>NW_027493088.1:0-510215 GCF_021521415.1 Bidens hawaiensis
CCACAGCCAACTGATGGTGCGGGTAAAAGTGGGTTTGGAGGGAGTGGTCCTGAAGTTTGAACCTTGAGATCCCTTCCCACCGTTAGGATAGATTTATATTTCTGTAGGCGGGTAGGTACCCGGCCATTCTTGTAATGCTTGAATTTTTTATGAAATATAAATGTTTGTGCGGGTAGGACCGCCAATTTCACTGGATGACTTGCTTTATAAACGTTATATGACTTGCTCATGCATATTATAGCTTAATTTGGCACTTGTTTTGCCGCATAAACAATATATGATTCGCTCGTGCATACTTTAGTTTAACTTAGCAATTTTCCAAGTGTTTTGAATAGGTTAACCGTTCGACGCTGCGGTTGTCAATAGGTTAGTGCAGTTTCCTCTATCATGATTGTGCGGGTAGGACCGTCACTTTCATTTAGTGGGATGACCAAAATTTACCTATAACTGACATGCGTGAAGGTTTGCCGTTTTTTGTGTTTATGCGGGTTTTGCCGCCGTCCACACGCAACGACGTCTCCACTTATTTATGCGGTGAAAACCGGCATATCAGTGTTTTGAATAAGTTAACCGTTCGACGCGCGGTTGTCAATAGGTTTTAACGGGGTTCAGTTTCCTCTATCATGATTGTGCGGATAGGACCGGCACTTTCATTTAGTGGGATGACCAAACTTTACCTGTAACTGACCTGCGTGAAGGTTTGCCGTTTTTTGTGTTTATGCGGGTTTTGCCGCCGTCCACACGCAACGACGTCTCCACTTATTTATGCGGTGAATACCGGCATATCAGTGTTGAATAAGTTAACCGTTCGACGCGCGGTTGTCAATAGGTTAAAGTTCAGTTTCCTTTATCATGATTGTGCGGATAGGACCGGCACTTTCATTTAGTGGGATGACCAATCTTTACCTATAACTGACCTGCGTGAAGGTTTGCCGTTTTTTGTGTTTTAGCGGGTTTTGCCGCCGTCCACACGCAACGACTTACTTTCCCACATATTTATGCGGTGAATACCGGCATATCAGTGTGGAAAGTTTATAAGTATAAATGTAAGATCATCAGCGTCAATGTGATAAGGAGAATCATTTCCATTAGAAGTGGCTCTGGGCCTTTTCTTTACAAGTTTGGAATTGATCTACATGCAGCCTGTGTAATTGAGCTCCCTTCCATGTTCTTGGGATGGGAGTGTCATCGAGCCTTTCGAGCCGATATGCACTTGGTTCGGAATCTCGTTGTTTACGCAGTATGTAGTCTCCAACATTGAAGCTGCAGTTTCATTCGTGTTTTTCCCAACTGGGGTTCAACACGCATTAGCCTGCTCAGCGTTCATTACGCCACGAGGTGCGTGAGCGTCCCATCTTTGACAAATGCTTCGACGATGTCCTTCAAGTCTAAGCATTCCTCGGTGGTGTGGCCTCTTGTCCTGTGGAAGTCACAGAATTTGCTTTGATCAGCGTTTGGACGCTGTCGGATAATTGGAGCCTCTGGCCATGGGAGCCTCTTAGTGGCGAATATCTCGGTGACGCTTTTGGTGAGTGGCGTCCATCTGGAGTTCCGGTTCGACTGCATGTTGTCCTTTCCGCCTAACCGAGGGTGCGAGCCGGATGAGGTGTCAAAGTTTACCCTTGACTGCCAAATACCTAGCTTCCTCTTTTTTGTTTAGTCGTGCGGTAAGGACGTTGTTTTCTCTTGTTTTCTGGGTGTAGAGGTTTGTGCTTTGGGGAAGATCTCTACCCAGTTGCTTTTCCGTTTCCGCGAAGCGTTTAGCTGCTGTCATGATGGCATCTCATGTGGATGGCATGCCGTCTTTACCCGTTAAGGTGCGGATGAGCTCTGGATCTTTCGCGCCCTGGATGAAAGCAGCGCGAACAAGATCTTCGCTAATAGCGCCCAGACTCAGCTTCTTTGAGTTGAAGCGAGTGATGAAGTCTAGCAAAGATTCATCTTCCTCTCGGATGCAGTTGAGGATCGTCCATTGCTCTTCAGTGTACTTTCTTTGCTGACTGAAGTGTTGGCTGAATTTCTGCTGGAAGTCTGCCCAATCGTAAATGTGGTGGACCGGTAGACGGTCGAACCACGCTCTGGCTGCCCCAACCAGCGTCATTTGGAACATGTAACACCACGTGGGTTCCGTCCAGTTGCTGACGGTTGCCCCCGCTATGAATCTGTTCAAATGATCGTCTGGGTCAGATATACCATCATAAGTGCCGATGTTGGACATCCGTTTGGCACTTCTCGGGGCGATTGCTTCCGCAATGTCCCTTGCAAACTTGGATGTTCCCGCATTTGCAGCAGTTGGTCTAAAGGTTTTGGAGAAGTCGCGTGGGTTTCCCCCCGCGTTCCTTGGTTTGAAGGTGTCTCCGAAATTCCTTCTCGGTTGGAAGTCCGTTTCCTTACGCTTCCCTTTTGCCCTATGGCGAGGGTTTGCGTCCGTGTCGGATTCTTCCCGATCATCGTCCGAGTACTCGCACTCACTGCTCATGTTGAGCTGTTGGGTGCTTCCAAATTCGTCAGCCTGTTGGAGTGAACGCAAGCGTTCATCCAACTCAGCTTGGAATTCCTTCTGACGTGCTTCAGGCCCACGCTTTTACTTGATCGAGTGTTTGGCGGCGGGAGCCTCGTCTGTTGTCTCTCCAACTGGGCATTGGTGAATCCCAGTGAAGGATTGTTTACTGCACTTGCCCCGGCTCGGGTAACCGGGGTAGTGTTCGTAAAATTTACTGCACTTGCCCCGGCTTGGGTAACCGGGGTAGTGTTCGTAAAATTTACTTCACTTGCCCCGGCTTGGGTAACGGGGTAGTGTTCGTAAATATTGTGTACTCGCCGGTGTTCCCCCCAGTAGCTGGGGTTGTGGTTACCGGGGTTTCTTGGTCACTCGTTGGCCTTGGCAACGGAGTAACCTTAACCATCTTTCCAGAAGTTTGAAAAAACTGAAAAAGAATAAGTTCTAGCTTTTATGCACGGATGGCGCCAATGAAGAAACACTAATCGACCCCGGGCAGATTACGGATAATCTGGGGATTAAATAGATGTTTCCCACGAGGGTTAGATCCTGCAATATTGTTGTTCTTCTGATGACCTGCAAAACAGACCGTGAGCTCGTCACTGAGAAGGGGGGGTACCTCCTTGTGACCACCCTCCGGCGTGAAAATCAGACTAGATTGCTCTTGAATATAAGTGTATATTAAGAGAAATAGCTGGAGAGAAGATGATGATACCGTTCCAAGGTGTTGGAGTATTTATAGCCGAAGGTAGGTTTCCAAGCAGGTACAGCCGGCTGAATAGTATTCCTGTTCTACCAACTGTGGGCTACGCACGTGCCATGCTGATGGTTGGTGGGTAGGCAGCGGCTGATAGTGACCAGGCCGGCTGTGTACTATTCCTTTTCCACCAACTGCAGGCTATGGACGTGCCCCGACAGGAGTTGGTGAGTAGGCAGCGGCTGATAGTGACATTAAGTAGTAGAGCGTGCTGCTCGTCGCACTGTTATCAGTAAGCTGTCGTAGCTTTGGTCAGATCTTTTGTCCATACCTTGGCAGGTACAGCACAAAAGATCCTCCAGTATCGTACGGACTGGCTCATTTGGGCGGGAGTGTTCCCGACTTTGGGCGGGAGTGTTCTCGGCTTGCTCATTCCTTCTTCAGGTGACATTACTGAATTATTTGAGAGTTAGTGCCTTGTGCGTGTAGTCTTGCTGTGCGGGTTGCCTTCCCTGATGGCTAGTATCCGTAGCTGCGGGAACAGGCGGAGTACGTCGACCATTGGGAGACGTTTCCTGCGGGAGCAGCTTGCGTACTGCGCGTAAGGACGTCGCGTCTCTGAGCATGGTTGGTCCTGCGGATCCAGTTGGTCTTTGCGCAGACGTCCCTCTAAGGAGTCTTGCGAGTTCAACTGCGCAGACGTCTCTCTTCAAGGTGAGTCTTGCGGGTCCAACCGCGCAGACGTCTCTGTTCAAGGTGAGTCTTGCGGGTCCAACCGCGCAGACGTCCCTGTTCAAGGTGAGTCTTGCGGGTCCAACTGGGCTCTGCTGGGACCTACCTCTTCACTCACCGTGTTTATGTTTATATGTCCATATAGACATAGTGAATTCTGGTATTCGTTTGTAATTCTGTTATAGCGTATGATAAGATGATTTAAGCATGAAGTTGGTGAGGAACAAGTAGAGCATACATGTTCGCAGTTGACAAACATAGCTCCCTCATGTTTATGTTTATCTGTCTATATAGACAATTAGACATAGTGAATTTTGATGTTCATTTGTAATTTCTCAACTTTCACCCATTGGTAGATAACACTCCCAAATTTCACTTTGTCTTCCACAACTCCCAACTTTCACTTTATTTGTTTCTGGCACTCTCGAACTTAACGGGCCCTAACTCCGTTAGTTTTTTTGCTAACGTGGCATTATTCTTGCTAACATGACATTGTTCTTGTTGACGTGAATCTTTCTAATAAAATTATGATAAAAGCTAATAATAATAATAATAATAATAATATCTCACCCAACCCTGTTTCTGATTTTTAAGTTGTAATTCTCTATGGGTATGGAATAGTCTTTTGTAATTCTGACTTTTTAAGTTGTAGATCTCTATGGGTAGATGTAGTACTGATAATTAGTAACCACTAGCCAAAAAAAGGATTTTGACAGTTTGATGTTTTCCTATTCCACTATACTTGGCTAATCCCTGCCATGTGAAAATCGGTTAGTGGTTTTGGCGTCGGCGTGTTATAAATAATAAATTTGTAAACTACATATCTCCCTCTTCCATATATTCATTTCTGAACGAAAGAGGCAAATAAAAAATGAATTTTACATGTTAACTTAAAATCTAATTAATTTATGTATAAAAAAATGTATAATCATCTATTCTAATAAAAGTTTATAATTTTTTACACTTGTCAATACCATAACTCTCTTTACTTTTTTTAAACCAATTTTCATATATAGTCTTTATCTTTTAAGTCATTTCAATATATGATATTAAAATTATAGGTTTATTCCAACTAAATCCATTACTACATATAATAAGTATTCTTCATATGGATTGACGAGAAACGATTAGTGAATTTTGAAGTGTTAATTAAAATGTTTATTATGGTTTATATTTAAAATAATAAACAATAAACATTCGATTCATAATATGTGGAATGAGAACAATCGACTTGAACTAAATCATGATAACGTCAGCGGTTAAGGCTTTAATACCTAAAAAATACCTAAAAAGTTTAAGGTATTAGCCTTTAATACCTTAAAATACATATGATTTTAAAACTAAAAGTTTTCGGGTTGACCCGAAACCTAGAATTCGGACCCAAGAACCAACCCGAATTACTTCGGTTCAGGTTCGGGTTAGTATTTTCTTGGGTTCGAGTTTCTTAGGTCGGGTTAGTTTGGGTTCAGGTAGGGGTTTTCTTGGGTTGGGTTTCATGTTACGGGTAAAAGTGACAGCCCCACTTTCACGATTATAAATAAGAACCACTACCTTCACTTTATGCAACTTTAAATCTTTTAATATTCTTCTAACTCAGAATAATCACTATTCTTTGAACATGATTTTAATGTTAGCATGTATTTTCATTTTCCTGACAATTACATTTATATGAAATAAACAAATCATTTTGTTAAATTTATATTTTCGGTTTTTATGTTGCTTGATTATACAATTTTTAATTGTAAAATATAAAGTCAATTAAAAATTTGCAATACACAGAATATTAATGACAACAAATTTATCATGATCAATCAATTTCAAATTGTAAAGATTCTAAGGATAATTATATCATCAAAGTTCACGTATATGGTTTTTGGGATAATCATGTTTTTTTGGATAAACATGGGTAGATGTTCTCAAATGACATAATATTAGTTAATTAAAAACTATGATATTTATGTGTATTAATATTTTTTTTATTAGTATCATGGATATATATTATCAATTATCTAGAGTTGGTATATACTTGGAGAACCTTTTTTGTCACACGGACAACTATATATGGTTATATCAAGAGTTATAAGCAATCCTATATGTTACTTTATTAAGAGTTACAAGCATACATTGTCTAAAGATTTTGATTTTTGATAAAACAATGTGACGTGTGTTAATATATATATATATATATATATAAATTTTAAGTAAAAGTTCCACACAAATCGGGTTTTAAAATAGGTTTTCACCTACAACTAAACCACACACGAAAGGCAAGTGTACCTATCGTTTGTAATAAAGTGTCGGTAAGAACCGAGTATCAATCCATGGACACGACAAATTTCTAGTACTAAATCTTTGTAAATGACCAACCGAACAAGTAAATCTTAAGTTGAATTTTTAATTAACTAAATTTGCATACAATGAAAATAAGCAAGTAAAAACACTAGAATATAATCAATCCAACAAACTACCTAGACATGAATCCACTCTACTAATATGATAAAATAGCAATAATATGGTAAAACATCATGAATCTAAACAAAAATACTAGATTACAATAAAACAACCTAATACTAGCAAATAATCATCATGATGGGTTTTCAATCAAGAGATAAACATAGACTAACTTGTTTGTCAAAACAACAAAGTCTCATAATCAAAGGAAAGCTAGCATGAACAACATTCTAACCACCTAAGATTACAATAAAGTGGTCAAATTCATGAAATTAATATAAACTTATGAAACTTTAACTAGCAAGTCATTACCAAGTCAAAAATCATAACAACACTCATCAATTTTCCAATATTAAGTGTAGGGTTTCATACTCATCAATAATTATATAACCAAGTTAATTTTTACTAGTCATTCCTAACTTAGTAATGTAAACAAAGATTTCATGAACATTCAAAGTTTACAAACAAACATCTAGAACATAGTTTTCCAACATGAATGCCTAAACATTTGCAAAACTAACAAGGTTATGTAACATAACAAGCATGAACACCATCAATATCAACTTATAAATTCAACCATATTTTTGAAAGAAAACCACTTTACCAAAATCATGCATAGATAATATATCACATTAATAAGAGTTTCAACATTGTCTAGATAGCAAAAGTAATTAGCCCATAAGGCTTAATACAACTACAATCAAACTAGAAATAAGCTTACAAAACATGTTCAAGAACAATGGGAAGTAAACTAAGATCAAAGAAGGATTGAAGAATGGAATGATGGATCTTGAGGATGGTGGAAGCCTTCAAACTCTTAAGGAACACAAAACATAATTTTCAAGAGTTGAGAGAGAATCACCAAGGCTCCACACACTAAAATGAAGTGAAAACAAGTGTTTATAAGCTTCTGGTCAAAGTGCATGGTCATGCACAAAAAGTGCATGGTCGTGCACTATTTTGGGTAAGTCAAAGTTTCACTTTCGGCGGCTCAGAGTTGCAGGTTCCAAAAAAGTGCACGGTCATGCACTAAAAGTGCATGGTCGTGCATTACCGGCACTAGCTAGTGCACTTTCAAAGTTGATGTGTTTTGTTCTCGGCATTGGATAGTGCACAGGGTCGTGCTCTCGGAAGTGCATGATGGTGCACAAAAGTGCATGATGGTGCAGTTTCACTTTTGGCACGACAGTAGATGTGCACGGGTTCCAATAAAGGTGCACCGTCATGCACAAATAGCACATGATGGTGCAGTTTCTCAGCATGGTCATGCACTTTCGTAGCATGGTCATGCACTTTGGCACGTTATCAGATGTGCACGGGTTCCAATAAAGGTGCATGGTCATGCACTTTCGTAGCATGGTTATGCACTTTTGCACGTTATCAGATGTGCACGGGTTCCTATAAAGGTGCACGGTGGTGCACCAAAAACGCATGATGGTGCGGCTTGGCAGCATGGTCATACACTTCCTTAGCATGGTCATGCACCTGCAGCATGGTCATGCACTTTCTTAGCATGGTCATGCACTTTGGGCAGATTCTTGATTTTTGTCCGAAAAACACCATCTTTTCATCGTTTCTTCGTCGGGCGGGCGCCCGGACCTGCAAATTCATAAATAACTCAACTAAGTACTAAATATAACGAATTTGCATGGAGTTTTACCAAAATAAAAGGATAATTTGATGCTAAAATGTGTACACTTTGTGTTACATCACAATGTATACCTGCTAATACAATCACAAATTTAGTGTAAAAGGAAGTTTTTACCTATTTGTAACATATTTGTGTAATCTTAGTTATGTAATTTCTATATTTTTAGTTTAATTGTAATTGTATTAACAATATATGATCAATTTTTTGACTGTATTTCGCTTAATTGTCAAAATTTAAAATTTGCAACAATTGCCCGTGTAATACACGAGCCTCAAACTATTATTTTAATAAAATAATGCGTGTAGAGTGTATATAGTGGTTTCAAGCTTCTCTTCCAACTATCGCATCTTTAGAAACTTCTCTTGATCACTTGCCATTCGTTGCAAGAACATGGTGCCAAAATCGAGTAAAGCTAGGAAATCCAAGGAGACGGGTTCTGTTGATCGTATTGGTTGTGAATGGACAATGTCTAGTTACCAAGGATTCCTGAGTGATTACGATATCAAGCTAACCATGGGTGCATCATCTTATTTGTTATATATCATTGATTCCATAACTTTGGCTGTGAACATGCGCCATTGCTTTGGCGAGGGTTGTCACAAAGTTCCACTAACCAGGTTATTTATGCCTTTCAGAGGTGAAGATCCTGTCTACCGTGGGAATCAATGATTAATAATAACATTTGTAAAAGTATAGTTAGGGACTTTGGGTCATACAAACAATGTTTGAAATATAAAGTTCAAACAAATAAGAAGTAAAATAACCTAATAAAATAAATAAATTCAAAGCTACCTCTTTTTTGTCTTCAAATTTTATTGATGTACAATATACAAGCTAGTGACATTGTTGGGTCGCAATCATCGATGTACTTTTACTCATTTAATAAAACAAAAAAATATGACTAAAACTAAAAATATTTACTTGTTTATGTTAAATTATGAAAAGCCCTAGTTAACTTTTCTCATTTAGTAAAGCTTAACACACTAAAGGCTCCAACAATCCTCCGGGTTGGCGTTGTTCGATCTTGTCTTGTTGGCAAACTAGGCAAGTTCGAACATACGCTTCATCATCATCCTTTAGACGTGGTCAATAGAATGTACATTCGATAAGTGCCACCGTTCTTTTAACTCCAGGATGCCCAGCCCACAAGGAATCATGACACTCCTTCATGATTTTTCTCCTAAGAGCGCCTCATCTTGGTACAAAAAGCCGATTTCCTTTGGTGAATAACAACTCGCCTTTCACCCAAAAACAAGTTGTCTTGCCTTCTTCGGCTAAGGTGAAGAGATGCTTTGCAAACGAATCTTCCTTTAAACCTTCCTTGATTTGGTCTTGGATATCAAATGTGGGTCTAGTGATGGCAGCAAGTTCAGCTTTTCGACTTAGTGCATCGGCTACCACATTTGCTTTTCCCGGCTTATACTCCAAGACATAATCAAACTCCGCAAGGAAGTCTTGCCATCTAGCTTGCTTTGGACTTAACTTTTTTTTGCGTTTGGAAATAGCTAGTGGCAACGTTATCAGTTTTGATAACGAACCTGGACCCGAGAAGATAATGCCTCCAAGTACGCAAGCAGTGTACCACGACCGTCATCTCCTTTTCTTGCACCGTATACTTCTTCTCGGTGTCATTAAGCTTCCGGCTTTCGTACGCAATCGGATGTCCCTCTTGCATAAGGACCCCTCCAATAGCAAAATCCGATGCGTCAGTGTGTACCTCGAAAGGCTTTGTTATGTCGGGGAGAGCCAAGACAGGCTCCAACATGACCGCCTCCTTTAACTCCTTGAAAGCTGCCTGGCATCGCTCGTCCAATACCACAGCTTGTTTTTCTTGAGCAGATCCTTCAACGGAGTAGCCTTCGCGGAATATCCCATGATGAAGCGACGATAACAATTAACCAACCCAAGGAATGATCGTAACTCCGGAACCTTGGTTGGTGCCTCCCATTATTGAATAGCTTTAATCTCCGCTTCATCCATCATGAGTTTGCCTTCCTTGATCTTATGGCCCAAGAATTCCACCTCTTCTTGGGCGAACGAGCATTTCTCTAACTTGACATACAGCTCGTTCTCTCGTAGTACTTGGAAAACTTGCCGCAAGTGCGCCACATGATCCTCCATGGTGCGGCTATATACTACGATGTCGTCCAAGTATACCACCACAAACGTATCCAAAAATGGATGGAAGAGCTTGTTCATCAAAGTACAAAATGTTGCTGGCGCATTTGTAAGGCGAAACGGCGTCACGAGAAATTCATACGATCCATAACTTGTGATGCAAGTCGTCTTGGCATCGTCCCCCTCGGAAATTCTTACTTGATAGTAGCCCGACCGCAAATCCAGCTTCGTGAAGTACTTAGCATTGCCAAGTTGATCGAACAAATCAGCAATTAGCGGTATAGGGTACTTGTTTTTCACCGTTATTTTGTTGAGCGCCAGGTAGTCTATACACACGCGCAGCGATCCATCCTTCTTCTTTTGGAACTGAACTGGGGCACCATATGGGGCTTTGGAGGGACGTATGTACCCGGCATCCAACAACTCTTTAAGTTGTTTACGTAACTCCTCCAACTCAGGCGGTGGCATGCGATAGAGAGCCTTAGACGGGGGCTTAGAACATGGTTCTAGCTCGATCTCATGATCGACTTCCCTTCGTGGAGGAAGCCTCTTGGGCAACTCAGTGGGCATCACGTCCTTGAACTCCTCCAAGACTTCTTTGATCGCGGTTGGCACGACAACCGGCTTGCCTCCTTGATCTTCCACCTTTGCTACAGCCAAGTAGCATAACTCCTTCTTGTTACATACTTTTCTGAATTGTATGGCTGAAATGGTTTTCGGTCCTTCCTTCGACCCACGCTTCGTGTTCACCATACAAGTCTTCCCTTCACATGGAATGCAAATGGAGTTTGCGGACGGCAAGAGAATGGATCGCACTTGATCAAAGAATTACATGCCAAGCACCACCTTGAAGTCATCCATTTCAACGATGGTGAAGTTAATTTGCCCAGCCCAATCTCCAATGTGAACATGAACGTTCTTGGCTTCCCCACGTATTGGCTTAGCGTTGGTGTTAACGGTCTTGATGGCACCATTCCCTTGAACGATGTTAACACCAAGTCGCTTAGCCTCTACAATAGCCATGAAATTATGACTGGCACCCGTGTCAACCATGGCACGGACTTCATTTCCCCTTATATTCGCACGAACAAATTGCAGCCCTTTGTTCAGCATGGATCGACATTCAACTTGTGCGTTGATCGCATCATTGTCTTCCTTGCAACATTCTTCTCGAGCGATCATGGCATGTAGGCTGACCTTCTTTGGACATTCCCGAGCTCGATGTCCAAGTCCATCGCAAATAAAGCAACTGTCATCTCCCTTCATGGGCTTTTTATCACAGGACTTCCATTGCGGCGTAGTCTTTCAATCATTGGGCGGATGTGGTTTCGCTCCCCCACCTTTCTCGTGACTAGTCTTTCGATCTTTGGGCTTCTTGTTCTCCACATCTTTTCGAGGGTAGTCGTTGAGCCCTTCAGCTATAGCAATGGCTGAAGAAAGATCTTGGACACCCCTTCGTTTAAGCTCCGCTCCAGCCCAAGCTTGTAAGCCAGTGAGAAAGTTGAAGAGACGGTCTTTCTCCGTCAGGTTCGGTATCTCAAGGATTATTGAAGTGTATTCATTGATGTAGTCCTTGAGAGAACCGGAGTGTCTTATGTTCCGGAGACGAAGCCTTGCTTCATTTTCAGCATTCTCCGGAAAGAATTGCTTATTGATTTCTCGAACGAAATTAGCCCAAGTATTCATAAGACATGTACCTTCTTCGATCTCCACAGTCTTACGTCTCCACCATAACGTCGCGGTATCCTTCAAGTAGGCCGAAGCCGTGTTGATATTCCCTTGGTATTCTACGATACCAATCCCTTTGAAGTATTGCACCATCTCCCACAAGAAGTTTTCCACAGCCTTTGCTTCTCGTTTGCCATAAATGGAGATGGTTTAGGAACATCTACCTTTGGCCCCAAGGTTAAGACGTTTCCACTAGCAGCAGTGTTCACCATGGCATTGGTTCAATTACTGATCTTGGTCTCCAGCCCAAGAATAGTTCGATGAACATCCACCGATTGCCTATCCATGTCTTGACGCACCTGAATGATAGCATCTTTGATCATCAGCTGCATTTCTTCCCTCGTGGCATCAAAAGTAGCCTTCATGTCCACACGAAGGTCACTTAGATCAGTCTCCAATGCTCCCACTCGTTGGACAACGTCATCGAACTTAGCCTCCAGTCCGGATGCTCAATTCTCCAATTCAGCCACTCGTTTTTCCAGGGACTTATCCTTAGACGAACCACGACTCTTATTGCTTCCATGGTGCGAAGTCTCATCTCGCCCATGGTCTCCTTCACCTGTAGCAATTCCTAAGCCAACACCCTTTCCCGAATCAGCCATTTCCCAATCGAATCGACGTGCTCTGATACCACTTGTCACGGAGTTAGCCCTCAGACTCACGTGCGGCTCTTAGACTCCTTCTAAGATCAGCCTTGATCACCTAAACGCATCAACGATTCTTAGACTCGAAAAGGGAACACTAGATTGTTTGAAAATGCTTAAAGGGAACTTAGATGATTGAAGAGTGCTTTACAAAGATTGCTTTGTATTGCTGAATTTCTAGATGCTTACAAATGAGCCAAGTTACAAGTATTTATACTTACACCCTCATGTTCTAGGACTTTCTTTCTAGGTCCTTCTAATATTAAAATATTACATGAACATTCTAGATATTTACAAGGACTAATCTAGTAACTTATTTCCAGATTTTTCCATGGAGATTTCTAGGGTTTTCCTTAGAAAATATCTTGGATATTTTCTAAGTCTTGAGCTCTTGAATATGCTGGACGTGTGGTGTCTTCAAATATAAAGTTAGGGACTTTGGATCATACAAAAAATATAAAGTTCAAACAAACAATAAGTTAAATAACAATATAAAATAAATAAATTCAAAGCTACTTCAGTTGTGTCTTTAAATTTTATTGATGTACAGTATACAAGCTGGTAACATTGTTGGGTCGCAATCATCAATGTACTTTTACTCATTTAATAAAACAAAATAATATGATTAAAACTAAAAATATTTACTTGTTTATGTTAAATTAAGAAATGCCCTAGTTAAAATAAATAAATATATTCCTTTTCTCATTTAGTAAAGCTTAGCACACTACAGTCACACATAACATTGTCTTCACGGTTAGATAAAAAGGACCTTCTTCTTCTCTTTTATTGCTCGCCTCAAAGTTTAAGGCATGCGTTTATAAAATTTTAAGAAAACGCTGGGGATTTTCACCTACCTATAACACTAATAATTTTCTTAAGGGGGCGCCTACCGTCCCACCTTATCACCTAGGTCGGCCCTTGCAACCTACACCATCATCCATACCCTTTCCCTAGTGTTACTCGGTTCTAAATAAACACACAACCATTTTCAATAAGAGCATCCACAACACGGTACATTTACCTAGGTTTGAACACATGTGTCACCTACAAACTTGAGGAGATTCAAACTTCATTGTTGTAGCTAAAAATTTGTTCAATTGAGTTTGTTTCATCAAACTTCAAACAAAAAAAAGTATATATTAATTATAGGTAATATAACATATATGAAATATAAACAATAAATATGTTATGACAAGTTGTATAAATGCTCGCCACCATCAACAGAGGTAATACACTCTGTATAGAAATTGAATGCATAAGCTAACTTTCATCTACTAGAAATTGAATGCAACTACAAATTCAAAAAGAGGTAATAAACTTTGTATATTAACATGCATAACATATATGAAAATACCAAACTCATCACTAAAACTTCACACACTTTCATCTAAAAAAAATGGATGATAACACTCCGTTTCAACAACTTTTACGCAACAACTCAACTCCAAACCTGAGCCAACCCATCCCGACTCAAAACTCAACCCAACCCACCCCGACTCAACACCCGAGCCAACCCATCGCGACTCAACAACCGAGCCAACCCAACCCGACTCAACACCCGAACCAACCCATCCCGACTTAACACCCGAGCCAACCCATCCTGACCCAATTCCATTTAAATAGATATAATAAATTAATTGTAGAGGTAGGTGATGATGTGGCAGTTTGTGATGGTTTGCTGTTGTGGAAGAAAATGTGAGTTTTTAAGAAAAGTTTGGAATCTTACGTGGCGCTGATGTGACGGTTTTTGAAGGTTTATTGTTTGAAAAATTATCCAAATGAAAAATGTACATAACCTAATGAACAAAATCAAGGTAGAAGATATGATCTATGAAACATCATTATCACCTATAGCTTAAAGTTACCAACTCACTTTTTCTAATTTCTTTTAACATTAGAGACCAATGATACCCCACTACAACCATTCCATTTCTTTTGTCCATAACCAAAACACACACACACACATTTTTTCTCTCTAACTCGGCCCTCTTTCTTCTCTTCCATTCACCATAACCAAAACACACAGCTACACAAACATAATACATACATATACGAAATATATACAAGAATATAGACACAAGACTTAGAGGTTATATAAGAAATTAAATGGGTTCACAAACCACCAACACTAGCCCCTCACCGCCACCGTAGCTAACTTTCCATCTCCACCATCACGCGTCGATTTTGTTTAACACACACACACACACACACACACACACATACTACCTCCAAGGAGGGATAATCAAGTCTAAGGAAGGTTGTTCAAGTTCTTAGGAGTTGGATTCAAGTGCTCAAAGTTCAAGATCTCCTTCCTAGGCGAAATCCACCTATCGTGAGCATATATCTAACCTAATCTTTTATTTGCATACTTAATATTAATGTTTATGTTATAAGTGTTCACCCAAGTGTAAAACCAACAAGAAATACTAATAAAGTGTACATGACTCAAAATTATGGATATAACACTTTGTTACTTATACTTAAATCACAGAACATAGATCTAGCAATATGTGCTTGAAGGATTGACATATTACCAACTCAGGCAACCACCGGAAATGGGCCTTCGTACCTACGAACAAGTCCTTTGTGGACCTTCCTTAGGGACTTGAACTAATTTGGTACGAGTTTCACCATGACTTGGTCTCCAACTTGGAACTCTACATGCCTTCGTTTATCGTCGGCCCATTTCTTCATTTTCTTAGCTTCTTTGTTGAGAGAAGCCCGTGCTAAATCAGCTTTCTCGTGCCATTCCTCCAAACTTTTGTACCATTTCCTTCGTATGATGCCGCTAAGGCATTCTGGGTAAGTGGCTGGCGCCCCGTGACCAGCTCAAAAGGACTTTTCCCCGTAACTTCACTCCTCCGCATATTATAAAAAAATTGTGCAACATCAAGGAGCTTCGCCCAATCCTTTTGATTTGCACTTACATAGTGTCGGAGATATAACTCCAACAAGGCATTAACCCTTTCGGTTTGCCCATCAGTTTAGGGGTGGAAGCTGGTTGAGAAGCTTAAGTCAGTCCCCATAATCTTAAACAGCTCACACCAGAACTTCCCAGTGAATCGTGGGTCTCGATCACTAACAATGACGTGCGGAATCCCCCAATACTTGACCACATGCTTGAAAAACAGCCTTGCCGTTTCAGCAGCAGTTACATCGGCAGGTGCAGGGATGAAGGTTCCGTATTTTGAGAACCTATCAACCAACACAATAATGCTCCCGGAGCCTTCAGACTTGGGCATGCAAGTAATGAAGTCCATGGAAATGCTTTCCCATGGCCCTTTTGGAATGGGTAAAGGCTCCAACAATCCTCCGGGTTGGCGTTGTTCGATCTTGTCTTGTTGGCAAACTAGGCAAGTTCGAACATACGCTTCATCATTGTAACACCCTTGGCAAACACAACATCGTCCCACTCTAAGGCTATCCCACATCGGCCATGGACAAGAGAGATCCTTGGTTCATAAATAATGTCCTGCCTCTTAACATCACCAACGCGTTTTGGGAAGTCTCCATCTGGGCAACCAAAAACAAATCCGTGAGCTCTTCGGGGCAGAGCGAACATTATTGGTGGTACGAGAGGCCGGGGTGTTACAGATGGTATCAGAGCCACTCTTGTGCCGTTCGGGATGATGGGACATGCCTCATCGAGGACGATGAGTCCAAAGGGGGGTTGTTTGTAACACCCTTGGCAAACACAACATCGTCCCACTCTAAGGCTATCCCACATCGGCCGTGGACAAGAGAGATCCTTGGTTCATAAGTAATGTCATGCCTCTTAACATCACCAACGCGTTTCGGGAAGTCTACATCTAGGCAACCAAAAACAAATCCGTGAGCTCTTCGTGGGCAGTGCGGACAATATTGGCCGTACGAGAGGCCGGGGTGTTACAATCATCATCCTTTAGACGTGGCCAATAAAATGTACCTTCGATAAGTGTCACCGTTCTTTTAACTCTAGGATGCCTAGCCCACAAGGAATCATGATACTCCTTCATGATTTTGCGCCTAAGAGCACCTCATCTTGGTACAAAAAGCCGATTTCCTTTGGTGAATAACAACTCGCCTTTCACCTAAAAACGAGTTGTCTTGCCTTCTTGGGCTAAGGTGAAGAGATGCTTTGCAAACGAATCTTCCTTTAAACCTTCCTTGATTTGGTCTTGGATATCAAATGTGGGTCTAGTGATGGCAGCAAGTTCAGCTTTTCGACTTAGTGCATCGGCTACCACATTTGCTTTTCCCGGCTTATACTCCAAGACATAATCAAACTCCGCAAGGAAGTCTTGCCATCTAGCTTGCTTTGGACTTAACATTTTTTGCGTTTGGAAATAGCTAGTGGCAACGTTATCAGTTTTGATAATGAACCTGGACCCGAGAAGATAATGCCTCCAAGTACGCAAGCAGTGTACCACGACCGTCATCTCCTTTTCTTGCACCGTATACTTCTTCTCGGTGTCATTAAGCTTCCGGATTTCGTATGCAATCGGATGTCCCTCTTGCATAAGGTAGGTGATGATGTGGCAGTTTGTGATGGTTTGCTGTTGTGGAAGAAAATGTGAATTTTTAAGAAAAGTTTGGAATCTGACGTGGCGCTGATGTGACGGTTTTTGAAGGTTTATTGTTGTGGATACTCTAAGATTATTGTTTGAACAATTATCCAAATGAAAAGTGTACATAACCTAATGAACAAAATCAATGTAAAAGATATGATCTATGAAACATCATTATCACCTATAGCTTAAAGTTACCAACTCATTTTTTCTCATTTCTATTAACATTAGAGACCAATGATCCCTCACTACAACCATTCCATTTCTTTTGTCATAACCAAAACACTCATCTACACACATTTTTTGTCTCTAACTCGGCCCTCTTTCCTCTCTTCCATTCACCATAGCCAACACACAGCTACACAAACATAATACATACATATGTGAAATATATACAAGTATATAGACACAAGACTTGGAGGTTATATAAGAAATTAAATGGGTTCACAAAATCTGGACCGGAACCGATTGGTACCGGTACGGTACCGAACTGAATATTTCGGTACCGGTACCAAGAATTAGGGATTTTCGGGATCGGGACCGGTCGGTACGGTACGGTACCATGCTCATCCCTACCTATCATAACATATATAGTAACTATAAGAATCGAATATCAATCCGTGGACATGCACACAACTCCTAAAACTAAATCTCTATCAATATCTAGTCGATCAATCAAAGTGATGGAATCAATGATTAATACTAACATAATTCACCAAACCAAACAATTAAGACCATGTATCGTGGTTGATGATTAGTTAATAAAAAACAATGCCATGTCATAGACACATGCCACGTAATATTAACTAACCAACTAAAGTAACAAACGTTAAGTGTTATGAATTGACATGTCACTGACACGTAGACCACGGAATAAGAATATTTGAATGTATTTCCAATTTTGCTCTTACAAGAACCAAAGTAAAAAACCTACAAACATAGACTCGTCTCTTTGAACAACAAACAAACATAGAAAAAGCGGCCGGAGGTCCGACACAGTCCGATGACGAATCAGAAGCAGCAGCTTAACCCCAACTGGGCTCAGCTCCGACAAGTAACTACCTTTCTTTCACTTTCTTAACACACGTAATCTTTTCACTTAATGTTTCTAATTAACTTTTGTGTTTCAGAAATTAGGTCATCGGCCTGAAGTATCTTCGAACAAATCACGAACACAGACCCAAGAAACCATCTTAGGTTTGTGATTTCACTCAACCCAGTTGTTAATTTGTTATCTAATTGTCTTATTATTATTACTTTTTTTAATATTTGTATAAAAACTTGCAGGAAAACGTAAAGAGAGGTCTGATAATGGGAATGCTAATATTTGTATAAAAACTTGCAGGAAAACGTAGGAGTTCTTACTCCTACTTCATCAGCCTCAAGGTATATATATTATACAACTTTTTTTAAAACACTTGTTTTTGTGCAAAAAGTGTTGAAATTGGTGTGTGAATGAATTGAATGAACACTAACCGAGCATGTTTGTGTTTGTTCATTTAACTTTAACCGAACAACTGATTGAAGTCATTGAGCACGAACAATTAAATGAACACGGTTTTCTTGTTCGTGTTTTTAAGAAATAAAGTGTGTTTGTGTTCGCTTATATTCGTTCATTGATAGTATAAACGAACGGACATAACTGATATAGATGAACAAGCATAGCTAAGTAAACACCAATTAAAGGTAAACATGAACGTAAATATGTTGGGCCTAAAAATTTAGACACGAACTTAAGCAAAACGTAAAGTAATTAAGTAACATACATAAACGAGCGAATGAGCCATATGCTGATTTTCGTTTGGTTAACTAAATGCACAATATAATTTGCTCATGTTTGTTCGTTTATCATATTAACGAACATAAGCGAACTTCCCAGAGAACGATTCACGAATAGTTCACTGAAAGTTCGGGTCGTTTACAGGCCTAGTGTTAAATAACAAGAGTTCGTAAATATTATTGTGTTTTATGGGTTCCATCAGTATTTTGCTCTTAGCCCAATTAGGGTGTTTGGATGTGTGTTTTCAATATTGTAATTCATTTAGTTATCAGCTATTACTTTCAGCATCTCCAAATCAGTTTTAGTTAACCATGAATAATTATAAAGTCAGAATAACAATAACTTTTAGCCATACACTCAAAAGTGAAGTCATTAGATCCAGTTAAACACACATTCAAACACCCCCCTTAGATGGTTTCACATTTCAAGATTCATAATGTCTTCATTACTGTTGTTAATTAGTCGATATGTTTATGCAATTTAATTTAACTAATTAGCAATTTGACAGTATTACAAACGAGATCGCCATGGATTGTGAAATGGTTGGTGTCAGCCCGCTAGGAAACAAAAGCGCGCTTGGAAGAGTTACATTGGTAATTTAAATTTATATTCATTCATATGTAATAACATTGTCTGTCATTGACTTAATGGTCAAAGGTTGACCCTAAAATGGATATGCATGCAAGTAAACCATTAAACATGTTTTGATGACAGGTAAATAAGTGGGGAAATGTTGTATATGATGAGCACGTTCGTCCGGTTGAGCGTGTGGTTGACTTTCGTACTCAAATAAGTGGCATCCGACCCCGTGACTTGAAAAAAGGTTCTAACTTTGTCTATTTAATTTGGTGTTTTACGTGCATATTCATTACTCTTGTAAGTTATTGCATTTTTCGGATCCACAACTTGAATTTGTAATTAACTGGACTTATAATGCTTTTTTCAGCGAAGGATTTCCGTATTGTTCAGAAGGAAGTGGCAGAAATGATCAAAGGCAAGATTCTTGTTGGCCATGCGTTGCGAAACGATCTTAAGGTTAATATACAAATTACAATAATAATATAATTTGTGTTAAATACGCAAAAACATATTATTGTTATAATATATTTTTTTGAATAAAGTGTTTCAATGTGTAATTTATTCTTTTTGTTTTCTGCAGGCGTTGTTATTAAGTCATCCAAAGACGGATATACGAGACACTGCAGAGTATCAACCGTTTCTAAAGTATATTATATTACAAACCTTATTTTTGATAATTTATATTCAAATATGAGAAAATAGCTTTAATTTATCCCTAATCCTTTTATACGACACAGAGATGGGCGCAGCAAAGCACTTAAAAATCTTGCAGCCGAAGTCCTTGGTGTCAAGATTCAAAATGGCGAGCATTGTCCTGTGAGTTTCGTTGACTTATGAGAACGGGTCAAAGTGGGTTGTGTTTTAGGGTCAAATAAAGAAAAACATGCACAAAGTCTATGATCCACGCAACCTGCTAAATTGTTTTATTCATATATATTTCAGTTACTATTGTCGTAATTTTGTTTTGTAATCATAACTAACACATGCTTAATAGATAGAAGATGCTCGTGCTGCCATGATGCTTTATGTTATGAAAAGGTGGGAATGGGAAAAAAGTGTGAAAGATTTAGCAAAGATGAAGTTAAAGCAGAAGAAACGGAAACCGAAGAAAAAGAAAGTTTCTCTGAGAAATGAAGGTTCACCTGCATCTTAGAAGTGTCATGAATACTTTCTTTTTGAAAGTTCTTGTGGCGGCATCGTGTGGAGGTCATGTCTAGAGGAAATCGGTATCTTATTGGAAACTGGTGATATTGTTTCTCCATTGATCAAGAATTTAGATCAATTGTACAACATTTAATAGGCTGATTGAAGCCAAAGTTTTGTTAAGCTAAAACTCAATTTTTTGTTCGGCGGATTTATGTATTACACCTAAAGCAACATGAACATAAGACTATATGGTGGTTGTAGTTTATTGTATGTTTTGTTTACCAAGAGTTTTGATTTTGCGTTTGGCTACCTGAGTGGAGACTTCCTAGAAGGTTATCAAATCACTAGATTACCCCTTTGAGCTCACTTAATTATGAAGTTCTCGTCTCATCCACAACAAATGTACCCAAACACAAGATATTCAAGTTCAAGCATATGTTTAAGCCTTAACATCTCTTCTGTCGACATGAGATTGTGTAGAGCTTTAAGGTGTTATAACCCAATTTAAAAGTTATATAGGTTTGGTGAGACCATGAGACATTTATTTTTTTAATGTAAAATTGTTTCTTAACTATAAATAATATCTTTTTTTTAAAAAAAAATCGGATATTATTTTTTAGTATATTCATATTTTATTGGATTTTCATGTAAAATATTTGGTGAGATTGATTTTTTAATTTAAAGGTATTATAGCCCGTTTAACGGCCATCTGGGTATGGTGAGACATATACCCATGAATTCAGGTCAAATGTATGGGAAACGTCCATTTACAAATAAATCAATCTGGCAGCTTAAGAAAATATAGCGAACAACCATAGAAGTTTTTAAAGGGTTCGGTTATATATATATATATATATATATACATACTAGTTTTTATCCCCCGTATTACGGGGGTTGTTTTATATTATTTGTTCTAATATTAATTTTTTTTTTGAATTTATATTTTTTTATTGTATAAAAGTTAATAATATACTTATTGTTTGATGATAAATTGTTTCACAAATAAATAAGATGTTATAACTTGGTTTAAAAGCTATATGGTTTTGATGAGACCAAGACCCGTTTATTTTTTTTACTATAAAATTGGTTTTTTTAATTATAAATAATATTTATGAAAGTTAATAATATACTTATGGTTTGATGAGACCCAATACCCGTTTTTTTAACTATAAAATTGGTTTTCTAATTTAAATAATATATATATATCTTTTTTAAAATAAATAAGATACTAATTTTTAGTATATCCTATTTTATAGGATTTTTACATCAATAATTTGGTGAAAACAATTTTTTATTTAATGAGATGTTATAACCCGTTTAAGGAATATCTGGGTTTGGTAAGACCCATACCCACTAATTCGGGTCAAATGCATGAGAAGCCTCCATTTAAAACTCAAGCAAATCTGGTGACTCCAAAAAAAAGGGGAGCGACCACATCACGACACATATGATTTTTATGTTTTCGTTTATATATATTATAGATTTAAGATATTAATCAAAATCAATCAAAAATTTAAAAAGTTTGAATAAAGAGGTTAAAAGCAATTTGATATTTAAAAAAAAAAGATGTTAAATAATTATCTGTTATCTAATAATGAGAATTTGACGAGTTTAATTTTTGGGTTTTAATACTTAGGTTTTACCAACGATGCCTATACCGTAACGAACGTAACCAATACTAACCAAATTCGCGTCGACTCATCGTCAATGATCGTGTTTTTCCAACGCTCAGGTTTCAAAGCTAGGGTTTTACCAACTGTCATGACATGACGCGTCGAGTAAAACACCAGTTAAAAAGACACATTTGTGTAATTTAATTAGTGTGATTTCGGGACTGTATTTGCAATCTTCAAAAGAATAAGGACGAAAACCTACAAAATCGCTGTGAATGACAAGTTTAACCAAATCCGAGTAAAACGCAAGCAATTCATTCGTAACAATTTACATTACACCGTACTTTGTTCGTCTTTCCGATCCACGAAACAAAAAAAAAAAAAAAAAAAAACTCCTGTTTAGTTTCAAATACACTTGTTCGTTGTAATTGTTGTTTAGAAGAATCCAGCAGCAATTGTTGCTCACTGGTTTGTTTAACGTAATCCAATCAAACCAAATGGGAAGACCACCCAGTAACGGAGGTCCTTCTTTCCGCTTTACTCAGGCTGAGGTCATCTTTCTCTCATACTCACTAATTGTTGTTCCCAATTTCGTTATGCTTTTGTTAGTTTTTAAATCCCTAATTCATTATGTATGTTTCAAATTAGGTTAATAATAATAATAATAATTATAATAATGGTTATTGGGGGTATTGTATTTGCCCTAAAGATGGGAATTATAATGTTTATCTGATTAGTTTTTGTATATCTTTAAGTTTCAATATAATAATAAGATGACTACTCAGCACCTGCTGCAAAGATTATGTTTTTCACCAAATTCATGTGGAATGGAATCTTGCCTTAGGGCACAACAGTCTTTTTGTCATAAAATATATCAGACACATTGAAGTTTTAAGTTATAATCTATATCATACATAATCTTTTTAACAAATTAGTACTAGTAACTATATCTTTTTGTTATTTTTTTAATGTTTATTTGGGTTAAAGATGGACATTATAATGTTTATGTGATTAGTTTTTTTTATATATTTAAGTATTAATATGATTAGACGAGTCATCGCCTGCTGCAAAGATTATGTTTTTGACCGTCTGTCGTTCAAGTAATTGGTAGATTTAGTCTTTAATACCAAAAGGCACCACATTCATGTGGAATCTTGAGTGCTTTTGTTAGTTTTAAAATCCCTAATTTGTAATGTTTGAAACTAGGTGTAGTGAATACCGTCGGTTTCGGTTATTAATAAATTCTGTTATTTTGAATGGTTATTGGGAGAATTAAAATTGTCCTTAAGATGAAAGTTATAATGTTTATATGATGTGTAATTGTATGCTTTGGATTTTCAAAATGATAATATGAATCATCACCTTGCGAAGATTATGTTTTTGAACATCTGAGGTTCAACAAATTAGTAGAATTTGTCTTTAATACCGAAGGGTGCCAAATTCATGTGAAATTATGGCTCTTTTAGGTGAAAGGTTCATAGTTAAATAAAATTTGATGGAAAATATTACATATAGAGGTGCTTAATACATGTCATATTTAATCTTTTAACAAATTGGTACCAATAACTATTTTTCCTTCAAAGATTGCGGAAATGGAAGCCATATTGCAAGCACACAAGATCGTAATGCCTGAAAGTAATGTTCTTGTTTCTCTAGCTGAAAAATTCAGGTATATAACTATTTGAATTTTTAATACCAAGCTTAGATTTTTGGGCAATCTTTATAAAATCTGTTAATGTCACGTTGGATATGTGTGCGTAGTAAGTCTGAAGAACGATCGGGGAAAATAGAAGTACAAATGAAACAAGTGTGGAATTGGTTTCAAAATAGACGATATGCTATCAGAGCCAAAGCAGCGAAAGAACCAGGGAAGATAAATGTGACACCAATGGCTCGAGATGATTCATCTACGGTAAAAGGTGTACCTCAGGTTACACAACCACATGCTGCTTCTTTAGGTGAGTTAAGCTTGCACTTTCTGCAGTATTTGTTGTACATAACTTACACACGTTCTTGATAATGCAGTTAATGTTAGATCTTTGCCTCAAGTACCACAACATCCAACTGTTCCTTCAGGTAGAGCTGAATAGATTTTATTATGAAATTTTATATTCATCTGTTGAGTCGTTGACTAATTTGACCTTTGGTCAACTCAGCTTCGGTTAGGACTTTCCCACAAGCACCCCAGCAGCCACCCACTTTTTCAGGTGGGATAATATTTTTAGGTTTATTTATCATTTATTTTTTAATGAAATTGAGAAATTTAGGTTTTTAAGTTATGAATTGGATCAGTTCAAGGTGCAGGGCGGGTGATGGATAATTCTCAGATGGAATATGAAGCTAAGTCTGCTAGAGATGGTGCATGGTTAGTACATAGACACGTGTAATTAATGTGTATAATGTTATGTAACAATGTTAAATCTTGGTTATTTTTTTTTGTAGGTATGATGTTTCAACTTTTATATCACATAGGTCTCTTGACACGGGTGATCCGGTAATTATATAACATAATCAATGCGTTATAGTATATCCATCTGATTTCCATGATATATCTCATATGATTTAATCACGTTGTCTTATGTTATTCAGGAAGTTTTCGTACGGTTTGCTGGTTTTGGAGCTGAAGAGGATGAATGGGTTAATGTAAAGAAAAATGTGAGACAAAGGTCTCTTCCGTGTGAAGCATCTGAATGTGTAGCTGTTCTTCCTGCTGATCTCATCCTTTGTTTTCAGGTGATAATTATTTATATTATATTAAGAAATCAGAATCTGGTTCTAAAAACAGTTGGATTTTGTAGGAAGGAAAAGAGCAGGCTCTATACTTTGACGCACATGTTCTGGATGCACAAAGAAGGCGACATGATGTAAGAGGTTGTCGTTGTAGGTTTTTGGTGCGCTATGATCATGATCAATCTGAGGTGTGTAACTACATACATATTTTAATAAGATTTTTTTTAGAAAAAGTTAGTTACTATAGTATTTGTTTTTAAATTTCCAGGAAATAGTGGCGTTGAGGAAGATATGCCGTAGACCTGAAACCGATTATAGGTTGCAGCAGCTTCATGCTGTGAACGAGTCTATTGCTGCAAACCAGAACAAAAATGGCGCTAATAATAATAACAATCATACGGTTAGCACTTTGAGAGTCTATCCTCCAGCTGAAGTGCAACCGAAGCAACCAAAAGTGGAATCGGTGGCCCCATCTTTGCCACCTGAAACACCACAAAAACGCCAGAGGCTAGATCCAACGGTTCCACCTGAAGGATCACAAATAGAGTCTAAAGTAGAACCTGTGACGGCTAATGCACCACAAAATCAACAAACAGCACCTACCACAGTATCTGCTACATCTGACCAAACATCACTAGAGCCAGAAAAGTTGCAGCCGGCGGTGCGTGTTCCATCAGCACATGCAGATGAAGTACCAGTTGAGTTGCAGAAAGTACAACCCTTGATGCCTGATTCTATAACTGAAGAGCATAATAAAGCTGAACAGGTCTCTACAGGTGAAGTAACTGAAGCAGTGGGACCTGTCACTCAACCATCAGCTGAACCAGTGGTCTCTGGCTCTTCAGTTGAAGTACCTGCAGAATTGCATGTACAACCTGATGTGTCTGACCAACCTCATACGAGTGCACTAGAGACTAAATCTGAGGAACCCATGTTGGTTTCCTTAGTTAATGAACCTGATGTGGTTGAGGAGGCAATGGAAGCCAAAGCTAACCCTGTGGTGACTGTTTCTAGTACTGATGCTAATGTGTTTCAGGAGGCTAAAACCGAGGAACACGTGGTCCCTGTTGAATCTAATGTGTCTCAGGATACAACAGAGGCTACAACAGAGCAACCTGTGGTGCCTGTTGAACCTAATGTGGCTCAGGAAGCAATAGACACTAAAACAGAGGAACATGTGGTGCTTGTTTCTAGTAATGACACAAACATGGTTCAGGAGGCGAAACCAGAGGAACCTGTGGTGCATGTTGACTCTAACGTGACTCAGGAGGCTACAACTGAGGAACCAGCGGTTCTTGTTGACTCTAATGTGGTTCAGGAGGCTAAAACTGAGGAGCCTGTGGTGCCTGTTGACTCTAATGTGGCTCAGGAGGCTACGACTGAGGAACCGTTGGTACATGTTGACTATAATTCTATTATTCAGGAAGCTCTAACCGAGCTTGTTGACCCTAATGTGGCTCAGTGGGCTACAACCGAGGAACTTATGATGCTTGTTGACTCTTACGTGATCCAGGAGGCGAGATTTGAGGAGCCTGTTGACTCTAATGTGGCGCAGCAGGCTAAAACCGAGGAACCGGTACCTGCAAATAATCCTATTGTGGCTGAGGCTGATAACGAGGACAAACATGCAAATGCTGCAGAGAATGTGGGAGATGATAAAGGCGGAACCTTGGACCTCACACCAGAAAATGATGCTGTAGCTATGGAAGAAGGATAGTTTAGAAGATGGTATAATTACATTCTACTTGATGCTCATGTCATCAAAGTGTTTAGCTATAGTAGGTTCGGCTCTGATTACTGGTTTAATTCTTTGTCTAGTTCTTATTGGAGTTTATTGAAAAAATATGTAACAAACTTATTTTGGTTTGCATTGTATGTAGCGGACTACTTTTTAGCATTTAATGTATCAACTTTTATCTAGTTAATATATGGAGCAATTAACTTGCCATAATTTCTAGGTAGTCTGCTGCTCGAGGTATCGGACTCTAAATAACCCCGACACCAGTCCAAAGTGTTAAGTGGCAAGGAAAGTTCATGAACCTGCTTACATGGCAAGCGAACTACTTGAATTCGTTTCAAGTGGCAAACGGAGTCTGCATGTCTACTTTTCTGGCTAGCAAACTCAGGCTCAGTTGAGCGTGCACTTTTTATTAGTGGATTCGCTATCTAGTGGAACCTCCCTATAAACGTTATCAACTGATTATGAGTATGTCATTTTGTACCGTATAGTAAAGAATTTGCAGTTTTACGTAATAACCCCATTTACGTATGGTAATTTACCACCCGATATGATTTAACAAGAAATCGACCGATAAATGCCATGGTGATAACGTTTGGCGAAGCCAAATAGTGCAATTTGTGTTGAAACAAAGCGAAAAGGATACACAAAATTCATGTTCGTATGTAAACGTATAATAAAATTTTTAATTGTGCAACTCAGTTTGGGAAGCGCTAATCCGAAACCACTTGTTAATGGAACAGACCCAAGTTCTTCAAATCAGTTTTATATTTGAATGATATGATTAGACTACTCTTTAGAAACACCCGTATAAGGCTATATGGGGCGTTTTTTTTTTTTGGGGGGGGGGGGGTGTCCTTAGTAGGACCCAACCCAAAATCCGCTCATTAAGAAGAGCAGACTTATTCCAACAATTCCCATGTATGGATCCCAAAAGTTCTCCTATAAACACTTGTACATTATCTAAATCACCTATACATAAATTCAAATTCTCGCATGTTTTGATTAGAAGAAAAAAATTGTGTTTTGATTAGAAGAAACACGTTACTATAATATAGATGTAAAAAGTGAGAATGTCTTGGAAGTATATAAACAAACACACAAGTGCTATACATTTATATAGTTGAAGAATAAATATATGTTTCAAGGAATCAATGAATGTCTAATGTAACATGTTAAAGAGTGTTTTTAAGGTAATGGATATGAGCAATAACCGAACATTTAACCAAACCAAATAAAAAACTGACGAAATTAAACCGAAATTAACTAAAAAACGGTCACCGGTTATTTTTTTGTACCCCGGCTAATCAAAATTAGCCGAACCATTTATATTTTCATATATTTTTAGTTTTTATACCTCTGTTTTAGGTATTTCATGTTTTATAGTACCATTTTTATATATATACCTCACCGTATTATGTATGTGTATCTATATTTTATGTATTATATATATAGGGGATGGTTCAAGAGAGAAATGATATTATTGTAAAAATGTAAGAAATGAATATGGACCACTAGTTTTGTTTTAAGTGCTAAATGCTTAAAGCTAAATAAAGAAAACATTAATTATTCTATTTCTTCAATTAATATAACTAATAAACCATAATACTTATCTATTTAATTAATATAACTAATTAAATTATTATAATTAGAAAATATTAAGAACTAATTTATTTTTATAACTTACTTTTTGTTTATTGAATTTTTATCCTACACAAGTATAATTTATTCATATATTATAATTTCTTTCTATCTAAAACTAATTTCTTCCAGCTCAATATATTAATATCCATCAACACATACTTACATTATGATTAATAATACCAAAAAAACTATTTTACATGTATTTGCATTAGATATCAACAAAAAACATACAACCTACACAAAAACGGATAATCTACACTTTGTTCTAAGAATAAGAATAAGACAACATATAACCTACACACGAAAAACATTTAACCTACACACAAAATTCATCATCAATAAAATATGCACGCACACGAAAACATTTAACCTACGCACAAAAAACATATAACATACACACGAAAATTTTATCTTACGCAAATACAATTTATTCATACATTAATTTCTTTTCAAAACTAATTTCTTCAAACTCAACATATCAATATCCATCAACAAGTAGTTACATTGTGATGAATAATACAAAAAACTATCTTACACATGTTTGTATTAAATGTCAATAAAAAATATACAACTACACAAAAACATATAACCTACACTTGTTCTAAGAATAAGAAAACATATAGCTTACATACGAAAAATATATGACCTACGCTATGTGTAGGGTATGTGTATCTTTGTGTAGTTTATATAATTGTTGATGTCGAATTACATATGTAAGTTATATGCGTTTTGTATGTTGTACGTTTTTATCGCTCAAAACAAGTGTAAGTTATATAACTCTGTGTAGGTTGTACATTTATTGTTTACATTTAATGGACACATTTGTATGATATTTTTTTATTATTATTTATGACAATAATTTTTATAGCCATACCGATTGAAAAAAAATATATTATGTTTTGATATTAAGTGTTAAAAAACATGCTAATAAATGAGTGGAAATTATTTTTTTAATATAAAGAATAGTATTATATGAATAAATTGTATTTATGTTGAATAAAATGAAGAATGTGTAAATAAAAAATAAAACTAAAATAGTGTTTTTATCTTTTTAATTATTATAGTTAAATTAGTTAGATATATTAATTAAAGAGAGATTTATTATGGTTATATTAGTTGTATTAATTGTAGAGAGAGATTGCATTTATTGTTGCATTTACATCTTTTTTATTTATTTTTAAATATTTAAAGCCTAAAATAAAATTAGTGGCTCATATTCATTTCTCTTATTTCTTGCAATAATTTGATTTCTTTCTTGAACTTAAACATATATATATATATATATATATATACAGATTTGCTTGATTTTTAAATGGAGGCTTCTCATGCATTTGACCCGAATTTATGGGTATGGGTCTTACCAAACCCAGATATTCCTTAAACGAGTTATAACATCTCATTAAATTAAAAATTATTCTCACCAAATTATTGATGTAAAAATCCTATAAAATAGGATATACTAAAAATTAATATCTTATTTATTTTAAAAAAGATATATATATATATATATTATTTAAATTAAAAAACCAATTTGATAGTAAAAAAAATAAACGGGTCTTGGGTCTCATCAGACCATAAGTATATTATTAACTTTAATAAATATTATTTATAATTAAAAAACATTGGGTCTCATCAAGCCATAAGTATATTATTAAATTTCATATACTAAAAAAGTATAAATGCAAAAAATAAATAAGTATTAGAACAAATAATATAAAACAACCCCGTGATACGGGGGATAAAAACAAGAATATATAAATATATATAATAAATTAGAAGTTTGGCGACGTTGGACAACGATTGGGCCACTTGGCATACTCTGGTTGGGCTACATAATTTTTATTGTTTTTCTTTTGTTTTATATTGAGAATTAAATGGTTATTCGCGTCCTCTCACCATATGAGACCGACTACGCTCGGGTTTTACCGGCATGTATGTTTTAGTTCTGATACCGTAATGAATGTGACAAAAACCGACCGAATTTGTGTCAACTCACAGCCATAACGCCCACGACCGACAAATCTTGGGTTTTACCAACGTATGGGTTTTATTAATTCACCACCCCAGCGCCCGACGATAATTGTCAGGTTTTACCAACGTCCGGGTTTTACCAACCGAATAAACGTCATTTTAAATATTGTATTTGTTTATTAATTTGAAGAACTTTTTTCTTAGGTTTTAACACTTAGTTTTTTCTAACATTGCTTATACCGTAGCGAACGTAATTGATATTGGCCGAATTCGCGTCGCCTTGCTATCGTAATGCGACTGGTTCATCAACTGCGTTGGGCACGAAAACTAATTTATACATCAGTAAAATTTTTAACCGAAATTTGATTTTAGTTATTAACCGAAATAAACCCAAAATGAACTGAAAACCTAAAAACTTACCAAATAAAACAAACTAATTAACCGAAAACCGATTATATTAACGGTTAATTTGGAAGTAATAAATAGAAATGTGAAAAATAAAAGGAAAAACCTGAAATGAAATAGAAGCAGTTGCTTGCAAAGATGCAATGGATACACGTCCACCGTCACTCACCGCCAACACACTAATTCATTTTCTTCACTAATTAATATCTTCCAATTTCATAATAATAATTTTTAACAATTACACCACGATGCGGTCGTTATTACGATTCAAACAACTCCTTCAATTTACAGCCACTGATCACACCAAATTAGGTTTCGGTGTTAGGAGGAGTATTGTCACAACCTGTAGAGCGGTGCTTTTGCCGCGGTTTGGTGGCGCTGATGTGTTGGAAATGCGAGACGATGTGCGTGTTCCTGATCTCAGGCCCAATGAGGTGCTCGTTAGAGCTCGTGCCGTTTCGGTTAATCCTCTCGATACTAGGGTGAGTGTTCTGGCGCATCCGGTTACGTTTCGGTTTCGGTTTGTTAGGAACTGAATTTAGTTAGATAGAATTGGCTTTTAAATGTCATTTGTGCCTTAATTTATAGTAGTTTCCAACATGCATACGAATTAATATGAATTATGATTATTATATTGTGAAGAAATTAGGTATATACATGCTCAGATTAGTCCATTTGATGCAGGATTCTAGTCCTCTTCACAGACTTTGCGCAAGCGTATACTAGTAGAAGGTTTATATAACGTTATGGAACATTTTGCTTTTGTGCTGTAATTTATAGAATGTAGTTCATGGTGTGAATAGCCCTGTTTGGATTCACTTCTGTTGAGTATTTGTATTTGTATATGGTATCAGCGGTGACTGTTTTTAAGCTATATGTGTTTCATTTTTTCAGATACGAGCAGGTTCTGGTCTTCTCTATTCGAGTCACTTCCTTTAATTTTCGGTTTTGTTTAATTATCTGTTTATCGGAAATTGAATTCACTCATTCTGTACAAAAGAATCAGATTTTAGATGACATTTGTGTGATAATTCATAGAACTACGAGCATGCATACGGATTGCTGTGAATTTCGATTGATTTCGTATGTGAAATTAGGTATTCTACTCTGGATAATTGTACAAAATAGAGGTTTCTCTGAAGAGAGTTTTACTAGGTTAGTAATGCTGCTTATTAGATCATGAAATTTAGTAATAGTGTAGGGACTGGTATTGTAATATTATACTCTACATTAGCACATAATTGTGATTTGTAACACTAATCCTTACATCATCACTACAATCTAATTACAATTTACTCTGCTCAACTTAGAAATTGCTTAATTACTACATTTTACATGTTCTGTTTAATCTTTTGTCTCAGAATCCAATTCCTCTTCACAGAGTTTGAGTAACCATATAGTCGTAGAAGGTTTGTATAACTTTATGAAGTGTTTTGGTCCTGTACTATAACTAGAGAATGCAGTTCTTGGTGTAAATTATATCTGTTTATGTTAATTCTGTTATGTCTTTGACTTCATTTCTGTTGAGTATTTGCATTTGTATATGGTATTTTTTAAGCTATACATTTTTCAACATTTTTTTCAGATGCGAGCAGGCTATGGTCGATCTCTCTTTGGGTCACTTCTTCCGTTAATTTTGGGGCGTGATGTTAGTGGTGAAGTTGCAGCAGTTGGTGCCTCTGTGCAGACTTTTAAGATTGGACAGGAAGTTTTTGGTGCTCTTCATCCAACGGCTGTGAGAGGTACTTATGCTGATTATGCTATACTTGCAGAAGATCAGCTTACGCAAAAGCCAACAAACATCTCACATGTGGTATGTGCTGTTGTTTTGGACATCATTATATGTATAAAAGTACATATAATTACGTGTAACTTTCTTGATACTGCAGGAAGCAAGTGCAATTCCTTTTGCAGCACTAACAGCATGGCGCGCTCTTAAGTCAACCGCCAGGATAACTAAGGGGTATGTTTATGACACTCATTTAGTTTCAAATAAATAATACTTATATAAATACTTGTTTCAAGTTGCATTTTCTATTCAAAATATAATTTCTGTTTTATATTTACAATGTCAACAGGCAGAGGGTGTTAGTGGTGGGTGGAGGTGGAGCTGTAGGTTACTCTGCGGTTCAGCTAGCGGTTGCAGCTGGCTGTGTGGTTTCAGCTACATGTGAAAAGGAAAGCATAGACCGCCTTTTGGCAGCTGGTGCTGAACAGGCACTTGACTACACTTCTGAGGTATAAAATTGCATATTATGGTGGCTGTTTGGATGTGTGTCATAAAATTGATTATTTATTTGTCTATTATGTACAGGATCTTGAAGTAACCTTGAAAGGGCAATATAATGCTGTGTTAGACACGATTGGTATACAACAGACGGAACGAATGGGAATTAATTTATTGAAAAGAGGTGGTCATTATATGACCCTGCAGGTACCATACACCAGATCCTTAAAACTCTTTTGATTATTGGATTTTAGGATTATGTTTATATTTTCTGACATGTGCTCATTTCTTGATTTAGGGTGAGTCAGCGTCTTTAGCTGATAGGTACGGACTAGCTATTGGCCTTCCAACCGCCACAGCTGTTTTATTGAAGAAACAGTTGCAATATAGATCATCTCATGGAATAGGTAAATCTCATGGTGATAATATAGTTAATGATTATTTCACATCACATAATCACTTTGAAAACACAATGTCAAACACCCCCGAAAGCTTATTATTATAATATATATATATATATATGTATATATTTTTTGCAGAGTATTGGTGGACTTACATGAGGACGGATGCTGAAGGTTTAGCTGAGATTCACAGGCTGATCGAGGCTGGAAAGCTGAAAGTACCTGTTCAAAAGACATTCCCGATAACACAAGTTTGTGAGGCACACGATGCCAAAGATAAGAGGATAATTCCCGGTAAAGTTGTTCTTGAGTTTGATTGATATACTCACGTTATCGAACAATTTGTTATTTCGGTAATCAGATGCAAAGATGTTTTTGTTCTCTTATTTTTTATGTTTTTTTTTCTAAATTAATGCAATAATACAAGCCTTTTGTTGTAAGAAACCTAGGGTTTGTACTTGTCTTAAGATATACATAGATATTTAAATGTATGATGCTACATGGAGGCATATAGGTGGTCAATAGGTTTTTTATGAAAATCACCTAATTAGCCATTTACCCAGATGTGTTATACGTGTATATGTTAGTAAAATCAGCTAAAATGTTGTCAGTTCCACTTACGATACCAAAAATGCGGACGATTGTGAGTCCTATTTGTGTATGTATTGAATTTTGTCAGCTAAGTACCACGTAAAGGACGCTTGATTATGATACACGGATGAAAAGTTCGATAAGTGAGTGTCGTCCGCATAGCATTTAAGTCGGCAATGATAGAATTAAAGTATGTTAGGAGAGTCAAAGTAGATGCATACTTGTGGGCTCGTGTGTCACATGGCTATAGACATACTTATTACTTGTAAAGTACAATATACTGGGTTAAATGGCCATTTTGACAGTTTCTCGTAGCCTTTTGTTTTGTTAAGTTTCTTGTTTACATATGGATTTGTATAGCCCTGCTTGTGGTGCGCACATATGATGTATATATGTGTGAACCCTCGGGTGGGCAAAAGTGAAATTGCACTAATTTTGACGTTATTTTACTAATCTCGTGAAAATAACGTTAAAAGTGACGGACGGTTAATCAGGCATCATGTAGTGGCGTTGATAGCCGAAAGACAAGGGTACATGCACCGATCAGCCGGTGTCCCGATGATTGAGTGCTATGTGCCTTATGTCCAAGGCTTGATGCAAAACTACTATCGAGCCGGGGGTCTCATCGGAAGCAGCCTCTCTATCCTTATGGGGTAGAGGTAAGGCTGTCTACATCTTACCTTCCTCAGACCCTACCATAGCTTTGCTATTGGTGGGATATACTGAGTACGATGATGATGATGATGATATGGATTTGTACATCTCACAATCTGGAGAAAAAGAACATAAAAAAATGTATACTTTGGTTTCAGTCATCAATGAATTCAACATAAGTTATTATGAATGTACCATCAATCTACTTATTTTTCCTTTATTGATTAACCATGTTTGACGCGCGACTTTCTACTGTCGACCCACTCAACTCGCTAGCACGTATATAATGTTGGTGCTGAAGATGCAGGTGTGAAGAGCGTGGAGGTAAGACCATAAGCAACGCCCATCCTTGAAAATATGCCCGCTTATGTTGGCTTTTGTGCCTTAGTTTTAAAGTTTTAGAAAGGTGATACGCAAACCCAATCTTGTTCTAGTCAAGATCGTCCACTAGGAGTTTTGTTGCAAAGTTACAAAATGGTGAAACTATACGAACTATAGACTAAAGTTCCGAACTTTATACCTTGGTCTTGGTTGATTTTGTGGATGATGTATGTAAACTTGAGCGAATCCACAAAACCTTTTTATATAACAAATCATCTATATGGATGATTTGTTATATAAAAATACTTTAAATCATTAATATGTATTTGGTTTGTTTAAATCATGTTGGATACCAATGTTCATCTCATGTGACATATGTTTTACTTGCATAGATTTTGAGACCAAAAGTATGAGAAGTATTTGAAATTTTCGGTTGCTACAAAGTATAAAGGCTTACTCGAAAACAAGTGCCTTATGGATATGCTAATATTACTAGAGATGTTTATAATAGCTGTCAATCATTCGATTAGTCATGTGACGACTTGGATTCTATATGTTACTTGTCCCCATTCCAAGACTGCCCCCATGTGACTTGCATCCATAGCTTTTGCCCTTTGTTTACTCATCTAACAACGACAATGCCACTTATAATATCACTTTCATATTCCCTTTTTCTCCCTCTTTTAAAAAGATCCTCTCTTTTTAACCCTTGCATTGTAACATCCCGAAATTTCTAAAGTAATATTTAATATATTATTTTGTCGGGTGAAATAAACGAGTTAGTGGAACGATAATAATAATAGCTAAATATGAAGACTTAGTAGGATAAATAGATGGGATTAGATATGGACCAAAAGAAAATATGGGCCTTCGGTCCATGGGCTTAAGAGAGTATAAATACCCCCTTAAACCCCAATCCTTTCCATTCCATCCATTTATCCATCCTAATCTCTACACACTCAAAAACACACACAACCCGAACCAAGATCCAAAGGCGAGGACCCGAGCTTGTTGGTGATCGTCGTGACGAACCAAAGCAACAAGACCAGCTCGTGTTCGTAGTTCGACTCATTTACGGTACATTTATATCGAGAACTTGTTCGTTTAGGTTTGGATTAGTATAGAAATGATAGATCTGTGTTTGTATGGTAAAAACGAATCCAACAAAGCTAAACTTACTGAAAATGGTTATGATTTGATGGGTTAATCGATTGATAAAAAGAACCCGTAACCAATATGCCTAAATCGCACCCTTTAAACATCGATGTTAGGTCGATTTGATGGTTGGGGTTTGTAGACGCTGGTCAGACGTTTCCGTTGATACCTAAATCGAGTTATTTGGTTAAGAAACGAAGATGATTAAGGGATTTAAAGATGAACAGTACCTGCAGCTGGACAACTTCGCCTGCAAGCTAAGTTCGCCTGATGAACTTCGCCTGCAAAGCTAAGTTCGCCTGATGACAACTTCGCTGCAAAGCTAAGTTCGCCTGATGGCAACTTCGCCTAGAGCTAAGTTCGCCTGATGACAACTTCGCCTAAAGCTAAGTTCGCCTAAGGTTTAACTTCGCCTAAAGCTAAGTTCGCCTAAGGTTTAACTTCGCCTAAAGCTAAGTTCGCTTAAGGTTTAACTTCGCCTAAAGCTAAGTTCGCCTAAGGTTTAACTTCGCCTAAAGTCAAGTTCGATTAGAAAATAAATTAAAAACCCAATGGACCCTGCTAGGGGCTGCCCCTTGGACCCAGCTCGACCCCAGCCAGGGGCTCTGCCCCTTGGACCCTGCTAGGGGCTGCCGCCCCTAGACCCCGCTGCCAGGGGCGCTGCCCCCGGACCCCCGTTCGTTGTGGGTAGTAGTTAAGATTAGAAAGATGATATGAGTAGTGATAGTTAATTGATACGTATACTTGTTATACGGTCAGCCGTGCACAACTGAAGAAAGGGATTACGATTAACGGTGAACGTAACCGTGTTCAGGTGAGTTTCTAGCCCCATTCCTTGTTATGTTTTCGGGGCTGTGTGCATACTCGATGTGTTGTTAATACATTTATCCTAAGTGATAAGTGTATGCCATATGTGATATATGTGATAGGTATGAATGATTGCTTGTCGGTACGCGAACGATCTTCGGATATTGCGCGTACTGTCAGGTTATAAATGAAGGTACGAATATTATATATGGAAGATGTATGAACATTACAAATGAACACTTGTCGGGATGTGAACGATCTTCGGATATTGCACGCACCGCCAAGGATAGTGATTGCCAAGTGGTTATTAGGGTGTATGAATGCTATGATATGACTTGTTTATTATGTAAATGATATGAAGCGTGTTGTAGACAAGTAGAGGTAGAGCGTGTTAGAAGTGGCATGAGTGTAGTAAGAGTGTTAGTGGTATGACGATAGTACGTGGTAGGGTAAGCCTATACGTGACTACGTCATTAAAGTGGCAAAGTGGCAAAGTGGCATAACGTTGTACGTTATTAAAGTGGCAAAGTGGCATAACGTTATACGTTATTAAAGTGGCAAAGTGGCAAGGTGGTAGGTGTAGATAAGAGGCTAAATGGTAAGGTAAGCAGGTTAATAGTGGACCACGTGTCTTCGGATACGTATATGATGCATGTAGTGGTTGTATGATAAATTGCTTGATTAACTAGAACTCACTCAGCGTAGCTGACTTTTAGTATGCACGCAGGTGAGTAGAATGAGACAGCTAGCTTGAGCGAGCACATGGTGGGCGAATAGGAAACTGGCATCTGAAGACTCAAGATGTTTTAATGTAATTGACGTTTATTTTGAAAGACAAGAATATTTAATTAAGGCAAGTTTTGGATTGCTGTAACGTTTCATGAAAGTTTTTATATTCCGCGAAAGTTTTAATGAACTCTGATTTGTAAGAACTGCGTTTATGAGTAAATCCGACGCTAAAGTAAGACTACCGGGTTCGGGGCCTTACATGCATTCTTTATAAACTTATTTGTATTTGTATGTAACAATAATATAAAAGCGAAAAAAGGTGCATGCAACTCATGACATGACTTAAATTAGTCTTTATGTTGGTTATTATGGAGAGGCTTTAAAGTACAAATTAAAGTGTTATGTCACGTTAAAGCTCCTTCCATTTAATACCGTGTCATGGTTTAAAGTCCCGCCCGTTTAGCATTTGGACCCCACCATGTGTTGAAGCTTTTCCTTTAACGCCCGTTAATGTGTTGAAGTCCCTCCCTTATGTCTCGGCTTGGTGTTGTCATTTAAAGCCATGTCACATCAGCTTTTGAAGCCCCTTCTGCATCCCACAACTAGGGGTGTTTTCCGGGTTCATTTTTCGGGTTTGGGTTCTTCGGGTTTCAAAGTTTTAAATCTTGATCCGAAACCCAACCCAAATCTCTCACGGGCTTTTCGGGTTCGGGTTTTTTCGGGTTGGATTAATCAGGTTTCAAGTATCCTAGAAAAAAAAACATACAAAACCAATTTTTTTTTCCTAAAAACTACAATGCTAAAATTAAAACAATATATTCTTCTTTGTTTATAACACAAATAATCAAATAATAAACTAACATAACTTGATAAAACAATTCAATCCGACGTGATTTGGTTGTTCGATTATGGTTGCTATTAGTAATAAACGAAAACCATAAATTAATAATAAGAAATCGTTCCATAATAGTTAGAATGACAACAGTCGATTATAGATTCTGATAACTTTAGTGGCTAAGATTTAGCCTATACATAAAAATATATTTAATTTCAAAACTAAAAGTTTGTTCGGGTTTTTCGGGTTGACTCAAATCTTATAAATCAAACCGAAAAACCAACCCGAATTACTTCGGTTCGGGTTCGGGTTAGTCTTTTCTCGGGTTCGGGTTCGGGTTCGGGTTCTTCGAGTCGGGTTTGTTCGGGTTCGGATACGTGTTTTTTCGGGTTGGGTTTCGGGTTCGGATACGTGTTAACAAAAATGTATAAAGTATAATATTACTAATGTCACATACTCACATGATTAACAACTTACCAAACAATTGATAAAACTTATTCACTTGTCCTTTTCTATGATTAACCCAATATTAACCCATGTTACCCCTTGACAATTATTTTGTCCGACGTGGATATTATATAAAAAAAAAGCCAGCTGGCATAACAAACCTCCAAGGGCAATAACGTAATTTCACACTGCCAAAATCACAACCTCCCAATACCAATACTCATGTTTCCCATTAACACCCACACTACTCTCTGCAACCAACCCATTCCTCCACCCCCCCCAATGACCACCAGCTAATCACCACCACAACCACCATATTCCACTCAATGAAGATCACATCTAAGTCAATCTTGAGCCCAGGTAGAGGTGGTTTCCGGGACCCACCAACCTCTCTGTCAACCTCACTCAGCCGGAGGCTCAAAAACAGTGGCAGCATCAAAGGCGGCGCGTCGCCGGCGATGTTCCCAACCGCCACCAAGAAAAGAGGAGCCTTTGAGAACAACCCAGAACCATCTTCACCTAAAGTCACCTGCATTGGTCAAGTCAGAGTCAGAGGCAAGAAGAAGAAACAACCCAAAAAGCTTCCAACTTTATCAAGAACATCAACAACACATACATCCAGCAATGTTAGTTTCATAACACAAGACCATCATACCCTTCATGGGTTTTGTTCCAAAACTCAAAATGTTAAAGAAAGTTTGAATCTTGGGTCAAAGGGTGGTCAGAATTACAGTCAAAGTCAAAGTCAAGATCAAGATTGTTTGCATTCGCAGAGTAGTTGGGTTCATTTTCCAGTGACTGTTTGTGAGGCTTTGAGAGCATTTGGATCTGAGTTCAGTTGTTTGATTCCTTGCCGGACTGGTAAAGAAGAGAAAACTGTGGTGAGTAATGAATCTAATGATGGTGACAGGCAAGGTGGTGGTTCTTGTGGGAAGTTGTTTACAAGGTGGTTAGTGGCAGTGCAGGATGGAGAAGGTGGTGGTGAGAGAGATATTGAGTTGGTTGTGGGAGATGAAGAAGATGAAGATTATTATGAAGATGAGAGTGTGGTTAGGAAAACAAGGAGACATGTGTTTGAAGATTTGGAGATTATTAATGGGAGGATTGAAGGGCATGTTGATGAAGGTAGAGTGAGTATTTGTGTCCCACCAAAGAATGCTTTGTTGTTGATGAGGTGTAGATCTGACCCTGTGAAAAGTGAAGGTTTGTGTAGTAGATCTTGGGTACCAAGTGGTGGAGGAAATGAGGAAGATGATGAAGAGTTTGTTGATTGCGAAAGTCGAATTGGAAAGGAGTTGGAGGAGTGTGAAGCTACTGGTGAAGTTGAGCAACAGCAAGTTTTGGATGAAGATCAAGAAAATGTACAAGATGAAGTCTTTGATAATATGCAACAAGATGAAGCTAATAAAGATCAAGTCTTGGATAATGTTCAACTACTTGAGGCTAATAAAGATCAAGTCTTTGATAATGTGCAACTAGATGAGGCTAATAAAGTTCAAGTCTTTGATAATGTAACACAAAATGAGGCTAATAAAGTTTTAGTTTTTGATAATGTGCCACAAGATGAGGCTAATAATAAAGTTCTTGATAATGTGCCACAAGAAGAAGTTGATCAAGAACTTGATATTGTGCAACAAGATGAAGCTGGTCAAGATCAAGAACACGATAATGTGCAACAATATGACGTGGGTCAAGATCAAGAATTTAGTAATGTGCTAAAAGATGAAGTGCAAGAACATGATAGTGTGCAAAAATATGAAGTGAGTCAAGATCAAGAACACGAACAAATGGAAGTAGAAGAAGAAAGTTTCTATCTTGTATCATTATTTGAAGAAATTATGAATCAAGATTATGAAATTCAAGAACAGGATGAGGTTCATGAAGAAGATGAAGTTGCGAAAACTGTAGCATATGAGTCAACAATGGTGACCAATTTTGCTGAAACCCGTGAAGAACTGGTTAACGAGGCACAAGAACATAACACGGGAATTTTAGACAACGAAAATGAGGTTAAAGAGAAGAGTGGAAGTGAAGAAGTGTCGCCTGAGTGCTTGTTAATGATGATGCATGAGCCCAAGTTATCAATAAACATATCAAAGGAAACATGGGTTTGCAGTACAGACTTCATCAAACGCAAATCCAATAAGAGGAAGCCACCGCCACTACCACCTCCGATCAAATCTGTCGTTGAAGACGGGTTAAGCGTTGGTACTATTACTACTGCTAATGATGGATTTCCGACAGTGTTACCACAACCAGCACGATCGTCATGTTCATTACCGATGGCGCCATCAATGGCAACAGTGTTGGAGCAGAAGTTGGCGACTGCAGTGGGTTACGAACCGTTTGTGCTGACAAGATGCAAGTCAGAGCCAGTGAAGACGGCAGCGTCTAAGCTACTACTGCTACCGGAGAGTTGTGTTTTGGAAAACAGGAAGTTGGAAGGGCTGAGCCGGGTTACATTTGGGTTAGGATTTTGAGCTAGTGAGTGGTTTGCATGGCTTTGGTTGTACATTGTTTTCTGATTATTATTTAGTAGGCATTCTAGATGGTATGGCACAACTTGTATTTTTCCTTGTTTGCAGTGATTCTTAATGTTAGAGATTTTTGCATAATTGCATGGATGGTATGGATCAGTTTTGGGCTCAATTTCGGTTTCTCAGTTTTATGTATTGCTTTGGTTCGGTTTGTTTATGAATCGATTTTCAATTTTACATTTGAGCTTGATAAGTTTTGGCATATAGTAATGAATTTAAGCATTACACTTTTTCCTTAACAGAAGACAAAATGACAAAAGACGTCCTTTTTTGTTTAATCGTTTTCTCAGTGAACATCCTTTAGAAAAAGAAATAACAGAAAACATCTTTTACATTTAAAAACTCTATCACATTATGTCCTTTGACCCTAACCTAGTTAACTTTTTCCATTAAATATGGTCATGTGCCCTGCACATGGGGGTATTTTGGTCATTTTCTTATTGCAAATTAAAATAATATTAACTCTAAACCATTCACTGACCTAAAGATGATTAATTTTCAAGAGTAAAATGACCAAAATACCCTCATGTGTCTGCACATAACCAGATTTAACGAGAAAAGTTAATTGGGTTAGGATCAAAGGACATAATGTGATAGAGTTTCTAAATGTAAATGATGTTTTATGTCATTTCTTTTGCTAAAGGACGTCCACTGAAAAAACGATTAAACATAAAGAACGTCTTTTGCCATTTTGTCTTTCTATTAACCGCTTATGAATAGATTTGGGCATGAAATTAGACAAAAAATCCAATAGCATACAAATAATTTCGGTTCCTGTGTTCGGTGTGATTCAGTTTTGTTCAAGCTGCACACAACATACATAAGGACTTCTGTTTCAAAAACCTTTTAGCCACCTTTAACAAAACATTGTAAACAAAATTATGGTGTACAAGTAACCTACAAACATGATTCACAACAGAGAAACCTGGTTACTGTTGACTGCTATTTGAATCCTGATCCTCGTCATTGATGTTAATATCAGATCCACTGGAGTTGAGCTGTGTCGTGTCTTGTTTCTGGATATTGTCACTCGAAGAATCTCCTGCTATTGAGTTAAGAGCAAGCTGACCCGAGTAGAGTATCAACCCAACAGAATTGATGCCAAAAACGAATGTCGCAAGGTAGCATAAACCGTTTATAATAGTCCTGCATTTTAATCATCTTCGAGGTTAGTTCATGGGAATACATTACATAAAACTTCAGTAGGTGACAAAAAAAGATTTACAAGCGTACCTTATTGTTATCGTTATCTGTCTCACCTGCAAACACAAGATTTGTAAATATTTAGTTGTAATAAGTTGAGCAAGATCAGATTTTTTTTGTGTTATATAGTATCAAATACTCATTTATATGTGTTGTATACATATCTGACTCGAAGGAGACTTCATAGTAACACATGGTCACAGTTATAAAAACACCATTAACACGTTATCCAGACACCACCAACATCTCATACGGTCAGTATGACAGGAAGAAACGGGCCATATAGGTCGTGTAAGTGGCAAAACTACACGGCCCGTATGATGCTTTTTTACTGACAAAGAATTGACCAATGTGGCTGCTAACAAAGCCATACGAGGCAATTGCGAATGCGGAGCATTCAAATTTTTACAATTTGTTCTTACAAACCTTAAAACAATAAACAATTATAACACGATAAAGAATCGGCATACCGAGAAATTATCCGAAATGGTTTGACGGTTGAGGGAAGCTTCAATGGTGGTAGTAAACTTATACAGAATAAGCGCAATAACTCCGGCAGACAATCCTCCCAGCAACGCCTGAACCACCGATGGAGTCGCGTTCTCCTGGACCGGCGACAATGCCTTCAAACTCTCCAATGCCTCGTCTTTCAGAGACTTCTTAACTCCAGTAGACCTAAATTTCTATCAATCAAACAACCAATTCAATCATAACCCATCAAAAAAAAATACTTCAATTTAATCCAAGAGATTGAAATAAAGAAGATTAATAAACAACGGGTAAAGTTATCTTACAATAACGCATAATAGGTGCGCGAATCACGCTCAAGCCAAAAAAACAAAAAAACGCTCAATGTTAAAAATTAAAATCCAATATGCTCAAATCCAGATCAGTTTTCCATAAAAACGCACATAAATCCATAATACGCTCAGAAAACGTTTTTCGTAGGAACGGTCCAAAATTGATCGATTAAGTATCCAAATATCAAGGGGAGGCTCGGAGGGTGTGCGAGCCGCACCATCGGCCAGGGCACATAAGTTTTGGGGACACAAACTTTTTTATACATATTACATATATATGTTTTTTTATGTTAGCCCTGCTTGCGGTGCGCACATATGATGTATATATGTGTGAACCCTCGGGTGGGCAAAAGTGAAATTGCACTAATTTTGACGTTATTTTACTAATCTCGTGAAAATAACGTTAAAAGTGACGGACGGTTAATCAGGCATCATGTAGTGGCGTTGATAGCTGAAAGATAAGGGTACATGCACCGATCAGCCGGTGTCCCGATGATTGAGTGCTATGTGCCTTATGTCTAAGGCTTGATGCAAAACTACTATCGAGCCGGGGGTCTCACCGGAAGCAGCCTCTCTATCCCTATGGGGTAGAGGTAAGGCTGCCTACATCTTACCCTCCTCAGACCCTACCATAGCTTTGCTATTGGTGGGATATACTGAGTACGATGACGATGACGATGTTTTTTTATGTTAAAAATAAGGTTATTTGCAATGGTTTATGAGATAATTACATGCTTAGAATAGTTTCTGCTTATAATAAATCGGTCGATAAAAGTTTTATCCATGTACATTAGCGAATAAAAATTCGTTAGGCCAACGGGCCTTTTTATTTTGGCTCGGCCGAGGTATTTAAATTCTCGGAGACGGCCCTGCTGATATATGTTTTTTTGGTAAACCGATGATTAATTGGATCAATTTCATGAAAATGTGGTATTTTTGTACCTAATGTAGGTTAAGCAATAAACAATAATCGAACCAATTCAATCATAAACCAACAAACTAAAAAAACCCCATTTCAATTTAGACCGAAAAGATTGAAAATTTGAAATTAATAATAATAATAATAATAATGAATGGAACCAGTTGTTTGGCGCGCTTAGCACGGCGGCGGAGGGAGCGGAAGAGGAAGACGGAGATGGCGCCGGTGAGGAGGACGCTGGTGGCGATTTGGAGAGTGGTGGGGTCGTCATCGGTGGAGATGAAAGAAGGTGGTGAGAATGGGAGTTCCTCGGGACCACCTTCCGGTAAGGGTGAATCGGTAATTTGAGCTTGTAATAATGGTGGAAGATGTCTGGTTGGATATTGCTGTGAAAGAGTATAATAATAATAATAATAATAATAATAATAATAATAATAATAATAATAAGGTGGTGGTGGTGGTGGTGGTTTTGTTGATGCTCTTCTGATAGAATGGAAATGAGGGAGTAAAACGGAGGAAGAAGAAGAAGAGGATAAGAGGTGTGGTGGTGATTGCAACATTGGTGGTGGCTGATGGATGGTTGTGGTGGTGGTGGAGGATTGGAGGGTGATAACTGAATTTGGATAATAAAAGAATTGGATTTTCAAATATGAATATACTTCTTTTCTTTACAAAATAACAAAATAGATATATTTTAGGAGTCTTGGTTTCAATCAATTACAAATGAAATTAACGTGTTAAATTTGAGAATCAAGTAGAGTAAGTATGTAATTACTCTATGATAATTACTCTATGATGTAATTACATAATTACTCTACTTGTATATATAATTACTATACTTGATTTTCACGTTTAGCACACTAATTTAATTTGTACGTTAACTTTCCCCTTAGGGGTGTAATCTTGTTTTTATCAACGAGAGTTTGAGCTTGAGATCAGCTTGTTATGAGTTTGAGATATATATGTTTTTAGTTTTATATGTTTTGAAGAAAACCTTTAACAAGTTTAAGTTTGGCTTTAGCTCTTGTAGTACCTTAAACGGGTTAAAGTGCGGCTCGAGCTTAGTTTTGCAGAGTAAAATTAATACATTGAAGTCTAAAAGAGGGGGGAAAATTTAATACACAAGACTCGTTAAGTCTCGACGAGCTTTCATACAAGGCTTGAGCTCGTGCTCGATAACTAAACGAGCTTTATTTGAGGCTCGGGCTCAGCTTGTTTCTTGCTTTTTATTGATATAAGCTCGAGTAGCTCGTGAATGGCTCCACCCGTTTGCACCTCTAGCCGATTTAGCGAGTTCGAGCTCAGCTTGAACTTTAAACCAAGTTAAATTCGAGATCGAGTTTGGTTTGGCTTGTTTACAAAAGGAGTTAGCTTGTTAACAAACCGAGACGATTTTAAGCTGGGATTTTCCAAGCAAGCTTAAAAAACGAGCTATTTGGATAGTCCTACATGTTTGGGAAATATTAGGTGTAAGTTTCGTGAATGATTATGTAATACTTGATTCGACTTTGACAATGACACTGAATTAAGCATAAAGCCCTAAAATAATGTTAAATAAGAAACTTATAATAACTAAGAACGGATGTTTGTACTAGGATCTAATCACTCAAAACCCAAAAGAGTAATATAGGGCTTCTGACCGAATCAGAGGCACATTCGGCCATTAAGATGTGATTTTTTGATGAAACAAACACTTTTAAATCTGACCGAATCAAAATTAACCTCTTAATGGTCACATTTAGAAGTTTAGAACCAAACATATAGCCCCTTAATTGCTTAACAAATGCATTCCTGATAAATATCATGATTTGACTAGAATTCTTTACAATAGTTTTAACTAAAACGCAAACATGGAAATGTGTATCACATGACTTTTTTATATTCCCTTATTTATCCATAAATTAATGTAAAACTTTTTTCACATGATCAATTCAATTAATGTTATGAAAGACCAACATCATTCATTCATAACAAAATGTGTCTTGAAAAAAGTTTATTTAAAAAAAAAGCTGAGAATTTATGCTTTCTGCATTTTTTTTCTCATCCATCAAAATGAAGTATATTTCGTACGGCTAATCCCAACTGCAAATTAATTGTCTAACCGAATTAGTTAGGTTAACTAGCCAACATTGATTCCGACTTAACAAACTAATATAAACACGTGACGACTTCATTGCTTAAAGATATAAAGAGCCTTCAGTTAACAAAACCATGAGGTTATACACATTGTCTCAGTCAAGTCACTGCACATGAACGCGTACGACATCTACCTGCCTTATACCCAAATGTCACGTTGGTCCCCGTCAGTGTAACCAACGAGGCCTTAATATTTAAAAAACTTGAAAAAAAAACATATAAAATTTTTTGACTATTTGAGAAAATGAAATAAAGTTGTACAATATTCCAGGGACCATTTTTTTGTAATTCATTCATACATTATGATTTATGAATAGCAGAAGGGACAAAATGTATAGCCAGCCAATGTTGCAAGAATTAGAGATACAGTGAATCTAAACAAAGATTTTAACATGTTATTTCTGTCATGATCCAGATGTTTTATATTATCAATTTCCATTCGAACAAACTTACTATCATGAACACTCTTGGCGCACGTTAGATGCCACCGCTCTAGCCCAAAACTTGATATGCGCCTTCATGTCTTCTGATGAACTCTTATCTACCCATCCTCCGGGAATTGCAGGTGCACCACCACCATTTTTGTTCTTTCCATTATTCTTTCTGTTTTGGCGTTGTTTTCTCTCGATCTTTCTCACATCAATAATCTTTTCTTGATCAAATTCAAGTTTCCTTCGCGTGTTTTCGATCGCTAATGCCTGCAAACCGACTCAAATGATATAATTCTTGATATTCTATATGATCTTTGCAAAACTACTAAACTAGATATTAGATAAATGGATGTGTAAATGTGTACCTTAGATGTTTGTCGAGGTGGATTCGATGTATGTGAAGAGTTCATGGATGCCTGCCTTATCAATCTCCCTAAACTAAACTCACTTTCTTGATCTTCTTCATCTTCTTGATTGATCTCTCCTATAGAAGCTGACATGGATGGTGATCGGGCCAAATTCGGGTCGGGCTTTTTTGTGTGAAAAGATTGTGTTGGTGTCTTGGTTGGACTTGAAAGAGCAACGGGCGGTTGCTTTCTTGAAGAAAGACTTGAGCTTTTTGGCTCATTCTTGACGATGCCATCCTTTTTATCATTTCTCGCTAGAAAAGGTGTGTAATTTGGACTCGGGTCGGGATTTTTTGTTACAAAAGATTGTGTTTCCATTGAATTTGGCAAAGATGGTGTTCGGGTTAGACTCGTGGGAGTAACGGGCAGTTGCTTTCTAGAAGAAACGCTCGAGTCTTTTTGCTTATTTTTCGCTTTGTCATCTTGAGTTGAACACGAAGAAGGACAAGAACTAAAAGAAAGATCAGAATAAGATCTAGAAATAGTTTTTGTTTTTGTGTTAAGCAAGTTTCCGAAGAACCAACTATCTTCCAAAAGATCTCCAGCTTCTTCCATACCTTAAACACCGCACAAACTTGATGAGATCTTGATGATTTTATGGATGATGATCTTGAATGAAATTTATGTGATGATGCTGGAAAAAGGCTGTCAAATGAAGATGCTTATGATTGGATGTTGAAGTGGGATTTACTCATGTGGTTTTAAGATGGCTGCAAATATAAAAACATAAAAAAATGAACATATGAACAAAAGTGACATGATTTTGGTTTACATGACAATGTGCATGAATGTATGTATATATGGCAGTGAGATAGTTTATTAACTGATTGGAGGTTGGGAAGTGAATAAGAAAATGTCCATTGCCAGCAACTACCCATGTGCAGGTTCTTTGTTTATAGACTACTACAGTACACAAATCATATTAAAACAAAAGGCCTTTCCTCATTCTCATAATTTTATTTTCCAATGGCATTATTAAATGCTAGTATGGATACCTCAACATTTACATCCCTATAATCAGGACTCGTTCATTACATCTGGATTGATTTAAAAATACATACCCATACCGGTCTTCCTTCCACTCTGGTGTCAAACCCATAATCGTAATAATTCGTATCACAAAGTATACGCCAACTATTATGAAAGAATAGTGTGACATGAGAGATAGTTGTATATTATTGTGTGTATAATATGTTCACACAAAAGTTTAACAGGTAGAGTTTGATAGTACATATAATACCTTCTAGAGCTCTAGATTGTGATTAACAAACAAACGTAGCTAGTAATATCGCACTCAGAAAGTAGGGTCTAGTAAAGGTAAAACGAGAGGACGTCTTTCCTCTATCCATAAGATAAAGAGACTACTCCTAATGAGAAACTTAAAAACATCCTTTTCATAAAGTACATATAACAAAAACAAACAATACTACTGATAGTGATGAGCTACCTATAGCAAATAGTGATAAAACTTAAAATAGTAGTAGAAGAAAAAAGAAAAGAAAGTAACTGTTGCCTAGGAATCCTATCACACATCTGATTAACCTTGTTTTTAAGCGAAAAATATTTTAAAAAATAATAATAATAAAGGAAATATGCAGACATATCCATGTTTTGGGAGTTGGGACACCCTTAAGATTTTTAACATCTAGTTATATAGGTACAATGATAGAGGTTTCTTGGAACTTTCTTGCAACACTCCAAGATTGGCAATGTGACAAACATCAACTTCATGTTAGTATGCCTTCTAATCTTCTATAGTGCCACAAAAAGACCCAACAAAAGTACCCACAACCAAAACTTCATCACTACATTCTAAATTCTAAGCTTAATCACTTCAATAAAACAAGAAAAAAAAAACACCCCAAAAGATCAAGTCCATAATTGTACATCCAAACAGCTGTAGTCAAGATTCGTTATTCTCTGACAACAAATTATGCTGCGTTTCAACTCGAACCTTCATTTTCAGAATCCTCAGTGAAATCCTCTATGATATTAGGCTTGGAAGCTCGTTGGTTCATTGCTCGTGATTCCTCGATTTCAATGTGTAACAGCGCGTCACAGACCACTCGGTCTGCAATTATTATTTTAGGACACGCTGAAAAAAAAAATGAAAACATTAAGGAATTGAGCAACCGACAGCTAGATCATATTTATGAACAATCTTAAGCTTACCTGCCATTGGACATTTAGGTTGCCCATTCTTGGATCTTATGTACTGCAGGATAACCGATTTCTCATATATATGCTTGCAATCCATACTGTAAGAACATACAAAAACAAGATCAAATGATTGATACAATGCCATTCAAAATTTCATTTTATTTTATGCAAGTGATAGAGATCAAACCTGCGAACGGGTTCTGAGAGTTCAGTAACAGGTTTGCCACTTAAAGGACAAGTATTGTTTAAAAGGGTACTTTGTGTACTAGTCATTACAATATCTTCCTGTTCTTCACCAGGCATTGGTTGTCCAGAATTATGCACATTCTGTATAAAAAAAATATATTATCTCGATACATGAACTCAGTTGATTCACTCAGCAGGATGCAATGTAAAGGGTCCGATTACATGGATTAATAATAAGAATAATAATCATAATGCAGTGAACAAAATTACTTTTGATGTTTAAATGCTAAATATGATATAGAAACATACCCATATAGCTTCTTTGAATTGGCGTAACAATTGATTAACTTGAGGACCCAACGAACGGCGTTTTGTCTTTGCCATCTCATTATCTATCAGCTTCTTAAAATCACTAGGCTGCAATTTAAAGTAATCAACAAAAGTAGGGCTTACGGATTTAGTTATTTCATTTTCAAAAAAATAAAATAAAAATACCTGTTCACCAGGGCGATATGAGTTCCCAACGGAATCAATTGCAGTGGAAACATTAGCATATTCCTCATAAGTTTTCAGTAATTCAATAAACTCAGTTTCGAGCTCCTTCACCTGTAAGATTGCAAAATTAATAAAATTCAAACCAACTCTTTCAATCTTACGGATTTGGACTAGGGGTGAGCAATAACCGAACCGTTAACCGAAAGGCGAATTAACTGGAAGTCTGTTATCAGGTTCTTTTGTACTCTTGGTTAACCAAATTTAACCGAACCAAACCATTCATAGTTTCATGTATTTCTAGCTTTTAAACATCCATTTCACGTATTTCATGTACTTATACCTCCATTTCATGTATTTCTGAGCAAAAAATTTATCCCGAGTTTGGTTTTGTCCATTAACCGAAACCCGACAAACTAACCAAACAAATCGAACCGATTAACCAAAAAATGATTATTTAATAAAATAAATAAATTAACCGATGAGTTCGGTTTCATTTTCGACTAATAACCAAACTAAAAACTGACAAACTAACCTAATAAACCAAACCAATTAACCGTAAATCAATTGGTTAATAAAATAGATTAACCAATGACTTCAGTTTCAGCTAATAACTGAACCGAACCATGCACCCCTAAATTCTAAAGTGACAAATTAATATCCCAAAGGTGGTTTTGGTTATTAACCGAACCGAAAACCGACAAACTAACCGAATACACCGAACCTAAAACCGATTGGTTAATAAAACAGATTAACCAATTAACTTAGTTTTCGGTTTCAGCTAATAACCGAACCGAACCGTACGCACCCCTAAATTCTTAGGTGAGGAATTAATATTTTAAAAATGAAACCCTAGAAAATAACTGGCGTACCATTTGGCTTTTGTTTTGTTTCTCGAGACTAACCCCAATCTCCTTCATTTTAACCATAGCTTTTCGAATATCCTGCAAGTATAAGATGAATCAAACATCAATTGAATATTATTTCGATTAGTATTTAGTTAATTACAGCAAGTAGGGTTTGGTTATCGCCGGAAAGCGTAGCGGCGGCGTCTTTCATCTTCGCTGCGGCTCGAGGAGCTGACGTGGATGCCATCTCTGCCATTTGATTTACCGATCGTGGAACTAAACTGTGCAGCAGAGATATATCGGCAATGGCGGTAGTTTCTGGCGGGAAATCAAGTAGAAATAATCCGGTTTACAAACCGACCCGAATACGCATCAAAGGGGGTGTTTGGCCTAGCTTTTTAAGCAAAGCTTATAGCTTATTTAGCTTTTTTTTTATATAAAATAAGCTTAATTTGGTGTTTGGTTTAGCTTTTTTTGCTTAGGCTTATAAGCTTATTTGAATATGGTTTTTTAGCTTATTTGTTTAAGGGGGTTAAATTACCCATTTACCTTCAAATGGTGATGGATTAATAATATTGAAGCAACTTATTACTTTAACAAATTAAAAACTGATGGATTTAACAACTTATTAAGACATATAATCAACTTGTAGAATATAAGTTAATCCAAACACTTAAAAATAGCTTATCAAATAATAGAAAATAAGCTATAAGCTACTTTAAAATATAAGCATAAGCTAAAAAATAAAAGCTAGGCCAAACACCCCCAAAACCGAGTTGGATCTAACGGTTTATAAGCCGATCCAACTTGTAGGTTCGTATAGTGGTTTGACCTTTGAAAACGTAAACCGGTTTAAGACCAAACCCGATTTGCAAATTGGAATAAAACCGGTTTTTTTTTCTCCTACACAGTTTATAACTCGGACCGAATAAAAATTATTATATTAGAACAGTTTTTACGTCTAAACAGGTCTGGTTTGTAATCCGAGCAGATTTCGGCATTTTAAGTATTAACCAGTTTGTACACATCTACATCTGTTGTTAGGCAGGCCTGCTAAATCAGTTAAAAGTAATAAACTTTATAGCCTCATTTGAAGAAGTGATACTTCTTAGAACTACATTGTAACATTATCTCTACCGGCTTAAAGAGAAGATTTTATTGAAAGACAAACTCACGATTGACTAACGAGGAATGGACGTAAAATGAATTTGTTAGCATCCGCAAGAATCATTGTACATATAGTTTTTTTTTCTCTTCCCGTATCTTTTTACATACTTGCAAATCATACGTGTTATTATAAATTTAAAGAGGTTTGAAAGTAACTTATTCACCCTCTGTAGGTACTTACATAAACAACATGAAAATATGTTTGAAACAAAGTAAGAATCAACACAAGAATACGAAATTTGTACTAGATCGATAGATGTTAACTAAACCACCTTATAACCATTCATTTGTATCCGCCATGAGTGTATTTTCACTATTAACTTCCCGCGAATCAAGGTAGTTGTCACCTCAATAATCTTTTCACTAACAAGGTAGTGTGTTTCAATAATATGATACATATAGCAATCACCACTAGATCATCTCACTAAACATGCATTGCATGATAAGTGATCACTAATACAAATTCTTCTAATATTTACTAGGGATCACCGCTCTTTGTTATCACAAAAGCGAATGAATAAAGACGTTACACTAAATCACGCAAACACTTCTTTTCTTGATAATTGATTATCTCTATTAAACATATTTCATTAAGAAATAGTGTTTACATCGAAACACAAGGCATTACTTAGCAGCAATTAAGCAATAAGACCACTTTAATTGTACGACTTTTTAATTTGACATCATACATTAAACTAGACATATGAAGAGGTAGGTCCCAACAGAGCCCAGTTGGACCCGCAAGACTCACCTTAAACAGGGACGTCTGCGCAGAGACCAACTGGATCCGCAGAACCAACCATGCTCAGAGACGTGACGTCCTTACGCGCAGTACGCAAGCTGGTCCCGCAGGAAAAGCCTCCCAATAGTGAAGGACTCCGCCTGTCCCCGCAGCCTCGGATACAAGCCATTAGGGAAGGCCACCCGCGCAGCATGGCTACACGCACAAGGCACTTAGCTCTCGATCATTCAGTGTCACCTGAAGGAATGAGCAAAGCCGGGAGCAATCCCGCACAGAGGCGGGAGGGGGAATACTCCCGCCCAAATAAGCCAGTCTGTATACTGAAGGATCTTTTACTGTACCTGACGAGGTATGGGCGAAAGATCTGATCAGAGATACGACAGCTCACTGATACAGTATGGCGAGCAGCATGCTCCTGTACTGTATCACTATTAGCCGCTGCCTACTCACCAACTACTGTCATACCACGTGCGTAGCCGGCAGTTGGTGGAAAGGGAATAGTATACAGCAGGCCTGGTCACTATCAGCCGCTGCCTACCCACCAACTACCAGCAGGGCACGTGCGTAGGCTACTGTTGATGAACAGGAACACTGTTGCAGCCGGCCATACCTCCTTGGAAACCTACCTTCGGCTATAAATACCCCAAATGGTATGATCATCTGAACACATTATTACATTACATTATCTTATATCATCAGAATATACCTGATATCTGCTCTAGCAATCTCTTAATATACTTTTATATTTAAAGAGCAATCTAGTCTGATTCTCACGCCGGAGGGTGGTCACAAGGAGGAACCCCCCCCCCCCTTTTCAGTGACGAGCTCACGGTGTCTGTTTTGCAGGTTATCAGAAGAACCATCTTCCAAGGGTCTAACCCCTCGTGGGAAACATCTATCTAACCCCCAGGTTACCAGTAATCTGTCCGGGGTCCGGTTAGTGTTTCTTCATTGGCGCCATCCGTGCATAAAGCTAGAACTTTATTTTTCTCCAGTTTTTTCAAACTTCTACAAAGATGGTTAGAGAAATTCCGGTAACCACAACCCCAGCTACTGGGGAGAATACCGGCAACACAGTTTTTACGAACACTACCCCGGCTACCGAAGCCGGGGCAAGTGAAGTAAATTTTACGAACACTACCCCACTTACCAAAGCTGGGGCAAGTGCAGTAAATGATCGCCTACTGGGATCCACCGATACCCAGTTTGAGAAACGAAGACTCCCCCGCCAGACTCTCGATGAAGTTAAGGCATGGGCGGAGGCACGACAAAAGGAATTCCAGGCTGAGTTGGACGAACGCTTGCGTTCCGTGCAACAGGCCGACGAATTCGAATACTGGGAGGATGACTCGGAGGAATCCGACTCCGACGCGAACCCTCGCCATAGGGCAAAAGGGAAGCGTAAGGAAACGGAATCCCAACCGAAAAGGCATTTTGGACAAGCCTTCAAACCAAAAAGCACAGGTGGAAGTCCACGAGACTTCTCCAAAACGTTCAGACCAAACGTTGCGAATGCAGGAACGTCCAAGTTTGCAAGGGACATTGCGGAAGCAATCGCCCCAAAGAGCGCCAAACAAATGCCTAACATAGGCACATATGACGGTTTATCTGATCCAGACGATCATTTGAACAGGTTCATAGCGGGGGCAACCGTCAGCAATTGGACGGAACCCACGTGGTGCTACATGTTCCAAATGACGCTTGTTGGGGCTGCTAGAGCTTGGTTTGATCGTCTACCGGTCAACCACATCTACGACTGGGCAGACTTCCAACAGAAGTTTAGCCAACACTTCAGCCAGCAACGGAAGTATACCGAGGAGCAATGGACAATCCTCAAATGCATACGAGAGGAAGATGAATCTCTGCCAAACTTCATCACTCGCTTCAACTCAAAGAAGCTAAGTTTGGGCAATATCAGCGAAGATCTTGTTCGCGCTGCCTTCATCCAGGGCGCACATGACCCAGAGCTCATCCGCACCCTAACGGGTAAAGATGGCATGCCATCCACATGGGATGGCATCATGATAGCAGCAAAACGCTATGCGGAAACAGAGAAGCAACTGGGTAGAGATCTCCCACAGAGCACAAACCTCTACACTCAGAAGACGAGAGAAGACAACGTCCTCACCGCCAGACTAAATAAAAAACGGAAGCTAGGCATTTGGCAGTCAAGGGTAAACTTTGACACCTCATCCGGCTTGCAACATCGAGTGGGCGGAAGGGATAATGTACAGACGCACCGAAACTCCAGATGGACGCCACTCACCAAAAGCGTCACTGAGATATTCGCCACTGAAGAGCTCCCGTGGCCAAAACCTCCGATAATCCGACATCGTCACGATGCTGATCGGAGCAAATACTGTGACTTTCACAAGACAAAGGGCCACAACACTGAAGAATGCATAGATGTAAAAGACATGGTCGAAGCATTTGTCAGAGATGGGACGCTCGCGCACCTCGTGGCGCAATAAAGGCTGAACAGGCGGGTGCGTATAAAACCTCAGCTGGGGAAAACACGAATCAATTCCAGCTTCAAAATCGAGACTACATGCTGCGTAAAGAACGAGATCCCGAACCAGGTGCGTATCGGCTCGATGGCACTCCCATCCCAACAACATGGAAGGGAGCTCATTTACACAGTCTGCATGTAAATCAATTCCAATTTGTAAAGAAAAGGCCAAGAGCCACTTCTAATGGAAATGATTCTCTTTAAGAACATCGAAGCTGATGATTTTACATTTATACTTTTCTGAACACTAATATGCCGGTTTTCACCGCATAATTACGTGAAGTCATTGCATGGGAAGGCGGTCCTACCCGCACGAACCCAATAACGTGACAAACCTTCACGCAGGTCAGATAAGGGTAAAGTTTTGCCATCCTACTAAGTGCAAGTGACGGTTCTACCCGCACAATCACGAAAGAGGAAGCAAGACTTCCTGTTATCAACCACGTTCAAAGGTTAACTTATCCTCAAAAGGTGAGGAAAACCTACACGCAGGTCAGATAAGGGTAAAGTTTTGCCATCCTACTAAGTGCAAGTGACGGTTCTACCCGCACAATCACGAAAGAGGAAGCAAGACTTCCTGTTATCAACCACGTTCAAAGGTTAACTTATCCTCAAAAGGTGAGGAAAACCTACACGCAGGTCAGATAAGGGTAAAGTTTTGCCATCCTACTAAATGCAATTGACGGTTCTACCCGCACAATCACGAAAGAGGAAGCAAGACTTCCTGTTATCAACCACGTTCAAAGGTTAACTTATCCTCAAAAGGTGAGGAAAACCTACACGCAGGTCAGATAAGGGTAAACTTTTGCCATCCTACTAAGTGCAAGTGACGGTTTTACCCGCACAATCACGAAAGAGGAAGCGAAAACTTTAATCCATTATCAACCACGTTCAAAGGTTAACTTATCTTAATGCCTTAGAAATTTCGAAAAGGAAAACCTACACGCAGGTCAGATGAAGGTTAAAGTTTAGCCATCCTACCAAGTGCAAGTGACGGTTCTACCCGCACAATCACGAAGGAGGAAGCGAAACTTTAACCCATTATCAACCACGTTCAAAGGTTCTTATTCTAAACACTTGGAAAATTGCTAATTTAAACTACGTATGCAAGTCATAAGTTTATAAAGCAAGGAACCCAAAGAAGGAAATAACAATCTTATACGCAAAAAGATTAATATTTCAAGAATATATTACAAGAATGGCCGGGTAACTACCCGCCTAAAAGAATAAAACTATACAAGTCTATCTTAGCAATGGGAAGGGATCTTCAGGATCAAGCTTCAGGGCCGCTTCCACTTGGACCCGCTCCGTCAGAAGAACGGGGTGGTTCGAGGAACGCTTTGAGGACAGCTAACCCATCATCAGCAGCAGCTACTTCGTCCACCTTTTCCACCACTGGATGCGGGAAGGCGGCGTATTGGTTCAATGCTTGGTCATAAATGGCTTCGGTATCCACATCGAACAAAGGGAAGTTGGAAGGCGGGACACCTTTCTCAACAAACCCTAGACCAAGCAGGAAGCCGGCCTTTTCCCCATCCTCATGAGAAGCGTTGAGGGCTGCGGTCATAGCATCATCGTAAGAGGTCTCTGAAAAGACCCGACGCACAACCTACAAAGAAAACACAAGTATTAGAACCTTTTCTTACAAAAGAAAAGCGTGAAGATAAAACTAAACATACCTGAGGCAACGCTTCTCGAAGAAGCCATTGGAGGGCAGCTTGAGCTTCGTTATGGGCGCGTTCGGCTTCGCTCTTGTTAAGGTTGGCAAGTAAAACTTCCTTTGCGGCAGCCTCTTCGACGCCCTTAAGTTTCCGCTCGGTGTGGTCAAGCACCCCCCTCTGGTCCAGGATTTCCTGGAGTTTCTTGGCATCTTCCATTGCCAAGGCATCATGAGCGCGTTGGAGAGCCTCTAATTTGGCCTTGAGCTCCTCATTCTCCACACGCAAAGGCTCAGCAACGGCTTCAGCCTTGGCAGCCCTCTCGGTTGCGTTTCGCGCAGTCTCCCTGGCCAGCCGAAGTTGTTCATTCACAGCTTGGGCAGCCTTGGAGCGGGCCTCGAGTCGCGCCTGAACTTCAACCTCGAGGGCCTTGAAGGCCTTCTCCTTGTCGGCGGCAGCTGCCGCCAGCTGTTGGTTCTCCTCCCGAAGAGCACGCGCCTCAGATACGTCCTTGGCGCGAGCTGCTTTCAACTTGTCGTTTTCACGACAAAGCAGCTCGACGCGCGGCTGCATCCGGGCTTGGAGAACCCGAAGCTCATTGGTTAGCCTACCCTCCTGGTAGCTAGCCATGGCTTCCCCCAACGCACCATGAGGAGCAGCGTGGCGAGCCCAGTCCACGCACTCCACAGGGGTACGAAGGGTTGTTCCTCGGCGTATGTTCCATCGCGGAACATACACTTCATTGGAATCCGACACTGCAAAAGAAACAAAGGCAGTAAGGAAAAGATGATAAAAAACAAGGGAAAAAGAAAGGAACCCCACGCACCTGTAGGGTCAATGACAGGCCGATAGCCGCCAAACCCATCACCTGAACCTAAAGGAAATCCATCCAACAGGTCAGGCAGACGGGAAGGTGGCAAAGATCGGCGGGAAGCCCTGCGCGTACCTGATGATCCGGCCATCGGTGCCGGTGGCGCGGGCATGGTGGCAGCCGCCGTGGTCGCCGTTGTGGTCGCCGCCGTGGTCGCCGCCTCGTAGTCAGCAGCAGCAATAACCGCCGGCTCTGTGAAGGATGCTGTAAAAATCGCACTCACGGCCGGCGGGGACGTCATCTCAGCTGGAACAGTCTGCTCAGGAGCAACTGAACCAGCGGAAGCAGGCGCGGTCACCTGGGTCGACGCCTCAGGTAGGCTGACCAAGCCTACCGTCATTGGCGGAAGGGTACTCCTCTGCGCTTCACCCCGGAATGCGTCAACATCCACGCCTGCACAAAGAGGAGAGTGTTGGATAAATTTATGAAGTGATAAATCTACAGACATTGTGATTGTACTTACGGGTTTTCTTGACCCTGAACGTACGGACGGGCGGGGAGGAACCCGATGGAGCCGGCCTCTTGGTACCGGTCACCGTCGTCTTCGTTGGTTCTCCGGAGGTAACGGTCGTAGCCTCCGGAGCAGTGGTCTTCTCACCACCAGGCTTCCCCGCCACTTCTTCACTATTTGACTCCGAGTCAGATAGAACCACTGGATCAGCTGTGGAGGCCTTCTCCTTCCCCTTCACGCCGGCAGCAGCCTTCTTCTTCCGCACCAACGGAGGAGCATCTGAGGATTCCTCAGAAGAAGACGGGTCAGGAATTCCAGCAGCGGGTACAGCATTGAGGGATTGAGGAAAGAATATCGCCTTACCTGGCCGGTGGCTCAGGATCTCGTGGCCCAGCGGATAGACCTCCACAAACCGATCCGCCGTTTGCTCCAGAATGGGCAACTCGCCCTCGTCAAGAGCACGAGTACCCATCCGCGCAGGATCGTCGGTTTCCCGCGGGTACAGAAGCGACTCCAAATCATTTCCCTCTGAAAGAATAAACAGTTAGAAGACAAACGCGTATCAAAAAGAAAGACAAGACATACCATAGGGAATAGAGTTCAAACCGTATTCGAGAAGGATGGGAACCTGAGACGCATCCTTCCACACCCGGCTCATCCCTAACATGACCATCCCGGACTCCGCAAACCGGTAAACCGGAGATTGGATCCGGGATATCTTCGAAAACCATTCCGCCTCCTGGTAGTTGGGGGCGTGAAGGCTCGGTATCGCTTGGCCATTTTTAAACTTCATGGCAAGGGGGATGGCGCGGGCAGAAATGTAGAAGAATTCCTGCTTCCACGCTCGAAGACTGCGCTCGGTGTCGCAAATCTTCAGACCCTTAATACGGGTCGTCAAGGTGTACCACCCCTGGATGCACCTCCAGGTATAGAAGGTCATCAGGCGGTCCACATGGGGCTCGATGCCCAAAATCCGGCACACCCACTCAAAATGGCGAATCTTGGCGATCGCCATGGGGTGCAGCTCGGTCAAATGAACACCGTGCCTCTCAAGGACACGGTAAACAAATTTTGTCAATGGGAATCTAAGATTCCCATAGACAAAAAATGTAGCATAAACCCCGATCTTGCCTCTGGGGGCATCGTACACGGTCTGGTGGGATTCAGGAAACTCAGGCTCGAGATGATCGAGCATGAACTTCCTGACAACATACCGGTACTGGTCGCCGGGCAGAGCACACTGGCACTCGCCAGCAGTACCCCTGTCGTCAGCTATAGCTTCAGCATCACGAGAAGACATCTTGCAGAGAAAGAAGAGAACGATTTCGGGAGAATGCTCGATTGAATAAAGGAGTATTCGCCGGAAATCGCCTTAAAGATGAAGAGAAGAGTGAAAAGTGTGAATTGCAAAATAACCCTCTCCCCCTTTATATAGTAATCGCAATTAATGCGGTGAATTTAATGCGAAGGAGAGAGAAATCGAATGTGCAATGAAACTATGACACGTGGCAAAAAGCAAGCTGGCAACAGCTGTTGAAAGGACGTATGCCAGTAATTTCGCGGCCACGCGCCCGAAAAATCGCGCCCACGCGCCTGAAAAAGCGACTGGAATGACCATGTTCTGTCACGTCACCATAACTTCCTGCACGTCCTGACACAGTCAGAAGAAACCGTCGCACGACGTTTCAGAGGTTTGGACTGTTCTTATCTTTTCACCAACTCTTCGAATTTCAAAATTCAAAAATTCGAAAATATTAAAAAGTAAGCGGGAAAATACCGCTTACCCCTTGGCAAACAAGTAACCGTAAGACGGATGCGGGTACAGTGTAAAGGCAAAACCCTTCACATACCTAGCACCCGCAGGGAATTGAAGTCAAGAACCTTGGCAAATAAGTAACCGTAAGACGGATGCGGGTACAGTGTAAAGGCAAAACCCTTCACATACCTAGCACCCGCAGGGAATTGACGCCAAGTAAACCTTGGTGAACAAGTAACCGAAAGACGGATGCGGGTACAGTGTTAAGGCAAAACCCTTCACATACCTAGCACCCGCAGGGAATTGAAGCCAAGTACCTCGGCAACCAAGTAACTATAAGACGGCTGCGGGTACAGTGTTAAGGCAAAACCCTTCACATACCTAGCACCCGCAGGGAATTGACGCCAGGAATACCTTGGAAGTAAAGTAACCGTAAGACGAGCGCTGGTACAGTGTTAAGGCAAAACCCTTCACATACCTAGCGCTCCGCTGGGAATTGAAACCAGGAAGGATCTTCTGGGCAATGCTTGCGGAAACGGAAATAACATCCCCGCATAGCAGGAACGTCGAGAACTACGTTGTTTGAAGCTCCAGAATGGAATTGGTGGTTTTAACATAATTGATCACTATGTTCAAAACTACCAAAACCTCATGGAAAATACATACAACTGGGACTCAATGCTCCTGACTTGCGAGGAGGTTACAGACCTACCCGCATCATACCCAAAGACCAAGCAGGAAACTCGGGCATTTCTGCAAGTGACAAGGACTTCCGCGGAAAGAATCCCCATGGAAAACCTTATAAAACCCTTTTCAAACCCCTTTACTCAAGTCCAAAAGTTCACCTCACTTTATTAAACACTCATGAGAAGAACATTGGACTGGGGGGACTTGAAGAGGTAGGTCCCAGCAGAGCCCAGTTGGACCCGCAAGACTCACCTTAAACAGGGACGTCTGCGCAGAGACCAACTGGATCCGCAGAACCAACCATGCTCAGAGACGTGACGTCCTTACGCGCAGTACGCAAGCTGGTCCCGCAGGAAAAGCCTCCCAATGGTGAAGGACTCCGCCTGTCCCCGCAGCCTCGGATACAAGCCATTAGGGAAGGCCACCCGCGCAGCATGGCTACACGCACAAGGCACTTAGCTCTCGATCATTCAGTGTCACCTGAAGGAATGAGCAAAGCCGGGAGCAATCCCGCACAGAGGCGGGAGGGGGAATACTCCCGCCCAAATAAGCCAGTCTGTATACTGAAGGATCTTTTACTGTACCTGACGAGGTATGGGCGAAAGATCTGATCAGAGATACGACAGCTCACTGATACAGTATGGCGAGCAGCATGCTCCTGTACTGTATCACTATTAGCCGCTGCCTACTCACCAACTACTGTCATACCACGTGCGTAGCCGGCAGTTGGTGGAAGGGGAATAGTATACAGCAGGCCTGGTCACTATCAGCCGCTGCCTACCCACCAACTACCAGCAGGGCACGTGCGTAGGCTACTGTTGATGAACAGGAACACTGTTGCAGCCGGCCATACCTCCTTGGAAACCTACCTTCGGCTATAAATACCCCAAATGGTATGATCATCTGAACACATTATTACATTACATTATCTTATATCATCAGAATATACCTGATATCTGCTCTAGCAATCTCTTAATATACTTTTATATTTAAAGAGCAATCTAGTCTGATTCTCACGCCGGAGGGTGGTCACAAGGAGGAACCCCCCCCCCCCCTTTTCAGTGACGAGCTCACGGTGTCTGTTTTGCAGGTTATCAGAAGAACCATCTTCCAAGGGTCTAACCCCTCGTGGGAAACATCTATCTAACCCCCAGGTTACCAGTAATCTGTCCGGGGTCCGGTTAGTGTTTCTTCAACATAATATTAAAGTTGCTTACCGAAAAAAAATATTAAGAAAAATGTTGAAAGCCGACGATGGTCATGACCAATAAGGCAATAACCAAGTTGGCTACTTGGCTTGCCAATCTTGGCCCTACACCACTTTCAAGTTGCAACCAATTTCAAAAATGGAAAGAAATTAAAACCGATTAAGCAAATAACTTGTCAATTGTTAGATAGAAAGTCGTAAGATTTTTTAAGATATTTACACTTTTGTATTGTTTGAAGACTGAAATCTCATTGAAAATAGATTTTAAAATATCAAATTTATGAAATGAATAACGGTTTGACTTTGATTTGATGGTTCGAGATGATAGTTATTTATTTGGGCATTAAATTTGTATCAACTTCTAACAGTTTTTGAAGTAGTTTAATTTACTCGATATATTAAAGAAAAATATAAGAATTGAATAACATGACACGTAATAGTCTTTCAGTTAGAAGGAGATTTTGATACAGGTTGTTGAATGAATGTTTAAATAAATTTAGGTTATATGATAAAATTCTTGGAAAAAGTAGTGGTGCAACAATTCAGACATAATAAAAATGTTGCACCTGTTTCACTGTTACCACCGCTTAGTTTCCACATGGTTAATACAGTGGTGAACTCAGAAAATTTGAATATCGGTCAGAAATTTACTTGTTATGCATTTGATTTAGGCGATCGGAATTTTAGCAAGTATACAACACTAACCTTTTGTTATTCATGGAGGGCGGTTGACCCCATCGGTTCACCTTGGTTCAGCCCTTGGTTATTACTGATGGACACTAGTGAAAATAGAGCAGCTGCAGGCCTTCAGTCCAAGCAATTAAACAATCTAAAGTCGTTATTGAATGAATTAAATTGTATTAAAGACATGACAATAATGGTTGGATGCATCTTTTAATATTAACTGTAATAACAAAACATTTATATATTAGTTCATGTTATATATTTACCCAACTTAATTTTCCCAACTACTGTAATAAAGTGGCAAAGTCCATACAAAAATAGTTAAAAGTCATACGATGGTGCTCGAACATTGACTTTCTACACCATTTATTTATGATAAATTAATGTACACAGGCCATAGTGATCAATAAAAATATGTACATAACTTCACAATTACACTTGTAGGTTGTAACTCCCTAATAACAAATTTATGTTTATATATAAACATAAATCTAGCATATGTTCAGTGTCAATATTTTCTAGGACTTTATACAAAATTAGTTTTTGCAAACCCTAGCTAGAAACCTTTTTTTACATCCAAATACAAGGCATGCTAATAACAAGTTGAGCCGCTAGATCTATTTAGATAACAAATTAATACTAAAAAGAATTAACACACAAATACTCAACGCTAAATTACTTTTAGTTTTGAGTTTTGGTTTTAACTTTAATTTCGCTAGTAAACATTTGATTCCACTCTATCATAGGTCTCAAATTCGAATCTTGTATCAACTAGTTTTCAGCATATGTTGTGATTTATATGATCCCGTTGATAGCAGGGTATTATTCATTGTCATCATCTAGCGAATTTTCTAATAACATGCTCTTGGTAGTTGGTTACCAAGAAAAAAAAGCCAAGGCAACAAATATTATTTATATGTATGCTTAATATGTCCTATGTATGCATAGTATATTACATGCTTTTTATAAAACTTGAAACTGTAAAAAGAAAAAAAAGCCAAGGCAACAAATATTATTTATATGTATGCTTAATATGTCCTATGTATGCATAGTATATTACATGCTTTTTATAAAACTTGAAACTGTAAAAAGAATTAACAAACACAAAACATATAACGATAGATTAATTCAACACGAATATTATACGACTATTATATATAATGCAACGACTCCATGTAAGTTTAAAGGATTGTAGTCGACTCAATAAACCATGCATATTGCAATATATATCTAAAATGAGTTTCTTTTGGACCCGACAAATCTAAGATCAGTACTCATCATACATGCTGTAGTATACATATCTTCTACTTCAAAAACTTGTTCACCAAAACGATATAAATTGTTCACATCGTTTTCCAAGCTCCTTGATGAACTCTCGACATCCTCACCACATAACAAGACCGAATAATCCATGGGTGGTTGATTGTTGATGTAATACTTTTGGTTCCGTGCTTGTTGGGCTTGTACTTTGTTGAGTTGTGCTCGGAGTTGCTCAACTTCTTTTTGAAGACGTCTGGTCTCAACCAACGTAGCCTCTAGTTGGAGTTGAAGCCTGGAGTAGTCATGCTCCATGCTTTGGTTCTTCCAACGGGCACGTTTGTTTTGATACCAGATGGCTATCTGTCTTGGAGGAATACCAAGTTGGCGTGAAAGCTGTTGCTTTTGCTCTGGCTCAAGTTTTTTGCTCGAGTCAAAATTTGACTCGAGCAATCTCACCTGATCCTCCGTTAGTCGTTTGGTGGTATGTTTAGGTTGTTTTTGTGTGGGGATTTTGTGGTTATGGAAAGAGGAGTGATTCATGATTGGGGTTTGATTGTATGATTGTTTTGCTTAATAGAGAGGGGTGGGGTGTGAATGTGTGATGATGGATGTGAATATGAAGAGGCTTGTTTCTATTTATGGAATGAACTTTGGGTCCCACATGTGCTAGTATTTGGTGGCTTTTGAAGCCATAGAAAAGTTTGCCAAAAGAAAGAAAAAAACAGGAAATAATAATAATAATAATAATAATAATAATAATAATAAGTATGTGTTTATTTATTTGACGGTGAATCGCCAATTATTTAATTTGTGAAACAATCATTTTAAGTTATCATATCATGAAGCTAAAGTTGTTAAACTAATGTGAAAACAACTTGGTTTCTTCATCTTTCTTAGTTAATCGGATCTCGATCTGATTCTAGTTTGTGAATCCATCGTGAATTGAAACAATCACGAAACAACTCAATCACCTTACAAAGCTAACTTGTTTATAAAAAAAGTACGAAATTACCACCAATTCTTGTGAATATATTACAATTTTTGCATAATCACCATGATGTTTACGATGGTGATCCCAAACTTACAAGGACAACGACACGTCATTTCTTTCTACTACTTTAGTCGTCACATGTGAACACATTCGTTCATTTTATGATTCGTACCTAATTATTTTATTCATACGTGAACCTCTTAAACCTCATACTTTATTTTTGTTATAACTCTAAAAAGTTGGTAATAGGAGACAAGTTTCATACAAAGTCCATTGACTTTTCACTTGCCAAGTCACATGTGTGGGATTACAATAGCAGGGTAAAATACAAAATCGGTGCCATAACTTTTATGAGCATGTTTTTTGACCAAAGCTACAAGATTGACCATGAACTTCAGAGTTCAAACTTCAATATAAACAAAAGTCAACTCTAAATGTTAACATACCTGGTCCTAATTTAGTAATTTTAAAACAAAAAATAAAAATATGATCGATTTCTACCAAATGATTGATCGTAAGATCATAATATAATAAGGTTAACCCAAGAAAGAACAATCATCATCAAACGTTTTACACGATAAATTTATTTAGTGACAAAATTTCTTTTGCTGGTGTTGTAATTTTTCAACATTCACATTCGTATATATATATCAATAGGAATTTTTTGCCAAGACGGGTTAGAGAATCCTTTTACTAGATTGAGCTGGGTAAGCCTGGGTTAATGAAGAGGTAGGTCCCAGCAGAGCCCAGTTGGACCCGCAAGACTCACCTTGAAGAGGGACGTCTGCGCAGAAACCAACTGGATCCGCAGGACCAACCATGCTCAGAGACGTGACGTCCTTACGCGCAGTACGCAAGCTGTTCCCGCAGGAAATGCCTCCCGATGGTGAAGGACTCCGCCTGTTCCCGCAGCTTCGGATACAAGCCATCAGGGAAGGCCACCCGCGCAGCAAGGCTACACGCACAAGGCACTTAGCTCTCAATCATTCAGTGTCACCTGAAGGAATGAGCAAAGCCGGGAACAATCCCGCACAAGGGCGGGAGGGGGAATACTCCCGCCCAAGTAAGCTAGTCCGTACGATACGGGAAGATCTTCTGTACTGTACCTGACGAGGTATGGGAAAAAGATCTGACTAAAGATACGACAGCTTATTGACAACAGTATGGCGAGCAGCATGCTCCTGTACTGTATGTCACTATTAGCCGCTGCCTACTCACCAACTACTGCCATACCACGTGCGTAGCCGGCAGTTGGTGGAAAAGGAATAGTACACAGCAGGCCTGGTCACTATCAGCCGCTGCCTACCCACCAACTACCAGCAGGGCACGTGCGTAGGCCACTGTTGGTGGAACAGGAACACTGTTGCAGCCGGCCACACCTCCTTGGAAACCTACCTTCGGCTATAAATACCACAAATGGTATGACCATCTTATCTTATCTTGTATCATCATATTATACCTGATATCTGCTCTAGCAATCTCTTAATATACACTTATATTTAAAGAGCAATCTAGTCTGATTCTCACGCCGGAGGGTGGTCACAAGGAGGAACCCCCCCCCCCCTTCTCAGTGACAAGCTCACGGTGTCTGTTTTGCAGGTTATCAGAAGAACCATCTTCTCTGGGTCTAACCCCTCGTGGGAAACATCTATCTAACCCCCAGGTTACCAGTAATCTGCCCGGGGTCTGGTTAGTGTTTCTTCATTGGCGCCATCCGTGCATAAAGCTAGAACATTTTTCTCCAGTTTTTTCAAACTTCTAAGATGGTTAAAGAAACTCCGGTAACCACAACCCCAGCTACTGGGGGGAATACCGGCTACACAGTTTTTACGAACACTACCCCGGTTACCCAAGCCGGGGCAAGTGAAGTAAACCTTACGAACACTACCCCAGCTACCCAAGCTGGGGCAAGTGCAGTAAATAATCGCTCACTGGGATTCACCGATACCCAGTTAGAGAAACGAACAAGACTCCCCCGCCAAACACTCGATGAAGTTAAGGCATGGGCGGAGGCACGTCAAAAGGAATTCCAAGCTGAGTTGGACGAACGCTTGCGTTCTGTCCAACAGGCTGACGAATTCGAAGAATACTGGGACGATGACTCGGAGTCCGACTCCGACGCGAACCCTCGCCATAGGGCAAAAGGGAAGCGTAAGGAAACAGACTCCCAACCGAGAAGGCATTTTGGACAAGCCTTCAAACCAAAAGGCACAGGTGGAAGTCCACGAGACTTCTCCAAAACATTCAGACCAAACGTTGCAAATGCGGGAACGTCCAAATTTGCAAGGGACATTGCGGAAGCAATCGCCTCTAAAAGTGCCAAACAAATGTCCAGCATAGGCACATATGATGGTATATCCGACCCAGATGATCATTTGAACAGATTCATAGCGGGGGCAACCGTCAGTAGTTGGACGGAACCCACGTGGTGTTACATGTTCCAAATGACGCTTGTCGGGGCTGCTAGAGCGTGGTTCGACCGTCTACCGGTCAACCACATCTACGACTGGGCTGACTTCCAACAGAAGTTTAGCCAACACTTCAGCCATCAAAGAAAGTATACCGAGGAGCAATGGACAATCCTCAAGTGCATTCGAGAAAAAGATGAATCTTTGCTAGACTTCATCACTCGCTTCAACTCGAAGAAGCTAAGTCTGGGTAACATTAGCGAAGATCTTGTTCGCGCTGCTTTTATTCAGGGCGCGAACGACCCAGAGCTCATCCGCACCTTAACGGGTAAAGATGGCATGCCATCCACATGGGATGCCATCATGACAGCAGCTAAACGCTTTGCGGAAACGGAGAAGCAACTGGGTAGAGATCTCCCACAGAGCACAAACCTCTACACCCAGAAAACAAGAGAAGACAACGTCCTTACCGCCCGATTAAACAAAAAGCGAAAGCTAGGCATTTGGCAGTCAAGGGTAAACTTTGACACCTCATCCTGCTTGCAAAATCGGTTAGGCGGAAGGGATAACGTACAGTCAAACAAGAACTCCAGATGGACGCCGCTCACCAAAAGCGTCACCAAGATATTCGCCACAGAGGAGCTCCCATGGCCAAAGCCTCAAATAATCCGACATCGTCACAATGCTGATCGGAGCAAATACTGTGACTTTCACAGGACAAAAGGCCACAACACTGAAGAATGCATAGACGTAAAGGACATGGTCGAAGCATTTGTCAGAGATGGGACGCTCGCGCACCTCGTGGCGCAATGAACGCTGAGCAGGCCGATGCGTGTAGAACCCCAGCTGGGGAAAACACGAATAAAATTCCAGCTTCAATGTGGAGACTACATGCTGCGTAAAGAACGAGATCCCGAACCAGGTGCGTATCGGCTCGATGGCACTCCCATCCCAACAACATGGAAGGGAGCTCATTTACACAGTTTGCATGTAAATCAATTCCAAATTTGTAAAGAAAAGGCCAAGAGCCACTTCTAATGGAAACGATTCTCCTTAAAACATTGACGCTGATGATTCTACATTTTTATGAACTATCAACACGGATATGCCGGTTTTCACCGCATAATTACGTGAAGTCGTTGCGTGGGGAAGGCGGCAAAACCCGCATAAACCCAAAAAACGACAAACCTTCACGCAGGTCAGTTGAAGGGGAAAAGTTCAGTTATCCCACTAAATGAAAGTGCCGGTCTATCCGCATGAATCATGAAAAAGGGAACTGAAAACTAACCTATTGACAACCGCGCGTCGAACGGTTAATTTATTCAACACGGATATGCCGGTTTTCACCGCATAATTACGTGAAGTCGTTGCGTGGGGAAGGCGACAAAACCCACATAAACCCAAAAAACGACAAACCTTCACGCAGGTCAGTTGAAGGGGAAAAGTTCAGTTATCCCACTAAATGAAAGTGCCGGTCTATCCGCATGAATCATGAAAAAGGGAACTGAACACTAACCTATTGACAACCGCGCGTCGAACGGTAAATTTATTCAACACGGATATGCCGGTTTTCACCGCATAATTACGTGAAGTCGTTGCGTGGGGAAGGCGGCAAAACCCGCATAAACCCAAAAAACGACAAACCTTCACGCAGGTCAGTTGAAGGGGAAAAGTTCAGTTATCCCTTTAAATGAAAGTGCCGGTCTATCCGCATGAATCATGAAAAAGGGAACTGAGCACTAACCTATTGACAACCGCGCGTCGAACGGTTCAAAACAGAATTTCTAACAAAAGGATGAGGAAAACCTACACGCAGGTCAGATATAGGTAAAGTTTAGCCATCCTACTAAGTGCAAGTGACGGTCCTACCCGCACAATCACGAAAGAGGAAGCAAAACTTCAACCTATTATCTACCACGTTCAAAGGTTAACTTATTCTACACTTGGAAAATTGCTAATTTAAACTAAAGTATGCAAGTCATATAACGTTTATAAAGCAAGGAATCCAATAAAAGAAGCGGTCTTACCCGCACAAAGATTTATATTTCACAATGATTCATTACAAGAATGGCCGGGTAACTACCCGCCTACAAGAAAATAAATCTATACAAGCTAAATCTATCCTAGCAGTGGGAAGGGATCTTCAGGATCAGGCTTCAGGGCCACTTCCACTTGGACCAGCACCGTCAGTAGAGCGTGGCAGTTCAAGGAAAGCCTTAAGGATAGCTAGCCCATCATCAGCAGCAGCAACTTCATTCACCTTCTCCACCACCGGATGCGGGAAGGCGGCGTACTGATTCACTGCTTGGTCGTAAACAGCTTCAGTATCAACATTGTACAAAGGGAAGTTGGAAGGCGGGATGCCTTTCTCAACGAACCCTAGACCAAGCAGGAAGCCGACCTTTTCCCCATCCTCGTGAGAAGCGTTGAGGGCTGCGCTCATAGCATCATCGTAAGAGGTCTCAGCAAAGACCCGATGCACAACCTACAAAAGAAAATATACAAGTGTCAAAACCTTTTCTATTTACAAAGAAAAGCGTAAAGACAAGAAAAGCTTACCTGAGACAACGCTTCTCGAAGAAGCCATTCCTTGGCAACCACGGTTTCTTGGAGGGCAGCTTGAGCTTCGTTACGGGCGCGATCGGCTTCACTCTTGTTGAGGTTGGCAAGCAACACTTCTTTAGCCGCAGCATCTTCGACGCCCTTCAGCTTACGCTCAGCATGGTCAAGCACCCCCCTCTGGTCCAGGATTTCTTGGAGCTTTTTGGCGTCTTCCATCGCCAAGGCATCATGAGCCTGCTGGAGAGCCTCTAATTTGGCTTTAAGTTCTTCATTCTCCACGCGTAGAGGCTCAGCAACAGCTTCAGCCTTGGTGGCCCTCTCGGTTGCGTTCCTTGCAGTTTCCTTAGCCAGCCGAAGCTGTTCATTAACAGCTTGGGCAGCCTTGGAACGGGCCTCGAGTCGTGCCTGAACTTCAACCTCGAGGGCCTTGAAGGCCTTCTCCTTTTCCGCAGCTGTAACACCCCGACCGAAGGCGGATTATACATCGGGGCGCCACATATTGCTTCATTACTCGCGACACTATTGGTGTCAATATTTATTAATACACATTTTATCGCGCACAGCGCAGCGGGGAAAATAAAGAATATAAATCAACATAAATCAACATAAATCAATATATTTATAAAGCATAATATTCAAATAACATAAACTTGTCTTGTTACATTTTAAATCTAGGTCCAAAACAAAAGTAAACATCCTATGTGTCCTCAAGCTTCAAAGCAGCTACTGCAAACCTGAACATGTGTTAAAATAAACGTCAAACACTTGCGTGTTGGTGAGAAATCAAGTTTAATAGATAACCATAGATAATCATAGATAATCATAGATAATAATAGTAAATCTGCGCGCAACATATGTTAATCTGGTATCTAACAAGGGTGAAATCAGATTGTGTCCAAGCCTTAGATTCATAGCTCATAGTTCAATCCGTACTCCCAATTGAGCACAAAAACAAGAAAACTGTGCAAGTGTAAACAAAAGAGAAAACATAAACGATAGGTTCTCCCGTGTCTACCAATGGATCCATGAGAACTTCGGAATAGGCCGAACAAAGCGGTTAATGATACACACATACAAATAACAGCCAAGTAAATATCCATAACACATGGGATACTGCGCGACTAAAACTTCATAAACAGTTTAAGACTCAGTTTTGTACGAACACATGAACATCCCAAAACATTAAAACAAAAAGGGATTAGATACGAGATTACTCACTTGATAAAGATGCGATGTAAGATAATGCAAGAACCAACTCTTAAACAAGCAAAGTTAACCTATAATTAAAGATTATGTTTCAACGATCGGTTTTAGGTCTAGGTAATAAGTTAGCATAATTAATAAGTAAATTATTATATATAATATATTACCGGAAAAGCAGGAAGAACAAGGAGGAAGACGGAGGCAAGAGAGGAGGCGGCAGGAGGACAACGGCAGAGAGCAAGGGGGAGGAAGAGATAATAAGTGTAGTGTGTGAAGTGTTAAGAAAATACTACTATTATTTATAGGCAAACCCTAGGGGACATAAACCCTAGAAAAGATCTCCAAAAGTAAAAGAAAAGATAACAGCAAAAAGATTCCAAAAGCAAGATCTCAAAAGATAACAAAAGATATCAAAAGCAAAAAGTAAAAGATCTCAAAAGATATGGCAGCAGGAAAAGAGGAAAAGCAAAAGGGAAAGCTGCCAGGGAACAGTAAAAAGCATGGGTGGAGACAGAAAAAGGTACAGGTCAAGCATGGCAAAAGCAGATCCTCAAAAGATAATGTCAGTTACTTTATCTACCAACCAATGGGGTTGGTACGCATGCAGCGCCGAAAGCAACTATTCAGACATAAAGCAAAGCAGGTCAACAGCTCAAAAGATAAGACAACACAAAAGCAAACGGCTAGATTTAAACAAGGGTTCAGCGCGAGAAGGCTGTGTGCGCGAGCGCGAAGGCTGGCACAACAATCCTTAGCGCGCTGCGGGAAGAATCACAAATCCTTAGCGCACTGCGAGAACATAAATTCCTAGCGCGCCGCGGGAACTACAAATTCTCAGCGTGCTGCGTGAAGAACTAGAATTCTTAGCGCATCGCGGGAAGAACATACATTCTTAGCGCGCTGCGAGAAGAGTTCTCTTCACGCATTGCAGGAACAAGATGTCATCACGCAGGCTTCCTTAGCGCGAGGAGCTGCAGACATCCTTAGGCGAGAAGAACCAAAGGACAAGCAAAGAAGAGGGTTCAAGGCTTAAGGGTTAAGCAGGAGGGCGGGATGGCGACAAGACAAAGAGGCGGGACGACAAGAAAGGAAGGCGGGACGGCGGAAAGAAAGGGGAAGAGAAAGAGGCGAGAATGAACAAATAAAATAAATATATTTAATTTACTCAGTTAAATTTACAAAGATTAGTAATAAACTTTAAATCAAAAAAAAAGAAACGGATCAGAGAAACGGGTACCTGGGTCGGGTCGGATTCGGGCAGTTGTCACAGTCTCCCCTACTTTGAGAAATTTCGTCCCGAAATTTAACTCGTAGTAGGTGGCGCAGAGAAAAGGTACGGGTACTTGATCTTCATCTGATCTTCCCTTTCCCAAGTGAACTCGGCTCCGCGCTTGGACTGCCAACGAACTTTAACAATAGGGATGCGACTGCGCTTGGTTTTCTTCACCTCGCGATCCATAATCTCCACGGGCTTCTCAACAAAATGCATAGATTCATCAACTTGAACTTCATCAAGAGGAATGTGAAGGTTCTCGTCAGCTAAACACTTCTTGAGATTGGATACATGGAACGTTGGATGCACATTGCTGAGCGCGGGCGGCAGGTCAAGTTTGTAGGCAACTTTTCCTATACGCGCGAGAATCTTGAATGGCCCAACATAACGAGGCGCAAGTTTACCTTTCTTCCCAAAGCGGACAACACCCTTCCAAGGCGACACTTTGAGGAGAACAAGATCACCAACTAGAAATTCGAGAGGCTTTCGCCTGCGATCAGCATAACTCTTCTGCCGGCTTCTGGCAGTCAGCAGACGATCACGGATCTTGGCGATTTTATCGGTTGTCTCTTGAACTAGTTCGGGTCCTGTGATTTGAACTTCACCCACTTCGTTCCAACAAATCGGGGAGCGGCATTTACGACCGTAAAGTGCTTCAAATGGGGCCATACCAATGCTAGAATGATAGCTGTTATTATAAGAAAACTCGATCAAAGGTAGGTGTGAATCCCAATTACCTCCAAAATCAAGAACACAAGATCGAAGCATATCTTCAAGGGTTTGAATGGTTCGCTCAGACTGACCGTCAGTCTGAGGATGATATGCCGTACTCATGTCCAAGCGAGTTCCTAGCGCAGATTGGAGAGATTTCCAAAAGCGAGATATAAAACGGCCATCGCGATCGGATATGATGCTCAAAGGAGTACCATGGCGGCAGACAATTTCCTTGACGTAAAGCTGCGCGAGATGCTCAACATGGTAGGTTTCACGAATGGGCAGAAAATGAGCAGACTTGGTCAAACGATCCACTATTACCCAAATGCTATCATGTTTGCTTGCTGTCAAAGGTAACTTGGTAATAAAGTCCATTGCTATACCTTCCCACTTCCACGTAGGAATTTCTGGTTGTTCGAGCAAACCAGATGGGCGTTGGTGTTCAGCTTTAACTTTAGAACAAGTCAGGCACCTAGCTACGAACACAGCAATATCCTTTTTCATGTCAGGCCACCAATAAGTAATGCGCAAATCCTTGTACATCTTATCAGCGCCAGGATGAATAGAATATCGAGATTTGTGCGCTTCACAAAGGATATCAGCGCGAAGATTCTCATCACAAGGGATCCAGATGCGATTGAGATAGCAGAGAATTCCACTCAGATTAGGGACAAAATGCGCTTCCGCGCCACACGCTAACTCGGCGCGAAGGTTGCCATTGCTGATGGATGCGCGCTGCGAGTCGCGAATGCGCGATTCAAGATCGTTTAGGATCGGCGCGAAATGAAGCTGGGTGCGCGGCAAGATACAGTTAAGCTGGCTGGGTTTACGGCTGAGCGCATCAGCTACCACATTAGCTTTACCAGGATGATACCGGATCTCACAATCGTAATCGCTGATGAGTTCGTTCCATCGGCGTTGTCTCATGTTAAGTTCCTTTTGATCAAAGATATGCTGCAGGCTTTTATGGTCAGTGTAGAGGATACACTTAGTACCATAAAGGTAGTGTCTCCAGATTTTCAAGGCAAATACAACTGCACCAAGTTCGAGATCGTGAGTTGTATAATTCTTTTCATGAACCTTAAGTTGCCTCGATGCGTAAGCGATAACCTTGCCTCGTTGCATAAGAACACAACCGAGACCTTGGTTGGAGGCATCGCAGTACACAACAAAATCATCACTTCCCTCAGGTAACGCAAGAACAGGAGCTTCACACAACAAACGCTTGAGCGTTAGAAAGGCTTCTTCTTGCTTCGAGCCCCAAATATACGGCTTACCTTTGTGCGTTAGAGCTGTTAAAGGCAAAGCGATCTTTGAAAAGTTCGAAATAAAACGCCGGTAATAACCAGCTAAGCCCAAGAAGGAACGGATTTCGGTTGGAGTAGATGGCGTAATCCAGTTCTTGATTGCTTCAATTTTGGATGGGTCGACATGAATACCCATCTTGTTTACAACATGACCAAGAAACTGTACTTCATCCGACCAGAAATCACACTTGGAGAGTTTGGCAAAGAGTTGCTCGGCTCTAAGCTTTTGCAATACCAATCGGAGATGTTGCTCGTGCTCGGCCTTGGTCTTAGAATACACCAGAACATCATCGATAAATACAATCACGAATTTATCCAAGAAAGGCCTACACACCCGATTCATAAGATCCATGAAAACGGCGGGTGCGTTGGTTAAACCGAAGGACATGACCAAGAATTCAAAATGGCCATAACGAGTACGAAAAGCAGTCTTGGGAACATCTTCATCACGAACACGCAACTGGTGATAGCCAGAACGGAGATCGATCTTGGAGAAACAAGAGGCACCTTGGAGTTGATCAAAGAGATCGTCAATACGCGGTAAGGGATACCGGTTCTTAATGGTGAGTTTGTTCAACTCGCGGTAATCAATACACATGCGAAACGATCCATCTTTCTTTTTAACGAACAACACCGGAGCACCCCAGGGCGAAGAGCTAGGGCGGATGAATCCTTTAGCTGTCAACTCTTGAAGTTGGCTTGCCAATTCTTGCATTTCAGCGGGTGCAAGACGATAAGGAGATTTAGCTACGGGGGAAGCACCAGGGACAAGATCAATACGAAACTCGACTTCACGAGCGGGAGGGATACCAGGAAGATCATCAGGAAAAACTTCAGGGAAGTCACGCACAACAGGGATATCGCGAAGTTTCTTCTTTTCTCCATCAGGTTTAACCACATGGGCTAAAAATGCAACACATTTCTTCCGCATGAGTTTCCGGGCTTCAGCGCAAGACATAAGCTTAAGACCGCGGGAGGGTTTCTCGCCAAAGATATGAAGATCACCATCTTCACGAGGAATGCGAATCAACTTCTTAGCGCAAATAACTTCGGCGCGATTATGCGAGAGCCAATCCATACCAATGATAACATCAAAACTTCCAAGAGGCATAGGAATGAGGTCAATTAGAAAATCGTTTTCGTTAAGGTTCAGCGTGCAATCTTTAATCACAGCGTTTAATAAAATAGTTTCACCATTAGCCAATTCAACTGAAAAGTTTTCGCTTAAGCTATCGCGCGGTCGCGCAAGCTTCTGCTCAAAAGCGCGAGAGATAAAACTTCTATCGGCGCCAGTATCAAAAAGTACAGATGCATAGTGACCGTTAAGTAAAAATGTACCATTAACTACGTCATTATTTGCTTGCGCTTGGTGCGCTGTTATGTTAAAGGCTCGGCCTCGCGCCGCTTGGTTCGAAATTTGGTTCACCGGATTCGCTTGAGTAATCTGGACTTGTAGCCTCGGGCACGCGTTCCGGAAATGACTGGGATCACCGCAGTTATAGCACGACCTGGGTCGTGGGTTTTGGTATGTTGGTTGTGGGTTCTGCGGGTAGGCTGGTGGTGTTGGCGCAATTGGATTGGCGGGAGGGGTTCTACAGTACTCAGTAGTGTGACCAGTGCGGCCACATCTGTTACATTGTCGACACGGGGTTTGAGGTGGGTGATGAAGTCTACAGGTTGGGCAGAAGGGTTGGTTTCCTGTGTAAGGTTTCTTAGTTGGCGGGGCAGGAAGTGCTGGAGTGGTTAAGGCATAGTTGTGGACTGCAGGAGGTGCTGGGTAGGTTGACAGTGGGTTAGGCGCGTAAACTGGGGATTGATAAATGGGTTGCTGGACAATGGGAGGGTTGGTAAGCGCATAGGCTCTGCGCTTGCGTTTGGGGTTATTATGGTGTGAGGGTTCTGGTTTGGTTTCTGATGGTTCAGGGACAGTCTTGGTGGGTTTGGTCTTCTCAGCTCCCCGCAGGAACAGGGTTCCTGCTCTGACATGGTTGTCGCTGAGCACAGCGGCCAACTCGATGGCGTCAGAGAGGGTTGCTGGGTTTCTGGCCCATACGGAGTCTTGAATTTCCATAGGGAGACCCCCAAGGAACTTCTCGATGGCTCGGCGGGTAGGGGTAACAAGGTGAGGGACCAGTAAGCTTAGCTCGTGGAAGCGCGTCGCGTACTCGCGCGCTTCGCCGCTGTACTGTTTCAAGTTCCAGAATTCTTCTTCCAGGCGCTTGACTTCGTTGGGAGGGCAGAATTCTCGCATTAGGAGATCCTTAAATTCTTCCCAAGGTACGCTAGAAGCAGCTTCTGCGCCACGCGCATGAGCTACTCCATTCCACCATGTAAGCGCCCTAGATTCCAGGACACTTGAGGCATAGAGGGTTCGTCTGTCTGAAGGGCATTGGGTATGGAGGAAAGTGTTTTCAATCTTCTCGAGCCACTGGAGCATCACGGTGGCTCCCTCGAGACCTGTGAACTTGGGTGGTTTACCCGCATGAAAGGATTTAATGTTGTAGCTGGAGGTATTAGCATTGTTTTGGTTTAAGGCTTGGGCTATTGCGGCGGCCATTTCCTGGGAACGTTGCTGTTTACGCCTGCGTGATGCTTCTCTCTGGCGATAGCGAGCTGATAGTGGAGGCATTCTATAAAAGTTTTAGTTTTAGTTAATAACTTGGTTTCAGCGCAAAGTATAACCTTATAAAACTTGTTTCGCGAAGTTACATGCTATCAAATGCTGAAGTAAAACATGAATTTAAATGCAAACTTAATACAGAACGAATTCGAATTGGGAATCGACAATTCATGTATCACCATGACTTTCCAAATTCTCAATTTAAAATATACGAGTAAATATGTATTGGAGATTGACGATTCATGTATCACCATGACTTTTCAATCTTCAATATAAAACATACAAGAAATAAGCATTGGAGATTGACAATTCATGTATCACCATGACTTTTCAATCTTCAATTTAAAAACATAAAGTAAATGGGAATTGAAAGTCAACTATTCATGTATCACCATGACTTTCCGGATTTTCAATTCCAACAAACGAATAAAAATCGAAAAATCGCGAAATAAAACATAAAACCATACGCTGCGTAAGCGCCAGCATGTTTAATAAATAACGAGTAAATAACAATAAGCGCGCGAACATGAGATTTCTCTCATGCGCGAGAGGGGACTCTTAGGTTTTCTAGGTCGTTACGTCTAACCACCTATCCTAAAGTCAACGAGCTCTGATACCAATCTGTAACACCCCGACCGAAGGCGGATTATACATCGGGGCGCCACATATTGCTTCATTACTCGCGACACTATTGGTGTCAATATTTATTAATACACATTTTATCGCGCACGCGCAGCGGGGAAAATAAAGAATATAAATCAACATAAATCAACATAAATCAATATATTTATAAAGCATAATATTCAAATAACATAAACTTGTCTTGTTACATTTTAAATCTAGGTCCAAAACAAAAGTAAACATCCTATGTGTCCTCAAGCTTCAAAGCAGCTACTGCAAACCTGAACATGTGTTAAAATAAACGTCAAACACTTGCGTGTTGGTGAGAAATCAAGTTTAATAGATAACCATAGATAATCATAGATAATCATAGATAATAATAGTAAATCTGCGCGCAACATATGTTAATCTGGTATCTAACAAGGGTGAAATCAGATTGTGTCCAAGCCTTAGATTCATAGCTCATAGTTCAATCCGTACTCCCAATTGAGCACAAAAACAAGAAAACTGTGCAAGTGTAAACAAAAGAGAAAACATAAACGATAGGTTCTCCCGTGTCTACCAATGGATCCATGAGAACTTCGGAATAGGCCGAACAAAGCGGTTAATGATACACACATACAAATAACAGCCAAGTAAATATCCATAACACATGGGATACTGCGCGACTAAAACTTCATAAACAGTTTAAGACTCAGTTTTGTACGAACACATGAACATCCCAAAACATTAAAACAAAAAGGGATTAGATACGAGATTACTCACTTGATAAAGATGCGATGTAAGATAATGCAAGAACCAACTCTTAAACAAGCAAAGTTAACCTATAATTAAAGATTATGTTTCAACGATCGGTTTTAGGTCTAGGTAATAAGTTAGCATAATTAATAAGTAAATTATTATATATAATATATTACCGGAAAAGCAGGAAGAACAAGGAGGAAGACGGAGGCAAGAGAGGAGGCGGCAGGAGGACAACGGCAGAGAGCAAGGGGGAGGAAGAGATAATAAGTGTAGTGTGTGAAGTGTTAAGAAAATACTACTATTATTTATAGGCAAACCCTAGGGGACATAAACCCTAGAAAAGATCTCCAAAAGTAAAAGAAAAGATAACAGCAAAAAGATTCCAAAAGCAAGATCTCAAAAGATAACAAAAGATATCAAAAGCAAAAAGTAAAAGATCTCAAAAGATATGGCAGCAGGAAAAGAGGAAAAGCAAAAGGGAAAGCTGCCAGGGAACAGTAAAAAGCATGGGTGGAGACAGAAAAAGGTACAGGTCAAGCATGGCAAAAGCAGATCCTCAAAAGATAATGTCAGTTACTTTATCTACCAACCAATGGGGTTGGTACGCATGCAGCGCCGAAAGCAACTATTCAGACATAAAGCAAAGCAGGTCAACAGCTCAAAAGATAAGACAACACAAAAGCAAACGGCTAGATTTAAACAAGGGTTCAGCGCGAGAAGGCTGTGTGCGCGAGCGCGAAGGCTGGCACAACAATCCTTAGCGCGCTGCGGGAAGAATCACAAATCCTTAGCGCACTGCGAGAACATAAATTCCTAGCGCGCCGCGGGAACTACAAATTCTCAGCGTGCTGCGTGAAGAACTAGAATTCTTAGCGCATCGCGGGAAGAACATACATTCTTAGCGCGCTGCGAGAAGAGTTCTCTTCACGCATTGCAGGAACAAGATGTCATCACGCAGGCTTCCTTAGCGCGAGGAGCTGCAGACATCCTTAGGCGAGAAGAACCAAAGGACAAGCAAAGAAGAGGGTTCAAGGCTTAAGGGTTAAGCAGGAGGGCGGGATGGCGACAAGACAAAGAGGCGGGACGACAAGAAAGGAAGGCGGGACGGCGGAAAGAAAGGGGAAGAGAAAGAGGCGAGAATGAACAAATAAAATAAATATATTTAATTTACTCAGTTAAATTTACAAAGATTAGTAATAAACTTTAAATCAAAAAAAAAGAAACGGATCAGAGAAACGGGTACCTGGGTCGGGTCGGATTCGGGCAGTTGTCACAGCAGCTACGGCGGAAAGCCTTTGGTTCTCCTCCCGGACAGCCCGCGCCTGAGCCACTTCTTTAAGGCGAGCTGCTTTTAACTTGTCGTTTTCACGACAAAGCAGCTCGACGCGCGGCTGCATCCGGGCCAGGAGAACCCGAAGCTCATTGGTTAGCCTACCCTCCTGGTAGCTAGCCATGGCTTCCCCCAACGCACCACTGGGAGCAGCGTGACGAGCCCATTCCACGCACTCCACAGGGGTGCGAAGGGTTGTTCCTCGGCGAATGTTCCATCGTGGAACATACACTTCATTGTAATCCGACACTGCAAAAAACAAAGCAGTTAGGAAAAGATGATAAAGAAAATATATATATGAAAAGGGCCAAAAGAACCCTACGCACCTGTAGGGTCAATAACAGGCCGATAGCCGCCAAACCCATCACCTGAACCCAAGGGAAATCCATCCAAGAGGTCAGGCAGATGGGAAGGTGGCAGAGATTGGCGAGAAGCCCCATGCGTACCTAATGGATCGGCCATCGTTGCCGATGACGGGGGCATGGTAGCAGTCGCCGCGGTCGCCACCGCGGAATCCGCAGCAATAGTAACCACCGGCTCGGTGAAGGATGCTGTAAAAATAGCACTCACAGCCGGCGGTGACGTCATCTCAGCTGGAACAGTCGGCTCAAAGGAGTGAGCAACTGAACCAGTGGAAGCAGGCGCAGGCGCCTGGGTCGACGCCTCAGGTAGGCTGACCAAGCCTACCGTCATTGGCGGGGAGGTACTACTCTGCACTCCACCCTGGAATGCGTCAACATCCACGCCTGCGTAAAGAAGATAAGTGTTAACGATATCAAACTATGAAGATAAAAGCTAAAGGAAGTTGTACTTACGGGTTTTCTTGAGCCTGAAAGTGCGGACGGGCGGGGATGAACCCGATGGAGCCGGCCTCTTCACGCCGGTCACCGTCGTCATCCTGGGCTCTTCGGTGACAGTTGTCACAGCCTCCGGAATGGTGATCTTATCACCACCGGGATTCCCCGCCACCTCTTCGCTCTCGGTCTCCGAGTCAGACCGAGGCGCTGGATCGGCAGTGGAGGCCACCTTCTCCTTCCCCTTCCCGCCGGCAGCCTTCTTCTTCCGCACCAACGGAGGACCATCTGCGGATTCCTCATCAGAACATACGATTAGAGGAATTCCAGCAGAGGTTTCAACATTGAGGGGTCGAGGGTCGAATAGCGCCTTACCTGGCCGACGGGCGCTAAGGATCTCATGGCCTAGCGGATAGACCTCCAAGAAACGATCCGCCGTTTGTTCTAAGATGGGCAACTCGTTCTCGTCTAGAGCGCGAGTACCCATCCGAGTGGGACCATCAGCCTCCCGCGGGTTCAGGAACGACTGCAAGTCGTTCCCCTCTGAAATAAACAGGAAAAAAGTTAGAAGAAATTCTAAATCAACAAAAAGAAAGAAAGCATACCGTAAGGAACAGAGTTCGAACCGTATTCGAGGACGATTGGGATCTTATGCGCATCCGCAGCCTTCCACACCCGGCTCATCCCCAGCATCACCATCCCGGACTCCGCAAACCGGTAAACCGGAGATTGGACCCGAGATATCTTCGAGAACCATTCCGCCTCCTCGTAGTTGGAGGCGTGAAGGCTTGGGAGAGCTTGCCCATTCTTAAACTTCATGGCAAGGGGGATGGCGCGAGCGGAGATGAAGAAGAACTCCCGCTTCCACGCACGAAGACTGCGCTCGGTCGCGCAAATCCTCAAACCCTTGATTCGGGTTATCAGGGTGTACCACCCCTGGATGCACCTCCAAGTGTAGAAGGTCATCAGGCGGTCAACATAGGGCTCAATGCCCAAAATCCGGCACACCCACTCAAAGTGGCGAATCTTGGCGATCGCCATGGGGTGCAACTCGGTCAAATGAACACCGTGCCTCTCAAGGACACGGTAAACAAACTTTGTCAATGGGAACCTAAGATTCCCATAAACAAAGAATGCAGCATAAACCCCGATCTTGCCTCTGGGGGCATCGTACACCGTCTGGTGGGGTCAGGAAACTCAGGCTCGAGAGACTCGAGCATGAACTTCCTGACGACGTACCGATACAGATCGCCAGGCAGAGCACACTGGCACTCGCCAGCAGTACTCTTGTCATCGGCTGTAGATTCGAGATCACGAGACATCTTGTAAAAGAAGAAGAAAACGATTTCGGGAGAATGCTTGCCTGAAAAGGTGAGTATTCGCCGGAAGTCGCAAAGAAGATGAAGAGAAGAATGAAAGTGTGGATTACAAAGAACTCTCTCCCCCTTTATATACTAATCGCAATTAATGCGATGAAATTAATGCGGAAGAGAGAGAAAACGAAGGTGCAATGAAACTATGACACGTGTCAAAAAGCAAGCTGGCAACAGCTGTTGACAGGACGCATACCATTAATTTCGCGGCCACGTGCCTGAAAAAGCGTCTGGAATGACCATGTACTGTCACGTCACCATAACTTCCTGCACGACCTGACACGGTCAGAAGAAACCGTCGCACGACGTTTCAGAGTTTTGGACTGTTCTTATCTTTCCACCAACTCTTCGAATTTCAAAATTCAAAATTCAAAAAGATAAAAAAGTAAGCGGGAAAATACCCATTACCTTGGCAAACAAGTAACCGTAAGACGGATGCGGGTACAGTGTTAAGGCAAAACCCTTCACATACCTAGCACCCGCAGGGAATTGAAGCCAAGTAAACCTTGGCAACCAAGTAACCGTAAGACGGATGCGGGTACAGTGTTAAGGCAAAACCCTTCACATACCTAGCACCCGCAGGGAATTGAAGCCAAGTAAACCTTGGCAAACAAGTAACCGTAAGACGGATGCGGGTACAGTGTTAAGGCAAAACCCTTCACATACCTAGCACCCGCAGGGAATTGAAGCCAAGTAAACCTTGGCAACCAAGTAACCGTAAGACGGATGCGGGTACAGTGTTAAGGCAAAACCCTTCACATACCTAGCACCCGCAGGGAATTGAAGCCAAGTATACCTCGGCAACCAAGTAACTATAAGACGGGTGCGGGTACAGTGTTAAGGCAAAACCCTTCACATACCTAGCACCCGCAGGGAATTGACGCCAGGAATACCTTGGAAGTAAAGTAACCGTAAGACGAGCGCGGGTACAGTGTTAAGGCAAAACCCTTCACGTACCTAGCGCTCCGCTGGGAATTGAAACCAAGAAGGATCTTCTGGGCAATGCTTGCGGAAACGGAAATAACATCCACGCATAGCGGGAACGTCGAGAACTACGTTGTTTGAAGCTCCAGGATGGAATTGGTGGTTTTAACATAATTGATCACTATGTTCAAAACTACCAAAACCTCACGGAGAATCCACACAAGTGGGACTCAACGCTCCTGACTTGCGAGGAGGTTACAGACCTACCCGCATCATACCCAAAGACCAAGCAGGAAACTCGGGAATTTCTGCAAGTGACAAGGATTTCCGCGGGAGGAATCCCCATGGAAAACCTTAAAAAACCCTTTTCAAAACCCTTTGCTTAAGTCCAAAAGTTCACCTCACTTTATTAAACACTCATGAGAAGAACATTGGACTGGGGGGACTTGAAGAGGTAGGTCCCAGCAGAGCCCAGTTGGACCCGCAAGACTCACCTTGAAGAGGGACGTCTGCGCAGAAACCAACTGGATCCGCAGGACCAACCATGCTCAGAGACGTGACGTCCTTACGCGCAGTACGCAAGCTGTTCCCGCAGGAAATGCCTCCCGATTGTGAAGGACTCCGCCTGTTCCCGCAGCTTCGGATACAAGCCATCAGGGAAGGCCACCCGCGCAGCAAGGCTACACGCACAAGGCACTTAGCTCTCAATCATTCAGTGTCACCTGAAGGAATGAGCAAAGCCGGGAACAATCCCGCACAAGGGCGGGAGGGGGAATACTCCCGCTAAGTAAGCCAGTCCGTACGATACGGGAAGATCTTCTGTACTGTACCTGACGAGGTATGGGAAAAAGATCTGACTAAAGATACGACAGCTTATTGACAACAGTATGGCGAGCAGCATGCTCCTGTACTGTATGTCACTATTAGCCGCTGCCTACTCACCAACTACTGCCATACCACGTGCGTAGCCGGCAGTTGGTGGAAAAGGAATAGTACACAGCAGGCCTGGTCACTATCAGCCGCTGCCTACCCACCAACTACCAGCAGGGCACGTGCGTAGGCCACTGTTGGTGGAACAGGAACACTGTTGCAGCCGGCCACACCTCCTTGGAAACCTACCTTCGGCTATAAATACCACAAATGGTATGACCATCTTATCTTATCTTGTATCATCATATTATACCTGATATCTGCTCTAGCAATCTCTTAATATACACTTATATTTAAAGAGCAATCTAGTCTGATTCTCACGCCGGAGGGTGGTCACAAGGAGGAACCCCCCCCCCCTTCTCAGTGACAAGCTCACGGTGTCTGTTTTGCAGGTTATCAGAAGAACCATCTTCTCTGGGTCTAACCCCTCGTGGGAAACATCTATCTAACCCCCAGGTTACCAGTAATCTGCCCGGGGTCTGGTTAGTGTTTCTTCAGTTAATGAATATTTTGGGATTTTGAATGTAATATAGGGTTTTTGGTATAATTTCCGTATGGCATTTTGAAGGCGATTTCAGTTTGTTTTTTATAATTGTTTACCACTGCTATAAAATTTGATAAGGAAAAACATATTATGTGAACATGTTTAAATAGTTATTGACTACTAGCTTGACACGAGTAGTTGCTAGCTTAGTTGGACGTTTTATCAAACGCTTCTACTTAATTAACACAAATTAAGTTTCATAAAAACATGTTATTCATAAGTTGAAAATTTTGGTTTTCTGATTTTACGGTGAGAAAATATAACTAGGGATCACCTTGGTTTAATACCGGCAAAATTGACAATGTTCTATAAGAAGACGACATATAATGGGAATGGGAGTAGAACGGGGTTTTGGAAGGATGCATTGTTTGGTAAATAGGCTTTCAAAAGCATGTTCTCAAAATCATATGATCCGGGAATATCTAAAGATTGCTTAGTTTCGTATAGCATATTGATACGTAAGTAGACGTCACAGTCCTATACTCCTATGTGTGGAGTTGGAAGAAGAAAAGGCTCAATGAAGACATGAAATATAGACAATCGCATCTCCAAAAACGTTGAAGACGAACGAGGATGGACAGAAGACCAATTGGGTTTGTGGTTCACAATGTGATGATCAAGTTTATATGATTCAAATGGATTCCTTTTAAAGTCACATGCTTTGTCTAGAGACTAATGTAGAATATAATTCCCTTAGTAGTTAACTTCGCGATCACTGTTCATATGCTAAAGATATATGGAATCAGGCGTTCATGTAGCGTGGCTAGGACAAACCAAGGATCTCATCTGCTCAACAACTTTTCGGGGGTGATTGTTGGTGTCTCAAATCCTCATGGCTCTTGAAAATCCAGAATTTCGCAATCGAAAGTGATTGAGGACATATCTCACGTGTTCTTGTGGATTAGTCATCGATCTAGAAGCACAAATGAAATGATAGGTTTGGTTGGTGTGAGCCTCATGCTTCATGTTTTATACGTCCTTGTCGATATATGATATGATAGGTTTGTTTTTCTTTTGTCTTGTACTCTTATTTAGCGCAATATTATGTTGGCGTTTTGATTATTTCGTTAATAGAATCGACGTTTTAAAGAAAATCAACTTTAATGCAAATATTTACTGGAGCTATTCCTCCATGAAAAAACCACAACGCCATTTTTTTAAATAGTATACGTAACATATAAAAATTGAAGACCACAGTTGAGTTTGATATAATTGCTAACTATTTATATTCATTTGAAAAAAGTAATAATAATAATAATAATAATAATAATAATAATTTAGACTACATGAGCATGTTTATATTGTTAAGAAATCATAGACGATTAAGCTTGGAGTTAGAGCATGGGTTTCACGTGGATAAGACCCTACACTTATCTTAGTTAAGTATTTTAGTCACCAATCCTTATCCAATTACCAATCAATCTGTGCTTAAAATATTATATCATAATAAACTTAAAACTGTAGTAATAATATTAAGAACTAATGCTATCTATTCTAGTTTCATAATAAAAAATGGTGATAGACTCATAGACCCACCATTTAGCCACTGACGTTCATAGCGTGTGTTGAATTAAAGAGACTTGTCAATTTGGAGGGGTGCAGCGTCCCCATGCTTAGCTAATCCCATATCTTTGTGCATGTATCTCAAAATTTTATTCTAATTGAATATGAATATATGATTATTAACAATTCCCATTTAGGCTTACTATACACGTTCATCCGATCGATTTTGTTGAAAGTTACTAATAATTGTTACTAATAGTACTTGTGGTTATCGATTGCTACCACTTTGTTCATAACTTTGTAATGTATATATATATATATATATACGTGTCTATCTATACTATATATAACACACCAAACAAGGGTAAATTAAGACACTCATTTTTAAGTAATTTACAACACTTAAAGCATGAGGTACATATGTTAGTAAGACTAAAGTTGTCTTTTAAACACCAATTCATTCAACTTACAAGTTTGGTCACTCATCTTTAATCATATTATGTTTTTAATTTAAGTTGTAAACTAACTTCTCACCCATGATTTTTAAATGACTATAACCTTTTCAAACGTTAATATTTATATAAAAAAAATTACACCATAAAAACGATCATTCTATTCTCTTTAATTTGGATATGATATTGTTATAATTTTTGTCATTTTAAATAAATTAGTATGTTACGTAGGGGTGTTCAGTGCCGTTTTGATGGTTTTTAAGTTAAACTTGTGAATCCAACCGTTAATATTGATTTTTTGTCGTCCAAAACCAAACTGAACCATTGAAAGTTGAAACCGAATCGTTACTAACGGCCTGGTTTCAGTTTGGTTTCACAGTTTAAACTTTAATAATAAATTTATTTTAAAATAATTAATAATTTAAATGTACCATCAATTTTAACTAAAAACCAACATAATATGATACTTAAAATGATCATAAATAAAAAATGATAACCTTAGCCACATAAATAGTAAATATTAATGGAAGATTTAGGACGTGAAATAATAACAACTAAGATTACAAAAGGAATCATATTGCAATTAGGTTAATTTATTGTCTTTTCTGGTTTCATATGACCGGTTGCCGATATAAACCGTGAACCAACCGTTCACTACGTTTTGAAACTTTTGATTTTTGAAATCGACCAACAAACCGAAAGTAAAAAATAAAAAGAAAAAAGAAGTCAAACCAATGACCGATTTAAACGATTTCAAGGTTTTAACCAAACCAATGACATATTCAAACACACGCTGCATCGCGCGGACACCCGTCTAATTATCACATATGTATATTAGATGTTGCTAATAGGCTATTGCACCTTTGTACGGACCAATCCTACATACAAGTTTATATTAATGTTAAACTTATTATCTAACGAATTTATAACAAATCCAATTAGCGTTTATTTTTGCAACATTTAAAAGGCATCATGTTAACAAACCAAATTTAAACTTTACTAGGTTGTCATCTATTTAGTTTTTGGGTTGTTTGTTTAACGATTTTTCAGTCAAAACCAAAAATTGATTGAATCAAATTCAGTTAATACAGAACCGGATTTGGTTTTTAGTTTCCACCGAGTAAACCAAATAACTTTCTTATTCGGTTTAATTTATTTTACCATTATTTATTATTAAATCGGGTTGCATTATATGACGAAACTTATATATCAGTTATCTCATTTCATCAAATTGAAAAATGAACCGGATTACATTTATTTATTTTTTCAATTTTTTTAATAACCAACAAACAGATAATTGTCTAGTCCTCCGTACAAGGTTATCTCCAGTTTTGGGAGAAACGAACCGGCCTGAACGCCTAGTAATAGTAAAACCCGGACGCCCGGATGATCGAACCAAACATAAAAATCGAGTTTATAATTCGGTCAAGTTCCGTATTTTATTTAATCGATTTCAAACCAAACAACGAACATACGAGAAAAAATTGTTACATTAATTTATGCACTTGAATACGAAACTCTCAAATATGCATTACATCATCATCACTTAGACCAACACCACTGGGCAACAACAGGTCCGATCAAACCGTGGTTCTTCAATTGACATCTGAATCTTGTTCAATGGTCGCCACCAACTCACAGGCTCAAGGATCGGCCAAACCGGGGCTTCGAAAACTGGTATTCATCAAGGTGGATGACCTTAAACCGGAAACGGACGGTCTGACGGTTGTTGTGAAGGTCGTTAGTTCGGAAATGCTGGTGCAGAAGGGACGTAACGTCCGCATTGCTGAATGCCTTGTCGGTGATCAAACCGGCTATATCGTTTTTTTTTTGTGTTTTTGAAACCCTAGAAAGTATTTAATGTTAGTTGGCGTCTGTAAGATATTTTAGTGTAACTGGATTGATTTGTTGTTGCGGAATGTGTATTATAATAATATTATTCGTCAAACAAGTCATAAGGTGTGGGGCACGCTTGTTTGAGTTTATTATTATCTTCTGGATTAAAATTCTAGAACCTCGTTGGTTCTTAGGCTACTTTGTCACACCCTCAAAATCCACTAACGGAGTTTTACCGTCAGAGGGTGTGAACTAACAGGATCGGAATCATCAGTTATAATCAAACCATAAAACAAAGTTTCAAAACCATGAAAACGTTTACGAGTAATTAAATTGCGGAAGCGTAAAAACCTTTATCCAAAAGTTGCGTCACGCAGGACGACTTAAAACCAATAATAACCGTTAAAAATAAGTTTGCATAACAAAAGCGTTTTCAAGCAATGCATGTTCCTAAACCGCGCGCCCGCCTCGGCTACCTGAGAATAACATACTAAAAGTGTCAACACAAGGTTGGTGAGTTCACAAGTTAATATAAAAATAAAGCGATTAGCGTTTGCGTTCAGCGTGTTGCGTTAAGCGTTTTGCGTTACAGCGTTTTGCGTTACCAGATAGTGTTATGTCAATTATATATCTATAGGTAACTAGCCTATAAAACAAGTATCACTAAGTGTTCGACACCGAAGCTGACTGTTTATCATTTGCCTTGCCACCAGGTCATCCAGACCATGGTATGTGTTTAGCCAAGATTACACCCACTCGACCTCCAGTCGAGTTTAGCGTTGGGTGGGGTTTGTCAAACCCAGTAGTACTACTCAACAATGACCCGCTATTCCCAATATTAAACGGCTCGATGTGAATGAAGGACTTTTAGTTAACGCGTTTGCCACTTAGTCTTTACAAGTGATATATAATCTATATTAACAAAATCTTAAATGCGTTTCGGAGTATGTTATCTCCCCCAAGTGAAAAGCGTTTAAAAAGTTTAAAAGGGGAAAGTGAAACTCACTGTTTGCGAAGAAATTCCCAAATTAAATCACCAAGATGCGCGTCACAGAAAAACTCTCTCTAGCGTTCTAAAACAACAAAGAGATTTTTCTAAGTGTCGGAATATTATCGAGTCTCTAGACCCGGCACATAATACCTATGCACATAACATGTTTCGTGTCTCGTTTGTGAATCGTGTGTGACTTTAACAATTGTATTTGTGATACATTACATGTGTAAGCGATTATATGCGTGTCATGTATTCATAAAGTACATCACTAGCAATTACTCCCCGTAAGGGCATTTTGGTCAACAATTAACAATTAACTAGTCATTATTCCCCACGAGGGCAATTTGGTCAAATCATGACAATCAATTAGCAATTATTCCCCGCAAGGGCAATTTTGGTCAAAACATAACAATTATATAGCAAGTATCATGTTTCATGCATTTTTACAAAACTCAGCAGCTAGTTTCACCAAGACAGAAATTCTACTTGAAAGAATGTACTATTCCACCGATCATAGCATCTCAATTAATTTACCAAAAATCATCACAGAAGCACATATGTCTTAGGTTTCCAGAACATATTTTATTATATTTTTATTCCACATAGTTTTCTCACAATCATCAAATCATCACAGCAAACTCATAACAGTCAAATTCATGCGCAACAGAATTTTATTTGAAATTCCCGTTAAACGAAAAATCCAATAAATGCAAGACCACTTGGGTTAGGTTCCTAACTCAATGAGTCAACTTCCAGAAGCGGAACCAACCCAATTGGTCTCGTAGTTCATGAGATATAACATTTACAACACAACCTAACAGCAGGTCTAACAGCTCAGCTTTGCACAACGTTTTTGTAAAATCATAAAAGTTAACTTCTACTTGTCCAAAAATTACAAGTTTATATTCTTTAGAAACTAGACTCAACCTAGTTTACTGTAGTATCAATAATCTCAACCAATTTTCACATTTACACTTCGTTACAGTCACTTAAACATCAATAACACATTCTGTCCAGAAACTGTTTGCATCCAAACTCAACATATTAACTATCTATGAACTATCATGCATTCATATAACACTCTAGACTCCATAAACACTATCCATGCACATCAATTACACATTACATACATGATTAGGGTTTTTGTTTGAACTCAAATCAAAGACACAAGCAATTAACATGTAACAATATCCAATCTAGTTATCAAATCATCATCAAATCAACAACAATCATATTAACTTCATACACACCTAAAATCGGCTCATTAGGGTTTTCAATTAACCCATTAAACATCAAAATCAAGTAATAAGGATGTATAGGATAATCGATTATACCTTCCTAGCACCTAATTCTTCAATCAAAAGCTTGAATTGATGGTTGTATGTGTGTGTATAGGGGACGGCAGCAGTGAGGGGGGGGGGGGGGAAGTTCCGATCGGGATTTGGTGTGGGGAGGGAATAATAAGTTAGGGTTTTATTATTAGTATTATTTATAGAATACTATGTTACACTTTGGCCCCTCCACTTCTAAGTATTACTTATCTAGCTTAACTAACTAGTTTGCATCTTGAGTTAGCGTTTTATACTATGTTATCACATAACACGTAAGTCTAACACATAATTATCACATAATTATTGTTTTGACGTTTTTCGTTTATTCACCAATCGTTTGCGTTTCGGTGCAATTCCCGAAAGACTACACATGTAGTAAGTGTTAAGCGTCATTTAAACCCTAGTTTAAATGTAATGAGGTGTGCGTTACAGATTCAGTTATCTTAAGTTTGAATTGACGGAGTTGAGTTAACGGAGTTAACCTGAAATTGACGATTGTCACATCATTCCCATGTTAAAGAATTTTCGTCCCGAAAATTTGAGTCAAGTCGTGATGAGTGTCTGAAAAAGTAAGAAAAATTTTCAGTTTGTCATAACATCCCCTAGTAGAAAGAAATTTCGTCCCGAAATTTAATTCATACCTCCGGTGATTTCTGACGGTTTGCCGGGTTTCGCGGTTTTCGGTGTTTGGTTAGCCCTTCAAAAAGGTGAGGATACTTTTTCATCATTTGATCCTCGCGTTCCCACGTGAACTCCGGTCCACGTCTCGAGTTCCAACGAACCTTAACAATTGGAATTTTGTTGTGCTTGAGCGTTTTGGTTTCCCAATCCAAAACCTCTACCGGTTCCTCAATGAAACGTAACTGTTCATCAACTTGCAGTTCCTCCAAAGGGACTACTTGGGTTTCATCAGATAAGCATTTCTTCAAATTGGATACGTGGAATACATTGTGTACGCCACTGAGTTCCGTTGGTAGGTCCAGTCGGTACGCCATCGGACCAATGCGCTCAGTTATCCGGTAAGGACCAACATACCGTGGGTTGAGTTTGTTTCGCTTACCAAAGCGAACCACACCTTTCCAAGGTGAGACTTTGAGTAACACTCGATCGTTCACTTGAAATTCGAGAGGTTTCCGGCGCTTGTCGGCGTAACTCTTTTGGCGATCTCGTGCTGCTGCCATGCGATTTCGGATTTGAACAATCTTTTCCGAAGTTTCGAGTACCAGTTCTGGACCAGTGATTTGGCTGTCACCCACCTCTGCCCAGCAGAGTGATGATCGACACTTCCGTCCGTACAGCGCTTCAAACGGCGCTGCTTTTATACTTGCGTGGTAGTTGTTATTATACGAAAACTCTACCAAAGGTAAGTGAGGTTCCCAACTTTTTCCGAAATCCAATACGCATGCACGCAACATATCCTCCAGGGTCTGAATAGTTCGTTCACTTTGCCCATCCGTCTGAGGATGGTATGCTGTGCTCATATCAAGACGGGTGCCTAGTGCGCTTTGCAGCGACTTCCAAAAGTGCGAAGTGAAACGAGAATCTCGATCAGAAATGATTGAGACAGGCACTCCGTGTCTAGACACTACTTCCTTCATGTAAACACGAGTCAGTCTTTCCATTTTGTCCGATTCCTTAATCGCTAAGAAGTGTGCAGACTTAGTCAACCGGTCAACAATCACCCGGATGGTATCGCATCCCGTCGGTGTCTTAGGTAAACCCGTGATAAAATCCATTGAGATGTGTTCCCATTTCCACATTGGAAGTTCCGGTTGTTGCAGTAGACCAGATGGTTTCTGGTATTCTATCTTGACTCTGGCACAAGTCAAGCATTTGCTCACGTAGGTGGTAATGTCGGCTTTCATGTTCGGCCACCAGTAAAGTGCCTTTAAATCATGATACATTTTATCTGAGCCAGGGTGGATAGAATATCGGGACTTGTGAGCTTCGTCCATCACTAGAGTTCTCAACTCTCCGTATCGTGGAACCCAAATCCGGATCTCAAAATATCGGACCCCGTCCGATCTGGTTTCAAGTTGCTTGTTCATGCCCCGCATGAGTTCTGATGGAAGATTATCATCCTTCAAAGCTTCAAGTTGCGCATCGTGAATCTGATCGGGTAAGCCGGCATGAATCGTGAGTTGCAATGCTCGCACTCGTCTGGGTTTATCTGTTTCTTTTCTGCTGAGAGCGTCGGCCACTACATTGGCCTTGCCAGGGTGATACTTGATGGCACAATCATAATCCTTAAGCAGCTCGACCCAACGACGCTGTCGCATGTTCAGCTCCTTCTGATCGTAGATATGCTTGAGACTCTTGTGGTCGGTGTAAATGGTAAACTTGGTACCGTACAAGTAATGCCTCCATATCTTAAGGGCAAACACCACAGCTCCGAGATCCAAATCGTGGGTCGTGTAGTTCTTCTCGTGAACCCGTAGTTGTCGAGAAGCGTAAGCTATAACCTTCTCGAGTTGCATCAGCACACAACCGAGACCTTGTATTGATGCGTCATAGTATACCTCAAAATTTTCCGTTCCCTCGGGGAGGGCTAGAATAGGGGCGCTGCAGAGTTTGGTTTTCAACAGTTGAAAAGCGGATTCTTGCGCGTCACCCCAATTGTACTTAGTGCCTTTGTGAGTCAAAGCGGTGAGGGGTTGAGCAATCTTTGAAAATCCCTCGATGAAACGCCGGTAGTAGCCGGCCAGTCCTAGGAATTGCCGCACCTCAGTCGGAGTCTTAGGTGCTTCCAAGTTTTTGATGGCCTCTACCTTACCGGGATCGACATGGATACCATTCTCGTTGATCACATGTCCTAAAAAGTGAACCTCACGAAGCCAAAACTCACATTTCGAGAGTTTAGCATACAGTTGTTCCTTCTTCAATAATTCCAGAATTACCCTTAAGTGCTCTTCGTGGTCAGCCTCGTTCTTGGAGTAGACGAGAATATCATCGATGAAAACAATCACAAACTTGTCGAGGTACGCCTTGCATACTCGATTCATGAGATCCATAAATACGGCTGGTGCGTTGGTTAGTCCAAAAGGCATAACCGAAAACTCGTAATGACCATACCGTGTTCTGAAAGCCGTCTTTGAGATATCTTCTTCGCGCACTCTTAGTTGGTGATAACCAGATCGCAGATCGATCTTCGAGTAGTAACTCGATCCTTGAAGCTGGTCAAACAAATCATCAATTCGGGGTAAAGGATAACGGTTCTTGACCGTCACCTTGTTCAACTCCCGGTAGTCGATACACATTCGAAAAGTCCCGTCCTTCTTTCTGACAAATAAGACAGGGGCTCCCCATGGTGATGAGCTAGGTCGGATAAAACCCTTATCCAACAAATCTTGCAACTGAGTGGACAATTCCTGAAGCTCCGCCGGTGCGAGCCGATACGGGGCTCGTGCTATGGGTGCTGCACCGGGTGTCAACTCGATTTGGAATTCGACTTGTCGTATAGGAGGGAGTCCAGGCAAATCCTCCGGGAAAACTTCCGGAAACTCTCGCACAACAGGTATATCTTCAATTCGTTTCTCCTCCGCGGGTTTCTCAACAATCTGCGCCAAAATTGCCGGATGACCCTTTCGTAGATACTTCTGCGCCTTCATAAGGGAAATGACGCTGGTGGTCATGCCGCTTCTCTCACCTCGGACTGAAATGATCTCGCCGGAAGGGGTAGTAATGTGAACTATCTTGTCGTGACATATAATTTCCGCTCTGTTCTCGGACAACCAGTCCATACCGACCACGACATCGAAACTACTAAGCGTAAAAGGAATAAGGTCGATATCAAAGACATGACCTGACAGTCTTAACTTACATCCCGCAAGTACATGAGTCGTTACTATTGTCTTACCGTCAGCTAATTCAACAGGAAACTTAGCTCTGATACCAATCTGTCACACCCTCAAAATCCACTAACGGAGTTGGAGTTAAGTCTAAGAGTTGGCTAAAGGCTTTCGACACAAAACTCCTATCAGCTCCAGTGTCAAACAATACAGAAGCAAAACAATCGTTCACAGGGAACTTACCAGTCACCACGTACGGATCATTGCGGGCTTGACCCGACCCAATTACAAAAGCTCTTCCTTTGCCATTGCTTCCACCACTACTGCCACTTCCATTACCTCCATTGTTGTCGTTCTGTTTCAGCTTGGGACAATCTTTCTTAAAATGGCCCTCTTGACCACACTCAAAACATCCCATCGTCGTCATAGGTGGTTTAGGAGCACCCTTTGCCGCAAGGTCTCCTCTACATTCCTTCGCCTGGTGACCCATCTTCCCGCATCTTTGACACTTGACACGGTCACACGGGCCAACATGATGATAGTTGCACCTATTGTACTTCGGATATTTCCCAGCATATCCGCTTGAACCTTGCCCGCTACCGTTGTTATTGTTGTTGTGATTCTGATTGTTAAAGCTCCGAGTGAATTCGGGCTTACGGTAGTGTTGCTGCGGTGGGAGGCTCGAGGATGAAGACCTGGTGTTGTCAAACTTTCTCTTTCCGCTGCTCGGGTTGCTGTTGCTGTTGTTGTCATGACTCGGGTTGTCACGGGCTTTAGTGTTTGAACCCCTAGGTGGTAACGCACCTTGGGTCACAGCTTGATCCGTCAGTTTGTGAGCTAAACGGATCGCTTGTTGAATCGTGGCTGGTCTGGAAGACGTCACCATGCCCTGAATCTGCGGTGCTAACCCATCAATGTACATTTCAATCCTCTTACTCGGCGGATCCACCATCTGCGGACACATCACAGCTAACTCGTGGGAACGGGTAGTGTAGGCTTCGATTTATGAGCCCACCATCTTCAGTGACCAAAATTCTGACTCTAACTTCGAAATCTCCTCTCTCGGACAGTACTCCTCTCGCATCATGTTTTTGAACTCCTCCCAGTTCATAGCGTTAGCTAGTTCCAACCCAAGTATCTGCACGTTTGAATTCCACCAAGTGAGGGCAGAATCCTCAAGTGTTCCAGCAGCGAATTTGACCCTACTGGCCGGGGGACAATTACACATCTCAAATACCGACTCGGCCTTCTCAGCCCAACGCAGGAAGCCTATAGCTCCCTCAGTGCCCTTAAACGTACTGGGCTTGCAGTCAAGGTAGTTCTTGAAGGTACACGTTCCACTTGGACCTCCAGCTTGATTCTGAACGTGTGCGGCTAAAGCGGCCTCTGCATGGTCGTTCAGCAGAGTTTGGAGTTCAGCTGCAGTCAAGTTGATGTTACCACGTCCGTGTCCGGCGTTTCTTCCAGCCATCTAGGTATTATCATCCCGAGATGTCGTCGCCTGAGGACACGTCCGAGTGTGCCTCTGGCTCAGCCGGTTCTTCCTCCGGTTCCTTCTCGGGATTTTCCTCGGTTTCCCCTTCAGGCTCCTCTTCGGGATCTGCCTCAGGCTCTGCCTCAGGCTCTGCCTCAGCTTCGGCTGCGTTCTGAGCAAGTTGCATTTGTAAGACATCGCAACGCTCTAGAGCTATCTCGGTTCGGGTCCTTGCTACTTGGAGTTGCTCTTGCAAGTCTATCATCTCGGCTTGCATCTTTCTCATAATCTTCATCTGTTGATCACTAGCCTCTTGCATTTCCTTCATTGCCGCTGCCATGCGGGCAATCTCCTCCTTAGTCTCAGTTCCGTCCTTTAACAGTCCGAAAACATTCGCTCTCGTATAGCGCATGTAACCCACGTCACGCTCCAAGCATGAAACAACGGCTGCGAGAACTCGCTCTACAGGTTCGGTTATGGGTGGTAGGGTGTTGGGATAAGCAGGGTGGTTCGGGTGAGGTAACGGGGGAACTTGTTCACGATAGATCATACGTCTGATCATATTAGGGTACCAATCCCAGCTAACTTCGTTTTCGTACATGCCTCCGGATAAGCGATACCTCTTTGGTGCAGGAGCTTCGAGTTCCGGGACTACATGGGGTGGCGATGAGTTGGGAAGATGCGGTTCCTTTCCAGGGGCGTGAGACATCGGGTCGGATGATGACGACGATGGCGTCGACATCCTTACAGGTAAGCCGTGTATGCGGGCGTATGAGTGAAAGAGGTAAAGAGATAAGATAACAAAGACTACACAAACATATGCAGTGCGTATCATTATAACTAATGGGTCGTCGCGGTTATAGTCTAGTATGCATGCAGCTTCTAGTTCGCTATAACCAATGGCTTTGATACCAATCTCTCACACCCTCAAAATCCACTAACGGAGTTTTACCGTCAGAAGGTGTGAACTAACAGGATCGGAATCATCAGTTATAATCAAACCATAAAACAAAGTTTCAAAACCATGAAAACGTTTACGAGTAATTAAATTGCGGAAGCGTAAAAACCTTTATCCAAAAGTTGCGTCACGCAGGACGACTTAAAACCAATAATAACCGTTAAAAATAAGTTTGCATAACAAAAGCGTTTTCAAGCAATGCATGTTCCTAAACCGCGCGCCCGCCTCGGCTACCTGAGAATAACATACTAAAAGTGTCAACACAAGGTTGGTGAGTTCACAAGTTAATATAAAAATAAAGCGATTAGCGTTTGCGTTCAGCGTGTTGCGTTAAGCGTTTTGCGTTACAGCGTTTTGCGTTACAGCGTTTTGCGTTACCAGATAGTGTTATGTCAATTATATATCTATAGGTAGCTAGCCTATAAAACAAGTATCACTAAGTGTTCGACACCGAAGCTGACTGTTTATCATTTGCCTTGCCACCAGGTCATCCAGACCATGGTATGTGTTTAGCCAAGATTACACCCACTCGACCTCCAGTCGAGTTTAGCGTTGGGTGGGGTTTGTCAAACCCAGTAGTACTACTCAACAATGACCCGCTATTCCCAATATTAAACGGCTCGATGTGAATGAAGGACTTTTAGTTAACGCGTTTGCCACTTAGTCTTTACAAGTGATATATAATCTATATTAACAAAATCTTAAATGCGTTTCGGAGTATGTTATCTCCCCCAAGTGAAAAGCGTTTAAAAAGTTTAAAAGGGGAAAGTGAAACTCACTGTTTGCGAAGAAATTCCCAAATTAAATCACCAAGATGCGCGTCACAGAAAAACTCTCTCTAGCGTTCTAAAACAACAAAGAGATTTTTCTAAGTGTCGGAATATTATCGAGTCTCTAGACCCGGCACATAATACCTATGCACATAACATGTTTCGTGTCTCGTTTGTGAATCGTGTGTGACTTTAACCAGCGTATTTGTGATACATTACATGTGTAAGCGATTATATACGTGTCATGTATTCATAAAGTACATCACTAGCAATTACTCCCCGTAAGGGCATTTTGGTCAACAATTAACAATTAACTAGTCATTATTCCCCACGAGGGCAATTTGGTCAAATCATGACAATCAATTAGCAATTATTCCCCGCAAGGGCAATTTTGGTCAAAACACAACAATTATATAGCAAGTATCATGTTTCATGCATTTTTACAAAACTCAGCAGCTAGTTTCACCAAAACAGAAATTCTACTTGAAAGAATGTACTATTCCACCGATCATAGCATCTCAATTAATTTACCAAAAATCATCACAGAAGCACATATGTCTTAGGTTTCCAGAACATATTTTATTATATTTTTATTCCACATAGTTTTCTCACAATCATCAAATCATCACAGCAAACTCATAACAGTCAAATTCATGCGCAACAGAATTTTATTTGAAATTCCCGTTAAACGAAAAATCCAATAAATGCAAGACCACTTGGGTTAGGTTCCTAACTCAATGAGTCAACTTCCAGAAGCGGAACCAACCCAATTGGTCTCGTAGTTCATGAGATATAACATTTACAACACAACCTAACAGCAGGTCTAACAGCTCAGCTTTGCACAACGTTTTTGTAAAATCATAAAAGTTAACTTCTACTTGTCCAAAAATTACAAGTTTATATTCTTTAGAAACTAGACTCAACCTAGTTTACTGTAGTATCAATAATCTCAACCAATTTTCACATTTACACTTCGTTACAGTCACTTAAACATCAATAACACATTCTGTCCAGAAACTGTTTGCATCCAAACTCAACATATTAACTATCTATGAACTATCATGCATTCATATAACACTCTAGACTCCATAAACACTATCCATGCACATCAATTACACATTACATACATGATTAGGGTTTTTGTTTGAACTCAAATCAAAGACACAAGCAATTAACATGTAACAATATCCAATCTAGTTATCAAATCATCATCAAATCAACAACAATCATATTAACTTCATACACACCTAAAATCGGCTCATTAGGGTTTTCAATTAACCCATTAAACATCAAAATCAAGTAATAAGGATGTATAGGATAATCGATTATACCTTCCTAGCACCTAATTCTTCAATCAAAAGCTTGAATTGATGGTTGTATGTGTGTGTATAGGGGACGGCAGCCGTGAGGGGGAGGGAAAGTTCCGATCGGGATTTGGTGTGGGGAGGGAATAATAAGTTAGGGTTTTATTATTAGTATTATTTATAGAATACTATGTTACACTTTGGCCCCTCCACTTCTAAGTATTACTTATCTAGCTTAACTAACTAGTTTGCATCTTGAGTTAGCGTTTTATACTATGTTATCACATAACACATAAGTCTAACACATAATTATCACATAATTATTGTTTTGACGTTTTTCGTTTATTCACCAATCGTTTGCGTTTCGGTGCAATTCCCGAAAGACTACACATGTAGTAAGTGTTAAGCGTCATCTAAACCCTAGTTTAAATGTAATGAGGTGTGCGTTACAGATTCAGTGATCTTAAGTTTGAATTGACGGAGTTGAGTTAACGGAGTTAACCTGAAATTGACGATTGTCACATACTTGACGTGGGGCTGCAACGCAGGTGCTGACGCTTAATGCCGGCTTGTTAAAGGCTAGGCGTCAAAAGGGGTCCGGGCACAGGGTAACACAATAACAAGTGCTAAAAGAGAGAAACGGTGGGGCCACCCCCTATAACCAATCATGCGTTTTCTTTTCTTTTTCTTTTTTTATTTAATGTCTAGTTAAACCATAACGCACGAATTAATGCGTGGGTTAGTTAAAGCCCCACTTGCATGACATGACACTTTAATTAACCCAACCACAACCATTGGCGGACCTATGTTATGGGTAAGGGGGGCGGCCGCCCACCTAAATTTTTTTTAGTGTTATTTGTATGTGAAAATCCCGATAGCCCCCCTTAAAATTAGTGTTAAACTACAATGTCGCCCCCCAAGAAAATAATTCCTGGGTCCGCCACTAACCACAACAACCACCCTTAGGGACGAAACCCGTAAGCAATGGGTGGGTTAAAGAGGCAAAGTCTTTGGCTGGGGTCTTGGCCGTTAATTTCAGAGTTTCATTAAAAGTTCGTTACAAATTAAAGTTTATGAAATTCATTGTCCAAACAGGGTGCATTTTAATGCGTTTAAAAATTTTTAAATTTTGGCAGTTTTCGCGCCGAGTTCTGCAAATGCGCATTCCTTGTGATTTGGTCATCTCTCTTGAAATATCCGGTTCACGAAATTCACACACACATACTTGTTCTTCTCAGATTTTGAGTTTTATCCAATTGAAGAATTCGGGAGAACCACCGAATTATTTCGATCTGAACGTGTTTCACGACTCGCAAATTATCCGAGCATTACGAAGTAGTACGGATCCCCCACAGTAATGTTGATGGATCCCTTTATTGAAACTTTTTAATTATATTTTCATGATGTCTTTAGTTGCTTGTTACTACCTCAAATGTTTTGACTTGTATGGGCCACATAAGCTGTATTTTATTGCCTTTAGTTGAAAGATTATAATTACAACTATTAGATAGAAGCAATTGGGGATACAAAATAAAAACTGAAACCATGTAAACATCTTTTGCTTATTATCCTTTGCAGTTGATCTCATGAAACCTGGTACCACTGTCATCATTCGAAATGGAAAAATCGACATGTTTAAAGGCTCGATGAGGCTTGTGGTGGACAAGTGGGGTCGTGTTGAGGTAACTGATTCTGCTACATTTGAAGTCAAAGAGGACAACAATCTTTCTACTGTGGAATATGAGCTAGTAAAGATTGATGATTAGGTAATTTATTGTTCAGTTGGTGTTTATTATTGTTTAATTATGCTGGTAGCCTGATTTAGTATTCGATTAGAAATACGGGTCGTATTGCTTTTATATAAAAAAATATTATGCTGGTTATTTTTGCACTTGGGAGAATGCTTTGGCTGTTTTGATTATATATTATATGATTATAATACCTTCATTGTTCTCATCTTTCTTTACTGCTTCCTGTTGTTTTGTTATTATGTTATTTCTGGTTTGAAATTTGAACTCAAAGACTTAGGGGCCATATTTTATACTTTTTTTGCACACATGAAACACACATTTGGAAGCCAGGAACACTTATATGCTTATAATCGATAGAATAACATGAATACGTTACATCTGAATATGATTTATAGTTACATCTACTGGCTATATACTAAACAAAGGCGTGTCGTTTGAATTATAATGTATTAGTTTAAACCGTTTTGTTGACGGGAATGCCTTTGATAGAAAGATTTAACTCTATCAAGAGCTTCTTCAAGAGAAGATGGTTCTGCAGCAAAAGTGATACGAACCCAGTTTTTTAGACCCACTGTAAGACCTGCAAAACCAAAAAGATATACATATACGTAAGCTTATTGCACAAATCTTTAATGCAATCTTGATAGAGTTTTAGTTTGTGTGCTTATGCTTATCACCTGGTAGAAGGATTACAGTTTCTTCTTTTGCTAGCTTGAAACAGAAGTCAATATCATCAATAATATCTTTAAGTAAAGAAACATTCAGTTTCACCTACATAAAGAAACAACTTTTTAACATGATTTCGCGTCGAATTTAAAGATTTTAACCGAATCAGCCAAATTCTTACCATAACAGCCATAGCTCCCTGAGGTTTTTGCGGGCATGTAAAACACGGAATCTCCTTAATTTTCTTGAAACAAATATCTGAAGTTTGCTTTAGTGTGCATAAAGTTCTTGTAAAAAACACCTCCTTTGTATCCTCCAAGATGCGAGGAACAGCCGCCTGAAGCGTCATTTTTTTTAAATATTTTTGTTTTATGAATTGCCACTTTTTGAAAATAGAAATTAGGTGACTTTATAGTTTATACAGAATTATGGAATTAGAACCTGTATAAAGGTAGCTGGACCGCCGCATATATCAAAGTACTTCTTTAACCGCTCAACAGTCTATAAAACAATAAAAAGATAGTTGGAATTCAGTATATATGTTGCTAGTGTTTTGGGATTATAGAAAGTTTATACCTTTGCATTCTTGAAGATTCCATTAGGATCAGTAGTAACAAACCACCCGAGCCTCCAACCAGGCACTAACCATCTTTTTGACAATGAACCAAGCGTTAGGACCGGAACCATGGACCCAAAAACACCCATAGGCACAAACGGGTTTTCCCCAAACGCTAAATGCCCGTAAACTTCATCTGCTACAACTAGAATCTTGTGCCTCTTTGCAGTTTCAGCAATCTAGCAATAATAATAATAATAATAATAGTAATAATAATAATCCCTTAATTAGCACGTTATGTGAGTCTGTTGCGTGTCTGTGTGTGTATGTTTGTTACCTTTTTAAGATGTTGATAACTATATACATTTCCACAAGGATTCCCGGGGTTTATTACTACAATAGCAACAGTATTGTGATCGGTCAATGCATCAACGGCTGCAAGGTCAACCTCCCAGCCTTTATTAGGAAGAAGGTCATAATGTCGGATTTCCACATTTCTAAAAGCTGCACAAAGCTCGTAAATTGGAAACCCTGGTTTTGGAACTAATATGTTTGCGTTCGGTTTAGCTAGAATTGATACTGCAACTTCTATAGCTTGTGTGCACCCTGCTGTTATAAACACATCATCTTCTGATAATTTGTATGGAAGGTTTATGGATAAATATTCAGCTATTGCCCTGATAACACCATAAAGAACAACACTAAGTTCCATCTCAATTTTGAACTTGTTGACTAAAAAGTCAACGCTGGATTGTGAAGGGTGTCTAATTGGAGCAGGGGTGTTCAAAAAGCTCGTGGCTTGAAAAAAAAAAAACCGTTTGTAAACAAGCCGGCCGGCCCAGTTTGTAAACGAAACGAGCCAGTGCCACGGTTGGCTCTGCACGTTCGATAACCGGCTAGTTGGCTCGCATTTTGGCTTATTTAAATTAAACCCCAGATTTAATATACAATAATAATAATAATAGCATATAAAAACCTTAAAAAACAAAGAAAAAATATAAACCATATAATATTTTTAATCTGCCTCAAGATTAAAAAAAAATAAAAATAATGCATATAATCTTATACATCTCTAGTTTATAAATTTAATATTGTCTCTGTTAAAAGAATATTTTCTTTTTGTTTTTTATATGTCACGTGTAAATTTTTTTTTTATAAAAATTACGAGGCGGCTCGAGCTTTGTATGAGCCAAGCTTGACTCCTTTAAGTTCGATCCCAAGCCCAACCTGGCTCAGCTCGGCTCGTTCACAGCCCGAAATTACAAAAACAAAAGGGGGAAAATACTTACTTTCTTGTTTGTGGGAGACCAACAGTAGGTGAATAGCCATTGAATCTTTGGGATTCAAGAGTTTGAACCACGGAATCTTGAACAACAGTATTGGTAGTGAAGCAAGAATAAGCAGTTGGGTCTCCCATCCCTAAAGAGATTAAGTTCTTCTTCTTATCTTCATCAATACTTGCCATTAAAGTACCAAGAATACCCTTTATTGTCACATTTGTTGGTGTGTTCATGCTCTTGTTCCCATTTTCCATTTTCACAGAGACAGAGGCACGCTAGTCTCTGCAATAAAAGTATGATATGTTATGCATGCATGGGGGCACATGTATAATTCTATATGCAGACCCAGTGGGCCAGTTGGGCCTGAACAATTTTGGAAGTTTGTCAATGGGACGCACTGAATGTTAAATAGTGCTCTCAGTTTAGGAGAGATGGTGTTTTTGTATATTCTCTTGTGTGGTGTAACCGTGTAAAGCTTCATGCCCACATAATATCGGTTTATTAACCTATGATTGTAACTATGTTTGTGGTTGATAATATGATATAATATTTGAGGTTTTCATGATTCTATGAATAGAAAATTAAAAAATGTTTAAATTACATATGTGGAGGAAAAAATAAAGGTTTTTATGTTATAGACTTATACACGTCAATTGTATCAAACTAGTGTTTTGGTTGCGCCGGGGCAGGTTGGTAAAACTAGACTGCGGTAAAACCAAAGCATTGTTGGTCCTAAGTGTTGAAGCGGTAAGTCGACATGAATTCGGTCGGTTTTAGTTACTTGCGCTTTTGTTCTAGAATTAAAACAAAAAAGTTAGAAAAGTTAAGGTGCGCCAACAGGGTGGTCTCGGTCCGTAAAACTCAAGCATTTGTAAAACCCGACTGATGTTGTTCCCGGGCGTTGAGACGGTGAGCGTATACAAATTCGGTCGATTTCCGTCACGTTCATTATGGTACCAGAACTAAAGCAAAAACGAAAAACCAAATCGATTATCGGTTGGTTTTCGTTACGGTACCAGAACTATGTAGTGAGTCTATTCGAATTCGATCGGTTTCTGTCACGTTCGTTACGATACATGAACTAAAACAAAACAAAGACTGATAAAACAAAAACAAAATTGGCATTCATTTGGCTTTCGTTAAACCTTGACGTTGATAAACCTGAGCGTTGTCGGTCATGTGCATTGAGAAACTGAGTCAACACGAATTCAGTCGGATTCGGTTACGTTCGATACGCTACCGAAACTATAACAAAAAAATTAGAAAAACACGATTGTTGGTAAAACCCGAGCGTTGATGGTCCCAGGAGTTACGGGGGCTTGTCTACACGAATAAATGTTTAAAAATCAAATTTTAAAACAAAACCAAAAAATAACCAATTTGGTGTCGCAAAGTGGACCAATGAGGTCACTTGGGACGCCAAACTCCTAATCTACTCTTATAAAAAATAAAAACTTATTTGTGCCACTTGACACCTAATTGTACGGCAAATTTTTGTTCAATCATTAATACTTTTTTTTTCTTTATTTAAATTATAAAAGGATAACTAAAATTGGTAAATGATTTCGTAACTAACTCTTTCTTTAAATATGTCCCTCCATTTATAAATTAATTATTTAGTAATTAATAATAATAACTAATAATAATGGTGTAGCATTTATATATGTCTATATTTGTGTTTGTGTCATTTTGCAAGTTTTTATTTTCAATCATTAAAACTCTTTTTCTTACAAAAATAATCAAAATTGGTAAATGGGTATGCCGTAACAAACCTTTTGTTATAAAAAAATTATATTAATTTTCATATAATTTATAACTCACATGCTGACTTTTCGTGACTCCTTAAATCATATATGACGCAATTAACTTTCTCCCTTAATGATATCATACACATAATCTCAAACAATTTCATCTATCAATTTACAGTTTGAAATTTTATATAGGTAATCAAAAATCAATCACATAATCTCAAGCTATTCCATCTATCAAATCTTAGTTATGTCGATTTATCTATAAATACTTTCATGATTTCTCCAAAACTCGATAATAAACGTCTAAGGTTTACGATTTGTTTGCATGTTTGATTTTGGTTGATTTTATGAAAAACTAGGTTAACGTCTTAAATTGTTTACAATACTGTTGAATTTGTTAAATAGTATTTTCTAATTTCTATCACTATATATGTGTTTATAATGATGATTATGTTACATTTGCTTATATCAATGGATATTTGAACCCATAGGGTTCCTATGTAATTTTCAAATTGGGGAAAAAGTTTATCAGACTTTTACAAACTTAATAAATTTGATGTAAATGTTACGCTTATGAGCACTAATACATTTGTAGAATATGTCTACTTTGTTGATATAATTGATGAACAATGTAATATTTTGTCTTTTTATATCATAAACGAAACGGTGTTAGAGATCTATGTATTACTTCTTATTTGTGTAACTAACTTATCTGCAAAGTTGACGTACATTATTTCTTGTAAAGAGTATATAAGTAAAATAAGTATATGTATTCATTTATGGATAATCATATGTATTTCATAGTTTAGCATGAGTAACTATTTTGTTAAGATTGTATTGGGTTGTCCATTTTATCATAATCATCTGATCATCTTTTTGGTAGTTTCTCATATTTTGTTTGTAAATCAAACATATATAATTTAATGTTAATAGCATACACTTGTACAAACTTTTTCAGTAGGATCAAATTTCTTTAGGGTTGTGATGTACCCTGAAAGACTTTACATGAAAAACATGTTAATACATTTGTTTTTTATACTATGTATAAATCAAAATATTTGACTAATGATATTCTTTTTTTAAATTTTTTTAACTTTAGCATGATTCTTTTTTTCTTTTGTAATTTGTAATTTATTTGACTTTATAAAATCTTTATAGTCATTTATTAAAAACAAAATATTATCTATCCAACCCGTGTATCACACGGGATACTAACCTAGTTTATTATATATAATAATGATAACAACAATAGTACCATCTCTAGAATTAATATTGTCTATTGTGCATTGATTGATGTATAATGGTTTCGGGCTCGAACCGTACCGGAACCGAAATTCGGCCAACGATAATTAATTTATTATCATACATATGGGCCTGAATTTTTGAAATTTACCATTTGCTATAAATGCATATAGCCAACCTCGTGTCGGTTCTCGGGTTCGGTTTAGGATGGAACGAGGTACAACCGAAACTGGACCGCTACGTGATTATGCTAAGGTGATTATGCTAAGGAAAAGAAAGGGAGCTTACAATATTGACGACTTTTGACCTGTCCGACTCGACTCGACTCGTGTCGTACAAATAAAATGATGAATGTATGTATGTATGGAACTACATTGGATTGTCTTTATATATAGAGAGATAGAGGGAGGTTTAAAATAGTTGTAAAAGATAAACCCAAGACGGCATGGGATTTAGGAATGATTGGATAACGTTTGATCCCTCCAAATCGACCATGATGACTCACCGCACATGTCCACGTCTCTAACTTGCTAATTTATCTCTCTTTTTTCTTGTTTCAACTTATATACATTTATCTAACTAGACGGGTGCCCGCGCCATGTAGCGGGAAACGCAAACTACGTAATAAGTTTATGGGTGTTTATTGTTCGGTATGAAACCGTAAAATCGTTCATCTTTTGATTTGACGGTTGATTTTTTTTCTGTAACTTTTGGCCGGTTGTTTTCAACTTTCAAAGGTTTTGTCTTGGTTTTCGACGACAAAAAAAAACTGTTACAAAATGTTTGGCTCACGATTTAATTTAAAATTATCAAAACCAGGCTGAAACACACATAAATAAAATGTATTTTTTTTAACTGAAAAAAACTATGACAATATCATACTTAAATTAAAGATAAAAATATACTCGTTTTTATGGTATAATGTTTTTAAAAAAATATTTGTATATGAAAAAGTTATTAACGTTTAAAAATCATGGAGGTATTTGATTTAAAAGTGTTAAAATAAGATTTAAGTAAAATAAGGGTTATTGTTGTAATTATTCTTTAAATTTAATTATAATTAAGGGGTGAACATTGCAACTATATATTAAATAAACGGTTGAGTTTTGTTTTAATGTGAGAATGACTATTTTGTCCTCTTATAAAGTTGTAACATATGCAACATTATTTGTAAATCCTTTAAAAAGTAGTGTCTTAATTTGCCCATCTTTGCTATATTATATATAGTATAGATAATACATATTTTATAATTTTACGTTATACACATATTTGTGAATGTATTTACTATTAATGTGTAGTTTAGGTGAAATTAAATGCTTTCATTGGTCAAAGTGGCAAGTTGTGGTTGTGTGACGTAACTACATAAGCTAATTTTTTTTAACGCACTGTCGAATAGGGGGTGTTCGGGTGAGCTTTTCATACTTGATTATTTGCTTATTTTATTTTTAAAAAACAAAAACATTTTTGAAAAAAAGTTTTATTTGAACTTTGAAACTTTTAGAACAGCTTTATCAAATATTTTTTACTTTTCAAAAATTAAATAAACAAAATTTAAAGCTCACCAAAACAATCTCATTGTTTTTTATAAATATGTTATTGTTATTTGAAAAGTAAGTTTTTATAATTTACTATGCCATATTTAGGGTTTGGTGTCGATACAAGGAAGTCACTGCTATAGACCGATTTGACGTTTTTTTTAATCTTTTGTTTTTTTGGGCATCTACTATCCTTTTTTAGGGTTTACCGCCTGCATCATAACAAAGTTAACCGATTTCAACCAAATTTGTGTCGCTTCAATTTTGAGCGTTTGCAAATTTACTTTTTGGATTTAGTGTTGGTATCATAACGAACCAAGGATAAAATCAGACATTAGTATACGACAATTTAGATGTTCCATTTAGCCTACATTGAGCACCGCCTTCACCGGTAAAAAGAAGTTTATTACACCCCTCTTTGTGTGGCCATACGAGCCGTTGACTAAGCTATTGCCATCGTGGAACCGCACATAGAACGGCGGACCACAATTACGTCATCTCTTCTGTATTTTAGTCAATTTGGCTCAAATTCAATTTATAGCTAGGCACCTGATTTGTTGCTAGGCGGGCCATGTTTAGGGCATAATATGAAAAAATGCTAAGCAGGAGAAGACGTGTGTCGGGAATCAATACACATTCATTCCTTTTGATTTCGATACATTTGGGTCTCTTGTCTCCGATGCTGCTACGTTTCTGAAAGGAGTTCAGCCGGTCGTGCACAGTAACTCATCGACGCCAAAGAACGCGACTTTGTTTTCGATAGGATTAGTTTTGTCATTCAAAAGAAGATAACGACACAACTTGTTGCCCGCTTACATGCATTTCTATATTGTTAATGGTTCCTATTATTATAATATGATCGTATGTAACAAAAAAAAATTATATATTAATTTTTGTTTATCTGGCCATATGAACATGGACACCATCGTCCACTGACAACCACAAAAATCGTAATGCTAATATTGAATATTGCAAAAATAATTTATGAATATAAATACATTGAAACTCTTAACAAACTGTTACCAAATCAATCACAACTAACTCTTTATTGTTTTTTTGTTAACTTGGCATCACCATATTTTCAAGATCTTAACGACAAAGCAATATCTCTCCATCTGATTTTTAAGAAGTTACATCAAACGTCTCCATTTTCTACTTGCACGTCAGTACCTTTAATATTTGTTGCTCTATACAAACATTAATGAAAATCAACATAATTATAAGCCAACTTTTTAGTGTTAGTTATAAATTAAATTGATACCAACAAGTAAGAACTTGATAATTTTTAATTTTGTATGAGGAACATTGATTATATACATTATATAAGAAGTGTGATTAATGTAAAACCGTTACTAACGATTTTGTTAGAAAAACTTAAAATCGGATCATGGTTTCAAATTTTATTAATGAAAAGATTTGAAAGAAACTAGACAAAAAAGAGTACTTATTTCATATTTATGAAGAATTAATGGGTTTTTCATCTTTATAAACACATTAATACATACATGTGCGTGTGGGTCTTTTTTTCTTTCATACTTTCTAAAAAAAATTAGACAAAAAAGAGTACTTAATTATTTCATATTTATGAAGAGTTAATGTGTTTTTCATCTTTATAAACATAATATTGTATTCATCTTATAAACACACATTAATACATACATGTGCGTGTGGGTCTTTTTTTGTTTCATACTTCCTAAAAAAAGTCTTCTAATATTGTCATTTCTAAATGTTTTTGGACTGTTTGGTGAGCCCTTGGACCCATTTTCATTTGTCGGATCCAGAATCATATTAGCTCAGGAACAAAAAGAAAGAAAAAAATTTGTCTTGATTTAACAAAGTGGTGTTGTAGAACATTTGTTACCCAAACAATGAAATTGTATATCATGTTAACACTTAGCGTATTATGTCCGAAATATAACCCAAAAACTTTATTAAATTCAAATCAAATAAATGTCTCACAAGAATAAGATTATTGACACAACAAAGTGACGAAATAAACAAAATTTTAAAAACTCTTAACAAGAACATAATCACCAACGTAGTGAGACCGATATACAAGAACAAAAGGAATCATCGATGAAATGAAAATTTAAAACACACTAATACAATAGCGTGATTTGAATATTAAACCCTAGGAATTAGATTACAACCATGATATAGCTTTGATGTAGATTTCTCTTGAAGACTTTGACACAACACAAAATATGAAGATTGGTAGATATTGAAATGATGGTAATTGAGACCAGAGGTGAAAAAAAAACCTGAATCCGGAACCGGACCCGATATAAAAATCCGAAACCGGTTTTTTTAATACCCGGGTTTTTAATATCCGAACCCTTACCCGACCCTACCCGTAGGGTACGGATAGGGTATGCATTTCGGTACTAAAACCCGAGCCCGAACCGGACCCGATTTGTACCCGGTAATACCCGAAAACCATAACCGGTTCCATACCCGGAACCGGGTTTTTCCAATACCCGAAACCGGGTATTTCAAATACCCGATGTATACCCAAAAAATACCTTAAAAATACCCGAAAAATGCCCCTAAAAAGTGTCACCTTTTAAAAAATCCAAACTATACCCGAAAAATACCCGGAAAAAAGCCCGAAAAAACCCACAAATAGGGTTTTTTCAATACCCGAAGATAGGGTATTCAAATACCCAGTTCTATACCCGACCCGAACCCGATGCATAGGATATGGTTTTTAGAGGCAATACTCGGACCCGAACCCAACCCGGTTTTCCAACCCGGTCATACCCGAACCTGATTTCATATCCGTACCCGGGTATTTAAAAAACCCGATTTGTGCAATTAGAGGCAATACTTGTGTTCCCTAGCGTGGATGACCATTGTTTTTCCGGTTAAATGGTAGTGAAATTACTTTTATACCCTCCATTAAAAAATAAATAAATATTAAAACCATAATAACCTAAAATAAATATATATTAAAACATTGGCCCTACCGCACACATAAGAGCATTTCCATTATGAGTAGGTTCTCTGTATTATATAGAGTAATTGTAAGTGGTTGGGAGTGGACGAGATAAAAAAAACTTTTGTAGATTAGTAAATTTAAAGAAACATTGTTCACCCTCTATAATTTTTAATGTTTTTCTTTTAAGTAGTTGTGAACATAAGAGGATAAATGAGGGATAAAGGGTAATGATAAAAATGTAAAAAAAAAATTATTTAGTTGAACAAAAGAAAGAAAATATAGTGATTTTTAATGTAATTATAAAGATAGAGATAGAAAAGCTGATAAGAATGCTCTAACACAACCATACCCTAACATAATCCCCAAACTTAATTTCCCACCGTTGGTTGAATTCCGAACGAGCGGCGAGCAACGTCGAGTGACTAACAGTTTGGACAACCCTACCTAAAACATATGCATTTTTTAAAATTTATATTCTATTTGTACTATTTGAAAATTAATTCATTTTATTTTCAATATCTTTAAATGGCTAAATTTTTTTGGATGTTATCTAGTCTGGTTCTATATTCAGCAAGTTATAAAAACACCGTAAGTTTAGGGTACTTGTGGGTAGGTGCTGTCTGTAAGTTTGTGGTTTTTGGGTAGTTAATGGTAGAAATGAGGTGACATTACATTATTGATTAATGCATGGGTAATACTCATGAGTGCCCCTTCCCCTCTAAGATATTTGAATTTAAAAAGAATAAAATATCTTTTTCTTTTGAGTTTTCAAGAACATTTGAGGGGCTCTAAGTTGATTTAAGAACATGAATTAATAATTATAATGTGGTTTAATTAGGGTTGAGCTTGAAGAATTATACTATATGGTTACTAGAATCAATCACAAATGATTTTACTTCTCATGTAAATGTAGCGTGGCAATTATTATACATCATAAATAGTAGGTCAAAAATAGTGGGCAGTATAAACAATTGCATTAATCGATTAGTGGGTATGCACATTTATATACTATACATTATTATTATTATTATTATTATTATTATTATTATTATTATTATTATTATTTATTTCTAGCAGACGTGGTATTTTAAAACGTCGCGGCGTTTAAATAATTATTTACAAACGGCATAAAGTGTGATAATTCTCGAACAAATACACGTCTATGGATAAAAGAAACTGCAATGAGAGACTGTTGTCTGTTTTTGTTTCTCTTTTTTTTTTAATAAATGAAAATTAAAAAAATGCATGTCTCAAGACCAATAACATACTAAGAACTTAAGTAAATCACATAATGTATTTATACGTAATGCATAAAATAGAATAAAAGGATGTATGTGACGTTATATAAGCGTGGTGTGTATTACATTCAAAACAATAAAAATATATATTAAATACATTATATGGTTCTTATATTTCTTCACATATTATTGCAAATGAAATAAAACACTTTTCCCCGTATTTATTCTTGCTACTTTAAAAAATCACAATATATTATATAACATGATATACGTCATGAATCAACTTTTATGAGTTTGGTGGTGATTATTTTAGCGTCATCAAGCTATATATGAATAATCAGAATTTATTTGTATATCAAATAAATTCGCAATATATATTTGTAGAAAGTAAGAGGTGCGGAGTACATACAATATACTCACTCTATATACTATTTAGGAAAGACCATGTAAATAAATTAAAAAAAATGCGTAACTTATATAAACTAAAATAATAAATGGCTATTTAAACTAAAAAATGTTTAAAACAAATTGCATATGCTTCATTGGTTGAGTGAAAAGAAGTAAAGTGCGACCGCTAGCGTGTGATAGAGTAAAAGTTAGTATGGAATGATCCATACCAAGTAGTTTGAAAAATTACTATATGCAACAATGTTTAGGAGATATGCATGTGACGTGTAATAAAAATTATATTTATGATAAGAATAAAGAGACCTTCACGATTCACGAGTGCAAGGTTTCAAATGTATCAACAATTATAAATCCACAAAAAGCAAAATGCAAAAAAAAAAAAAAAAACTTACTTTCTTCCCAAAACTTCAAACATTTTACTAATACGTACCCAACTTTACACATTATCACCGCCATTTTATTTCCTTTTAATAATCAAATTCTTTTAATAATTATTTTTTTTTTAATTTTTTATAATGTAATTTAAAAGAATTTATTTAAAAAATAAACTTAATTTTATAAAATAAAAGTTATGAAAAGTATTTTTAATTTTTTATATGTAACTTTTATTATATGTTTTTCAGTAAAAAGTTACGGTAATATATTATTTTCCCAAATTACTTTATTTAAAATAAAAAATATATGTGCTTTACAAGTCACATAACATATGTGTACAAGTGGTCAAGGGATCACAAAGCAAGTTAAAACAAATATTTGAAAGCAAAAAGGATATGTTTTTTTTCTCTTGATTTAACAATGTGGGCCCATCCGCAAGTGCCACGTGCGTTTTTTCAAACGCAATTCTTCTGGACTGGTAACATTTTTAAATGCATATCTATGTCATCCTTTACGGGCTGCATTTGGTTTGGTCTAATAAATATGAAGTTAACTAATTTGAGAATATGTTTAATTTTTTATACACACCTTTTATTACAATAAACAATTTGATATTTAGATTTGAAAATTATTAATAGAAAAGTTTTGATATCATGATGAGTTTGAGAATCTTTGGATTTGAAGATAATGACAAGAAGAGTTGTTCCGAAATTTGATCTACAATCTAAAGTGAAGGAATTTGATCATTGATTCCAAGATGCTATCTACGTGATCTCACATTTCGTTTGAAATAAATAAAGAATAAAGTTGAGGCTTCTAGAAAAGTAGAGGAATTGTACATATTTGAAATAAATCTATACAATATAGTTAAAAATTAACCGTCTATGTTGTTAGTGAGTTTGTAAATTATACGATATGTATGAGTGATTGTAAGTAAATGAGAGAAAAAATGTTATGTGGGAAAATTTAAGTTTGGGGTTACACTATTCACATCATGTAAATTTTTAGTATTTTCTAAAAATGGTTGTGCGGAGGAAAATAAAATGTAAGGCCCCGAACCCGGTGGCCCTAATTTATCGTCGGATTTACTCATAAACACAGTTCTTCAAATCAGAGTTTATTAAAACTTTTCGCGTAATATAAAACATCAATCATTTGTTAGAAAACATTAAATCTTTTCTTTGATACCATAACACAAAACTTTATATTTAAAACATCTTTACTTCTTTCTTCATATGCCAGCCGTTCAATCCATGCCATGTGTCATCCTCATGCTAGCTCTGTAATCAGCTCACCTGCGTGCATACTAAAAGTCAGCTACGCTGAGTGAGTTCTAGTTAATCGAACGCCATACAATACATACACATACATACTTATCCGTAGATACATATCCATACATCATTAGTTACCCTTCTGTTCTACGTACATACTTGCTACCATACATACATACATATCTACAATCACTAACCTCAGTCTACCGAGAGTACGTTCATAGTCCGCCGTCTATACCCGTACTCAAGGTTGTGAACACGTACAAGGTTCGCAGTCCTTACCTATGTTCACCATTTATGGTACGTACAAGGTTCGCGGTCCTTCCCTATACCATAATACATCCACAACACGTACAAGGTTCACAGTCCTTCCCTATGTTGCAACCTAATTCATAGCACGTACGAGGTTCGCAGTCCTCCCCTATGCTACAAAATCAGCACGTATAAGGTTCACAGTCCTTTCCTATGCTGACATACATCCACAACACGTACAAGGTTCGCAGTCCTTCCCTATGTTGCAACCTAATTCATAGCACGTACGAGGTTCGCAGTCCTCCCCTATGCTACAAAATCAGCACGTATAAGGTTCACAGTCCTTTCCTATGCTTACATCTATTATCTACATCACGTATAAGGCTCGCAGTCCTTAACTACGCCATCACCTGCCAAGTCTATGTCCAACAGGAGTTAGAGGGATTCGCCACCCTAACTTACTATGTCGAACGTAGGACTCACATACCATTCGTGTACCTGTATACACATACTTCACATATACAATAATTACATTATAGCATAAGAACACTCTAGGCGTTCTTTACATCATTCATTTAACAACCATACCCCTTGTCGATACGTGCAATATCCGAAGATCGTTCACGCCCCGACAAGTATTCATTTGTAATGTTCATACATCTTCGATATATAATATTCGTATCTTTATTTTTAACCTGACAGTACGCGCAATATCCGAAGATCGTTCGCGTACCGATAAGTAATCATTCATATCCATCACATATATCACATATGGCATACACTTATCACTTAGGATAAATGTATTAACAACACATCGAGTATGCACACAGCCCCGAAAACATAACAAGGAATGGGGCTAGAAACTCACCTGAACTCTGCTTCTTCCTCCGATAGCTGTAAATCCCTTCTTTAGCTGAGCTCGGCTGACTGTATAAGTTACACGTATCAATACTCACCTGATCTAATCTGGCGGCCTAGTATTAGCATACTTTTACTTATCGTTTTTAACTTATTTTCTAATCGAACTTGACTTTAGGCGAAGTTAAACCTTAGGCGAACTTGGCCTCAGGCGAAGTTAAACCTTAGGCGAACTTGGCCTCAGGCGAAGTTATCAATTAGGCGAACTTGGCCTCAGGCGAAGTTATCAATTAGGCGAACTTGGCCTCAGGCGAAGTTATCGCTTTGAAGGCGAAGTTATCGCTTTGAAGGCGAAGTTGCCCAGATGCAGGCGAAGTTGCCCAGTTCCGCCGCTCTGTTGGTTTTTATCAATCATTTTGGCGATTTTAACACCCTTGCTATGGTTTAACATCACCCACTACGTTCCCCAACCGTTTCCGGTCGTTTATACACTAAAAAGCTTGGATCTTTAAACTTCAAAGATCAAAAATCATACATTTTTGAGCTTGTTTGGATCTTGTTCAACTTGTTAATCACAACTAGCCCTCACTCTCTCTCGGATCTGTCCGTTCCTCTCCTCGGCCGGCCGGCGGTGTTGGTGGTGTGTGGTGTGTGTGTTTTGGAGTGTGTTAGAAAATAGATGGAAAGAATGATGGTATGGGGTTTTAGGGGATATTTATATCCCTTAAATCCCATGGACCTAAGGCCCATTCTCATTTAACCCATCTCCATTAATCTAAGTCCAAAACCCATATCCACTACCCAACGCTAGCCCGACCCATACCAACTCCTACTCTATTTATTTATTTCCCGATAACCAGAGTAAACTTTCCCTCTATTATTAAGTAATATAATTAATATCATTTTGGAAATTTCGGGATGTTACATAAAAGGATCGATAACTATAAAAGTATAAAAATTATTATTTAATTGAAAATGAGATAAACGCACAAAAACAAACCAAACACTTTTAAATATAATGCAATATATAGTAATAATTATGCATCATATATGATGATTACGTACGTAACCTATGTAATTACACAACTTATATAAATAATTTCACAAATTATATGATAACTACGCAACTTAATTCCGTATTGTAACATCCCGAATTTTTTTAAAAAATAAATAAAAGAAATCTATGATTTAAAAAAAATAAGCGAGTGTTAATATTTAATTAATATTAAATAAAGAAAAGATCATGAATTTGGATAATTAAAAGGATTAAAGAGTAATGGGCTTTAGGTCCATGGGCTTTAAGAGGTATAAATACACCCTTAAACCATTCCAATACCCTAACTCTCATGTCATTCCATCTAGAGATGTTCAACGAAACCGGTTCCTAGAACCGAACCGGTGGACCCGAACTGGTTCCTACCCGTTTTTTGTAGGAACCGGACCCTATCTGATTCAACCCGATGATCCGTGACCGTTCTTGCATTTCTGAGTGGGGGCGGGTAGGAACCGGAACCGAACCGGAACCGGTTCTGGAACCGAACCATCCGGAACCGGTTCCTAACCGGTTCTAGCCGTTGGATCGAATATAGCCGTTAGAAATCGTTTTTTTTGGCCGTTTTTTGACCGTTGGGGTCAAAAATAGCCGTTTTTTGGCTCCCCCAAGCACCCCACTACTAGTATAAATAGGTATTTGGTGTCATGGGTTCATCACAACACTCAAAACGCAAACCCGAACGCAAAAAAATACAAAAAAACGCTATTACAACGTTTTGAGTTCTCTAATATCTTGTTTTCTCTTCTTCTATATTCATATTTGTTGTTATGGCTGCCTCACAATCATCGGTTGGTCAAGGTTCCAACGCCGAACCAAGTTTCGTTCGTATTGTACCTCATAATCGTAATCAAGAGATTTGGTGCAATTGGGATTTAGTTGAATTGAGTGACCATTCATTGAAGGCTCGGTGCAAGTTTTGTGGGATTTATTTAAACCCACTTTCGAATTCAAATTTGAAGAAACACATCGAAAAACCGTATTGCAAGGCGTTGAAAAAGAACGTCAATTCGCAACAAACGCAAATGGATAGTGAAGGCGGAATATTTACATACCAAATTGATCGAGTTCAAGATCGTATGGCGAAGTTTGTGATTCAAGAATATTTGCCGTTTAGCCACTTCGACAACCCTCGCTTAACCGCCATGATTCGAGACACGCTTCAACCACAATACACTCACGTAAGTCGTCATACTCTTAAACGTTATTGTTTAAAATTGTGGAAGAAGGCCAAAAAGGTATTAATTGCATATTTTGAAAATATAAATACGGGAATAAACTTAACTAGTGATGTTTGGTCGGCTCCACATGGTCTACCCGAACCTTATCTTTGTGTCACCGCTCATTGGGTAGACCCGTCATCGTGGGAAATGATGAAACGCACATTGCTTTCGAACTCTTTGAGTATCCACATACGGGAGATAATTTGTTTGAAATTTTAGATTATGTTATAAAAACTTATAAACTAGAAAATAAAATATTTTCAATGGCATTTGATAACGCGTCGAATAATACATCGGCGGTTGATAAATTAAAATTAAAATATACGCCGATTTGCAATGGTGTATTTTTTCACTCAAGGTGTGTTGCACATATCATTAATTTAATCGTGCAAGACGAACTTGCTTCGGATGAGGTTACATCGGTTATAAACGATTTTAGACTAATGATACATGAAGTTTTTAAGAAAAGTAAAAAAAGACAAATGGAATATAGAAAATTTTGTAAAGATACGGGAAGAAAAGCTTTGGGAGCTAATTGGGATGTACCTCATCGATGGAATTCCACTTGCATAATGTTTCAAAGTGCTTTGAAACAAAGAGAAACTTTACAAATGTTTCATTCTAGTCTTGCCGAGAATGATTTGGCAATCCCCTTTTCAAATGAGAAATGGGAAATTATCAATGACTTATCGACTTTTCTTGAAGTTTTTAAAACATCAACTACGAAACTATCGGGAACGTATTATCCGACAAGTCCCTTGGTTCTTTCGGAGTTATTTTTAATCGTTAACAATCTTAGAGAATTTGAAAATAAAAGTCCAATTTTTTCAAACATCATATTACCAATGAAGTTTAAATTAAAAAAATACTTTCTTGAATTGCCACCGGTTTTTACTTGCGCCGCCGCTTTAAACCCAATGTTAAATGTTACGGGGGTTGAATGTGTGATAGACGAAATTTTTTCAGCCTTAGATATGCATGAAGTTGACCCAAACTTTTCAACAGAGGCAAAAAATGATTTTAACTTGAATTTTAAATTTATGTATGACTTTTATTTAAATAAATATGGGTCAAATATACACATGCCTATGCCGGGGGGGGGGGGGTCTTCATCAAGTTCAAGTGCTATTAGAGTACGAGATCCCATAATTAGCCTTATGAACACCGTTCGCAACGTAACGGCTAAAAAACAAAGGGGTAACACCCCTTCAAGCGAACTAGGAAGGTATAGTGCAAATGATTACTCTACCGGTTTATCCGAAGAGGAATATGGCACTTTTGATGTTTTGGCTTGGTGGAAGGTAAAGGAAACCGAGTTTCCGATTCTTGCCACCATGGCCCGTGATTTACTAACCGTCCAAGCTTCTACGGTAGCTTCGGAATCCGCTTTTTCTCTTAGTGGCAGGGTAATATCGGTGAGAAGAACAAGACTAAATTCGGAGTCGGTGGAGATGTGCATTTGCTTAAAGGATCACTTGGACTCAATCGATCGTATTCAACACGTAACCACTCTCGAAGATGAAACACCACTTGATGTTCAAGTGCACGACGAACAAGAAGGCATTTCTACAAGTAATTCCGAGGAAGAAGTCGCAACTGATGAATGTTCCCACTGATGAGTATTCCTCATCGGTGGCAACCTTCAGTAGTTGTCATCAGTGGCAGGTTTCCCACTGATTCAACTGATGACTGTTCCCACTGATGAGTATTCCTCATCAGTGGCAGCTTTCCCACTGATGAGTATTCCTCATCAGTGGCAGTCTTCAATAGTTGTGATCAGTGGCAACATTCAGTAGTTGTCATCAGTGGCAACCTTCAGTAGTTATCATCAGTGGCAACCTTCAGTAGTTGTCAACTTGTCATCAGTGGCAACCTTCAGTAGTTGTCTTCAGTGGCAACCTTCAGTAGTTGTCTTCAGTGGCAAACATCTTCAGTAGTTGTCTTTTCTTCATCAGTTAATTGTTTATTTTTATGTTAATTGTTTTTTTTTATTTTTTCATGTTATACAAATACGAATCGTAGTTTAGAATCCAAATCGCAAACGAAAAACGAAAAAAAAAATAAAATTTTTTACATTGGAACCGGTTGGAATCGGTTACGGTACAGGAACCGGGTTAGGAACCGGTAAGAACCGGTTAGATAGGTTAGGGGTCTGAGGGTGGGAGAACCGGTTCGGTTCCCTAACCGGTTCGAGCCTGGAACCGGTTTAAAAGGGGGTTTTGAATATAGGAACCGTTAGGAACCGGTTCCGGTTCCTAGTCCCAAACCGTTTTGAACATGCCTACCTCTAATTGAGACGTTGATGATCTATGATAAATAAGATGATAAACGAGGCCGGATGTCTATAATTAATTATCTATAAGCCTTGGGCAATTCAAGCCCACGAAAAAAACTGCTACAAGCCCATAACCCTCTCACTTGCATAGTTGCATGCATTCCCATTAATCACCAAATAAGCCCACTGCCCATATGCAAAATACACAAGTCGCACATTAAACAAAATCATAATTTTGGATACAAATTGAAAATTTTAAAATACTTCATATTTTTAACATATTACAAAGCTATTGAATCTCTAAGGAACTCAAAACCCGAACCAATAAACATCTTTTTGTTAAAATTCGATATTTTTGTTAGAAACCAAAAAACAACCTGAATTAATATTCAGTTCCGGTCCAGGTTTGACCATTTAATTCAAATCGGTTTCAGATTATTCTACTAGATTCGGGTTCTTTTATCATCATATGGGCAACCTTTACAAAATTGATATTCATTTTGGGATCCAATGAGTTTTGTTAAAATTTGGTTAATGTGTATGCTCCTCAAGATGATATTGAGATCTGTATTATCTTGTTTGGTGATTTTTAACGCAATTTGTGATGCATCAAATTTCAAAAAGATTGGGTACTAGTTTTAATCGGTCTAAGATACAGATTATAATGATGTTGTTGATACGGCTAGTCTTGTGGAGGACCCAATGGGCGGTTTCAAGTTCACGCGGGTTAGTTTTAAGAACGTGAAAAATAATTGGTCCATTGATAGTGACGAGAACTCTCTCAAGTATTTTCATAGGATCGATAACCAAAAAAGAATACAATTATATAGGATTGGGGGGGGGGGGGGTTAAAAAGAGTTTGGAGCACGGATCCGACTAATAGCAAATGGATCAAATTTAGATCTAATAAGTGTAAACGATTTAAAGTTGTTCCTTTCTTAGTTTTTGGGGACATGTTGACATTTGACAACTTATTAATTAACTATGATTAGTATTCTACAAATGTATTGCGAGAAGCCTTTAAACTATCAAATTTACAACAATTATATGATTGGCTTAGAAAATATGTGAAAAAAATGAGACAGTTAAAAGATGAGAAAAAGGAAATGAAAGGAGGCGTAATATGAAGAGGCCAGGTGAGTGCAGTGGGTTAACCAATGGTTCACGCCATCAGATAAAATAATATACATAATTCACCACACTAAGTTCTGCAGCCTAGCTAACACTAATACGCCGTAGCATAGCGGCGGATATGACTTCAGGTTACCGTCATCCACCACCTGCACGGGCTGCACCTACGTGTACGCCTGCTAGTAGTGTGCATGCATGATGCTCCGATCCCTATATTATTAACCATGAACATATATACTTAAAGAATATGATCATCAATATATACAAGCACGTGTCATGGAAGTTTTTTTATTTTTGGTTTGGGGTAATCGACTTTAGGCTGCTCGGGCATGGAGGATATCGGGTTACGGGGTTAGTGATAGAGACCAGTTTGAGATGGTTAAGCTCCGCGACACCTCGTACGAAACGGAATGTAATTTGGTGTTTGGAACGTTGGGAAACAGTAATATCACCCTTTGAACTTATTAAAAAAACTTCAAATTAATATTTTTTAACCTATAAATAAACTCATATCGATCCCAAATATACAAATTTCATATTTTCTTCTAGTTGTTTCTTCTACTCTTTTCAAAAATGGATATATAATCAACTAATGAAAATTATTGTTTATTTATTTTAATTTATGGTCATGTTATATTTATTTAAGTTATGAAATTGATTATTTTTTAGTTTATAAATTGCATATAGTTTAGTTTTATTTTTAAATAATAATAATAATAAAGAAAACTTTTCTCCATGAATTCTTCATGCATGGGTTCTAAATCAATCTCCATGGATTTATTTATTTATTTAAAAATATGAGGTACTCTCTCATTAGTTGATTTCATTCTTCATATTCTCCATATACCATTGGTATGTACCCTTATAATAGAGACAAGCCATATATAAATTTATCAAGACATGCATAAAGTCGTATATCATTCAAGTCCACTGTTATTCATGACTGGACAGGGAATCTAACATGTTTTTACCAGAAAGATATATAGGAAAATATTAATGTTCTTAACATGATGGAGCAATTTTTAAAACCTCATCACCATCCGAGTAAAGTACAATTTCTTAAAGAGTGTTGTATTGTATTAATAATTTAATATCGTTGTTGTCAAGCATATATATTCAACTAGTTAACTTTACTACGGTAAATCATCAATATTTAAAATAAATTCATCATCGTTGAAGAAACACTAAGTGACCCGGCAGATTAAGGATAATCTTAGGGTTAAGTAGATGTTTCCCACGAGGGTTAGGTCCGGCAAAGATGGTTATTCTTCTGATGACCTGCAAAACAGACGCCGTGAGCTCGTCACTGAGAAGGGGGGGTACCTCCTTGTGACCACCCTCCAGCGTGAGAATCAGACTAGATTGCTCTGAATATAAGTGTATATTAAGAGAAATAGCTAGAGTAGATAAGATAATATCAGATGATATGTGATAGTGATGGTATAAGATGTGATAATCTAAGATGTGATGATGATACCGTTCCAAGGTGTTGGGGTATTTATAGCCGAAGGTAGGTTTCCAAGCAGGTACAGTCAGCTGTATAATATTCCTTTTCTACCAACTGTGGGCTACGCACGTGCCGTGCTGGTGGTTGGTGGGTTGGCAGCGGCTGATAGTGACATGGCCGGCTGTGTACTATTCATTTTCCACCAACTGCAGACTATGTACGTGCCACGATGAGGGTTGGTGAGTAGGCAGCGGCTGATAGTGACATTTTGTACTAGAGCGTGCTCCTCATCGTACTGTTGTCAGTGAGCTGTCACCCTATGATGGGCTGCTTTGGTCAGATCTTGTCTATTTTGTCCATACCTTGGCAGGTATAGTACAAAAGATCCTCCAAAAGCGTACGGACTGGCTCATTTGGGCGGGAGTATTCCCGCCTTGCTCATTCATTCTTCAGGTGACATTACTGAATTATTGAGAGTTAGTGCCTTGTGCGTGTAGCCTTACTATTAGTGCGGGTAGCCTTCCCTGATGGCTTGTATCCGCAGCTGCGGGAACAGGCGGGGTACTTCACCATTGAGAGGCTTTTCCTACAGGAACAGCTGGCGTACTGCGCGTAAGGTCTTCATCTCTCTGAGCATGGTGGGTCATGCGGAACCAGTTGGTCTTTGCGCAGACGTCCCTCTTCAAGGTGAGTCTTGCGGGTCCAACTGGGCTCTGCTGGGACCTACCTCTTCAATCGTACTGGTCATTCTAAACCTAAGTATGCTCTCATTGTTAAAGGCTATAGTGTTATACAATATTAAATTTTATGGAAAAAAAAGAAAGCAAGTATATATCGTGTTAAAAAAGTGAGATGTCAATTAACATGAGGAATGACTCAACATCATTCGAGTCATAATTTTATGAGTTTTAGGTTTGGAAATAAAGGCGGTTCAATTATAACGGGCTAACTTTCAAAACTTTGACATAGTTTGATTATAGCCATTTTATTAAAGTTTATTATGTTTTAATATAATACGATAAATCAATATTTATTTCTATACAAAGATTTAGTGTTTTATTTACTTGGATTTGTACACCTTTTTTTAATAAGGATTAGAAAAACGAAAACTTATAAGTTAGATCATCACCAATAGAAGGTGTTTTTGTGAGTGTTTTTAAATGCGCACTTGGGCCCACAAAAACACCCCATTTCTTTCTCCTCTCTCATTCATCTCTCACAAACAGATTCTTAATCCATTCTTCAGAAGGAATCTCCATCCACTTTCTCTCCTTCACATCACACATCTCTTTTTCACATCATCATTTTTCTATCAAAAACACCTCGAAAATCTCCTATTGTGGATACTCTGATTAAAAGAATAAGATTTCAAGAAGGTACATTAATGAAATGACTTGTGAAGTGTATAGAATCTTTGGTTTGGTAGCGTTGTTAATGACTTGGGAGTGAAGCCCATACTTCTATGATTATTTCTAAGAGTGGCAATCTTGACCCAAACCATTTCAAATGGGTCAACTTAGATTGTTTTAAAATTCAAATGGGTTGATTTGGGTCATATGTTTTAACTTAATAGGTCAAAATAGGTCACTTGAAATTCCACATTCTTATTTTTGGGTCAAAATGGGTTGACAAATTTAACTACATGGGTCGATGTGGGTTAGTGTCTTAAGAAAAAGTGACATGTTTGGGTTGAAATGAGTTTTAGATTGGAACGATTTCGGTTTAGGTTTCGGCTTGGCTCAGCTTTCGTGCCGACACGAGTTTTACCACTGGACGGGTTGGGTTTCAGTTTGTTTCGAGTTTTCGCACTAGACGGGTCGATTAAGGTTTTTGATTCGTTTTCTTCGACATTTCGGTTTCGGTTAATTTGTCGGGTTTTTTTTTGATGAACGAGGTTAACGGCGAAAATATAACGGCGAAAATTTATTTTGAGTTATGATTTTTTATTGAATTTTTTTTGAGGAATTTTGATCTTAATAGAAATCATCAAAAAATATTCAAAAAAATCATAACTCAAAAAATAAAACAAAAACAAAAAATGCAAAAAAAACTAAAACGTTTCGTCCGTTGTCCTCGTTCAAAAAAAATCGACAAATTAACCGAAACTGAAAAGTCGACAACAACGAAACAAAAACATGCTGAAACAAGCTATTAAGTGATGAAAGGAACTGAAAAATCGCTAAAGCACGCTGTTAAGTGCTGAAACGAGCTGAAAAATCGCTTAAACGAGCTACTAGATGCTAAAACGAACTGAAAAATCGCTTAAACGAGCTGTTACGTTCTGAAATGAACTGAAAAATCGCTTAAACAAGCTGTTACGTGCTAAAACGAACTAAAAAATCGCTTAAACGAGCTGTTACGTGCTGAAATGAACTGAAAAATCGATTAAACAAGCTTTTACGTGCTGAAACGAACTGAAAAATCGCTTAAACGAGCTGTTACGGGCTGAAACGAACTGAAAAATCGCATAAACAAGCTGTTACGCGATGAAACGAACTGAAAAATTGCTTAAATGAGCTGTTACGTGATGAAACAAACTGAAAAATCGCTTAAACGAGCTGCTACGCAATGAAACGAACTGAAAAATCGCTTACACGAGCTGCTACGCAATGAAACGAACTGAAAAATCGCTTAAACGAGCTGCTACTCAATGAAACGAACTAAAAAATCGCTTAAACGAGCTGCTACGCAATGAAACGAACTGAAAAATCGCTTAAACGAGCTGCTACGCAATGAAACGAACTGAAAAATCTCTTAAACGAGCTGTTAAGCGCTGAAACGAACTGAAAAATCGCTTAAACGAGCTGTTACGCGCTGAAACTAACTGAAAAATCGCTTAAACGAGCTGTTACGCGCTGAAACGAACTGAAAAATCGCTTAAACGAGCTGTTACGCGCTGAAACTAACTGAAAAATCGCTTAAACGAGCTGTTACGCGCTGAAACGAACTGAAAAATCGCTTAAACGAGTTGTTACGTGCTGAAACGAAATGAAAAATCGCTTAAACGAGTTTTGACCCAAACCCGTTTTGACCTGTTTCAACCTTGACCCGTTCTAACCCGAACCTGTTGACCCTAACCCGTTGCGACCCGAACCAAAACAACCCTTTTTTAAGTGACCCGTTTCGACCATAACCCGTTCCAACCCATGATCCGTTTTGGTCCAACCCAACCCATTTGCCACCTCTAATTATTTCTTTCAAGATATAGATTGACTATTTTAATATTGATAACATAAATTTAATAAAACAACATACTTACAATTTACATATAGCCTTTAGCTAGCCACCTAATTTCTAACAACTCTCATGTACTTTATATGTGTCAATGATGCATGTAACCTTATTCATTGTAAGTATTAATTAAGTAAATATCTGCTTCGATGGGCCTCATGCACGTTTCGTTCTTTCCTCCACGATAACACATCAACACCTTATCTTCCCCCTCTCTCTAGGATTCACAACATAATAACATAATAAGTTATACGTAGGTAATTTAGTCTCATGTAATACATGGTTGTAAAATCACGTTCACACACAACCCAATACACGTCGGATATCTGTTATATAACTATTCATCAAGTATCAGGTATATCTATAGGTAATTAGGTATTCACGTCACCCTTTGGATCTTTCATGTTGATCCTTAGATGCCCACATGTGTGTATTTTGGTAACATTATTGGAGTGATGGTACAAAGGACTACACTCAATCATTTCGTTTTTTTCCACCTATTCTCGTGTCCTTTATATTTTATTTAGGTTTTTTTTCATACTTTAACTATATATTAAACAAAATTCTGTTTGATTATTTTTAATGTTCATGTTATGTGTTTTTAATTGTTTTTTTTTTGGTTTAAAAATCGGCTATTTGCCTTCAACTTTTGGTTTGTGTTACTTTTTTAAACTTTTGAGTTATCATATTATTCATTTTACTTTTAAAAAAACTGAAACAAAAATACTAAATAAAAGAAAGTGCGGAAAAGGTGGAGTGGTGAGATGGGAATGATTTACCACTCCAATTTGATAGGTTGGTAAGATGGTTAGAGTTAAAATTTGGTTGTTTATTATTATTATTATTATTATTTGTAATATTTTGTATGACACCATGCATTTAAATAAATTTTATACTTTACTCAAACCCTCTCTGCACACCACTCATATTCTTCTGTTTTTTCGTGTTTGATTTTTTGAATTTATTTTTATATTTTATCATCTGATTTTTAAATGTAAGACCTTTTATAAAATTCTAAGAAACTTAGTCCCGATTGTTTTGTAAGATATATGGGTAATTAATATTTAGGGCATGAATTAACTTAAGACACCAATAGGATTTGGAATAATTGAATAGTCATGGCTTATCGAATTTTGTTTTAATTATTTTTTTTATCACGATTATTGTCAATTTAGAAAGAAAAAAAAAGAGATATAAAGGTGCTTATTTTTTTGTATTATTATAGGACATTCGAAATCTCAAAACAAAAGCATTAAGAGTAATATTCTTAGTGTAACTTAACTGATTTATATTATTAAAATAGAATATTAAAACTAGTAATAAACTATATACTGCTAAGATAAGGTTTTCGTCGTATCAACCACCCCCAACATATACCTTACATAATAAAAATACAGTATAACCATTAATGCACCGAATAGAAGCACATAGAACAGAGATCGTACAACAGAGTTGTACAACAACAGAGTTAAAAGTTTCAAACAATAAAAGATGAGAAAAATGTATACATGCATTAAAACATGATACCTTTCAAATGTATCGTTCTTTAAATCATATTGTTGTATTGTCTAATTATGATTGATGTATGATGTATCTATAATACGAAATCACAATTGCTACTTGTTAGACAAATAGGTTGATTGTTTCGCTCATATATCTTCCAAGAGAAAAAAAAGATCTATGGGAGTTCTTTTCTAAATCCTAAAAGGAGTATCTTGAAATTCATAATGATTTTGTCTATAAACTGTTTCATTCGAACTTTTAGGTCCCGATTCCAAAGAGGTTTCCCTTCTCTCTTCTTTTTTTCAGGATTCTGTTAAAAAATAACAAACCGTAAACTAAAATGAAAATAACTAAAATAGTGAAGTTGATAGAACATTCCATCTCGGCAGATCTAGTACGGGTTGAGGGATTGCCACACCACCCCTAACTTTCTTGACGAAATACAATTTCTACTGCAAATGTTTTCTTCTTATTCTTCGTTTTATGTATTGCTAGACACCTACTATTATATTTATTGGTCTAAAGTGACCATAAGATATCATTACTTACAAAATATCCAAATTAAGTTGGAAAATATAGAAAGAAAAAGAAGAAAGTTACATGTATAGTTGTACACACACATTCATACATATAGATATGAAAAAGTACTTTCTGTTCCTACTCCAATTTTCTTCACTGACATGGGAATACCCTGCACACACATATCTTCACACACGCACGCATAATCCCCACCTCATTAAATACACACACACACACACGACAAAGATAGCAATACACCAAACTCACTATTTAACATAACATATTTATTTGTTCATCCAAATATTACAAGTTTTGAGTTTGAGTTCATGGAGTTTTTTACTCACAACTTTGGTCACTCACAATTACCACCTGGCTTTAAGTTCCACCCTACCGATGAAGAACTCATCTCATGTTACCTCCTCCGGAAGGTTCTCGACGGCAGCTTCACCGGCCATGCCATTGCCGACGTCGATCTCAACAAATGCGAACCATGGGAGCTTCCTCGTAAGTTTAATAATTCAACAAATTTAATTAAAAACTTATACATATATTTTGTTAATATGGTTATCTATACGGTATACACAACTTAAATCTAATACCACACCGTATCAAACAGCTGTCTAGACAGAGATTGAAAGACCGTTTTGACCAACAAATTTATATTTGGTTAAAAACTTAGATAGGTCGTCTAGATACTAACTAAAGTGTCGTTAGACCAATTAGAGCATTCTCAGCCCGTGCCTATATTTATGTGAGTAGTTTTGTAAATTATATATTATGGTTATGAGTGGTTGTTAGCGGACAAGGGAGAGAATATTATTTGACAAAGTTAAATTTGAGGTTCCATTGTTAATTTCGTATAATTTTTTAATATTTTTTGAAAATAATTGTGAGTAGAAAAAAAAAAGAAAACAAAATAATAAAGATATAAAAATGTATTATTTAATTGAAACTAGAAGTATAATAGATGATAATTTTTAGTGTAATTATATGGACATGAGTAAAGAATGTTAGGAAAGCTCTAACCGACCCCAATAGTTATAATGACCGTCCTAACTAATAATTTCAGTGTTCGGATTTTCATTTTGTCAAAACTACGGTTAAAATGTTTTGTGAATATCCGTTTGATGGCGTGTATCAGATGCGGTGTTGTAGCTATAGCACACGAATTGTTAATGTTGTGTGATTAAACAGAAAGGGCAAAAATGGGGGGAAAAGAGTGGTACTTTTTCAGTCTACGTGACCGGAAGTACCCGACAGGACTGAGGACAAACCGGGCGACGGAGGCGGGTTACTGGAAAGCCACAGGGAAAGATAAGGAGATTTATAGTTCAAAGAGTTCATGTTTAGTGGGCATGAAGAAAACTCTAGTGTTTTATCGAGGTAGAGCTCCTAAAGGGGAAAAAAGCAATTGGGTGCTGCATGAATATCGTCTTGAAGGCAAATTTGCTTACCATTTTCTCTCCATAACTTCCAAGGTACATCACATTATTACATAATTATTTTTGGGTTAGCTAGTAATATTATGATTTATCAGTAGAGTACATTTGAAAGTATTTGTACAACTAATTTGTCCATCTATACACACATCTTCGGATGGAGGTGTGACAACCATTTTGACCAAAAACTTTATTAGCTTGATCGTTTGTATATAGTCGGAACTGTCGTCCGGATATTTGCCAAACAGTTGTTATAACCAATAATTTTCAAAGTTTGATTACCTACCGTCTGAACACTTAATATTGTTCAAATGCTTAGACAATAATTTTTTAAGTTTGACTTCTTTTTTTTTTCAAAAAAAAAACGATTGTTTTATGTACGCCTTTTTGATAACGTGAAATTAGATGAATGTGTTCTATTTGATAACGTGAAAATAGATGAATGTGGTCTAATAATAACATGACCCTAATCCAATATATTGCATTGTTGCATTAAGAAACAACATAGGGTCTTATCGGAAGCAATCTCTTTAATTCTACGGGTTAAAGGTAAGGCTGTCTATATCTTACCCTTACCGGACCCTTTCATAGATGTGATATTGATGGGATTTACTGAGTACGATGATGATGATTTATGGTATGAAGTTATGATCTTTGCATGCACAATCTAACCCTTATTTTTTAAATTTTCTTAATTAGGATGAATGGGTGATTTGTCGAGTGTTTCAAAAGAACAGCTCCGGCGGGAACAGTCGTTCCTGCACCGTAGGAGGGGCGAAACGAGCAGCCAACGGAACAAACTCCACCAACATCACCTCTTCTACCTCAGTTTCCCTTCCACCGGTCCTAGAACCCTCATACGCATCCGCCTCATCAACATACACGGCTGACCACGACACCTGCTCCTACGACAGCAACTCCGCCTCAAAAGAGCACGTGCCCTGTTTCTCCACCGCCTCCGTCAGCAACTTCGACTCACAATCTGTTTCTGACCTTCCTCCACTACCTATATCCACCGCAACATTCGCTGGCAACGACATGGAATACCCGAAGAATGCGGGTGTGCCCGCATTCCCTAGCTTGAGGGCACTTCAGGAGAATCTTCAGCTACCGTTCTTCTACTCGTATATAGTGCCACCTCAGCCACAGGTTGTTTATGATGGGAACATGTTTGGCGGGAATTGGACGCCGGTTGTTTCTTCAGTAACGGAGAATCAGAAGCCGGGTCCCACTGAGTTGGATTGCATCTGGAGCTTCTGATTATTAACCATTAACATTAAATTTATGTATCATGCATGCATGTATGTTCTTATCGGAAGGCTTTATGTGGATGATGATAGCAGTACTAGTACGGAAATATACAATATTATTATGTACCAATATTTGTTGTACGCATGTGTTATGTGATGTGTGTTGTATTATGTATGATGCTTAAGGCTTGTTTTAAGATTTAATGGATTTATTTTAGTGTATTCTTTTAGATGTTGAAGGAATGCTTGTATGGTTGTTTAATACTTTAATTCATGCAAACCGAACCGCCAAGGGTGTTGTCCGATTTTAACAATATTGGACGAGGGGTAACAACTGTTTAAAACTGCATTCGACTTATGAAGATACTAATTATGGGTGTCATTTGTGTCATGTTGGTGAAGGATTAATCTTGAATTATTAGTAAAGTTAAAGGTTTATTTTGTTAAGTTATTATAATTTAGTTATTTGAATTGTAGTAGGTTTAGGAAAGGTATGTCTTCGAGAGCAAGTTTAGTGAGTCTATAAATAGGGTTTAATTTATTAGTTTTATTGGTGAGAGTCAAGAGAGAAGTTGAGAGAGAGTTAAGAGAGAGTCAAGGAGTCTCATCTCCATGTACGTTTGATAAGTTCGTGAAGTTCGTTTGATATATGAAAAGAGTCAAGGGTTGTCACCTCAATTTCTCGTGTTCGTTTGTTTGATAAGTTCGTTTGATCTGATTGTTTGATCCGCCTGGGCCAACAATTGGTATCAGAGCTACGGCTCATTACACACGTGAAACTTCCACCGCCGTCTGGCAGATCGCTCGGAGAAAAGGTTTGTGTCGTAGACCTTTAGTTTGATCGGAAATTCGTTAGCTAGGGTATTATTATTTTTCCCTCTATCGAGTGTGACAAAGAATAGGAAAGAAAAAGTTTTTTCTGTCTTTAGCAAACATATACAACGTCACTGTTGTTCACCATTAGTTTTTTTGCAATTGATATTGTGTGAATTAAAACAATTGTGTTCTTGTCTTATTCGACACCTAAATAACTTTATTAGCCCCCTCGAGAAGATAAATAAGTTGAAGTGCATTATATGAAAGTGGAATTAATTTCAAACTAAAAATTGGTGAATGGGTTTGGCAAGGAATAAGCCAATAAAAGAAAATTGAAATCTAGATTGTTTGGAGGGAAAAAGGGACGTGAAGTTGTAGTAGTCCACTTTGTGATTGCAATGTGGATTAAGAAAAGATAAGTTTGTACGGTTTGGTTATTTACTGAAGATTGATTTTGGATCGGGAATCAATTCTAATTGAAAGAGCGTTCTATTAATAAAGTAAAGATAGGAAAGACGCGATGACGATTGGGGGACTTCTAATATTGACAAAATCGAACTACGAAGTATGGTCGACCAAGATGGAGGGATTTTTGAAAGACTATGGCTTTTGGGAAGTTATTGAACCTACAGTCGGTGTAGTTGTAGATGAAAGGAAGATGTACACAGCGTTGGGGTTCATATATTAAACCCTACCGGAAGACATCTTAGTACAAGTTGGCATGCTCATGAATGCTAAGGAAGCATGACGTGTTTTGAAGATTCAATTTCTTGGAATTGATTATGTGCGAAAAGTAGATGAAAAAGCAGCTCAAGAAGCCGCTGAGAAAGAAAGATTGGATAAGATCGTTGAGAAGGAAAGACTGGATGCTATTGTTCAAGAAGAACAAGCACGTAAGAAAGATGCTCTGGAAGCTGCAGAGATAGAAGAAGCTTTGCAAGTTGTTTTGAGAAGTGAAGGTAAAGAAAGGTTGAATGAAGAAAAAGAAAGAATTTCTTCAGAAGAAGAAAAAGAGAAGACGGAGAATCTTAAGGTATGTTTTTATGACTCAAACAACCTTGAAGATGAGAAAATTGATAAGATAAGTGAGCAGAAAGTAAGCAAGAAATCTGCTACTAATGATGATAAGAGGAAGGATATTGTAATGAATGAAAGGAATTGTGCAGCTAACATGTCTGTAGATTTAGAAGCGTGTGTGAAAGTCAACAATCGAGCATTTGTTGATGAAAAGTCAGAACCGAATGAAAGGTTGAGAAGAATTGCCAGAATGGAAGGTCCAACAGGGTCTCATAAAGAAGGAAAGAATAGCTCATCTGCAAGTTTTGATGAGCAAAGAAAGAAAAGAAAAGTGAGAAAGAAGAACGTGAAGAATGAAGTGGTATGTGAGATCAATGTGGATGGTATGAATGATGAATGTGAAGAACTTGTTAAACAGGTTTGTTACAAACAACTGAAAAGAAAGGATAAAGATGAACCAATGATTAAAATTGAAGAGCTAAGAGTGATACGGGGAATTCAAGACCTTGGTGGTACAAATTCAAGATTAAGGGGGTGAATGAAGGATTAATCTTGAATTATTAGTAAAGTTAAAGGGTTATTTTGTTAAGTTATAATTTAGTTATTTGAATTGTAGTAGGTTTAGGAAAGGTATGTCTTGAAGAGCAAGTTTACTGAGTCTATAAATAGAGTTTAGTTTATTAGTTTTATTGGTTGGAGTCAAGAGAGAAGTTGAGAGAGAGTTAAGAGAGAGTTAAGGAGTCTCATCTCCATGTACGTTTGATAAGTTCGTGAAGTTCGTTTGGTATGTTCGTTTGATATATGAAAAGAGTCGAGGGTTGTCACCTCAATTTCTCGTGTTCGTTTGTTTGATAAGTTTGTTTGATCTGATTGTTTGATCCGCCTGGGCCAACAGTTGGTGCTTCACGGGTCGAGCAGGTAAGCCAGAACACGATCCATTTGTGTTGAAGACACCGGCGTTAATTAACACCAACACGCTTAAAATCATATCGTTATCCTGGTTTTTTCGTTTAATGTTTATTAATTTATCTGTACAAGTAATAGCCAATGGCTATTAATACGTTAAACAACCAATGATTTTAACGCAAATTAATCGGTGTCTTTTTAGTTGCTCTTATATATTCTTTATACCTCATTCTTTAATCGGTGTCTGTTTGGTTTTACGGATCCGCGGATAGCCCAAAACTTCAAGCTAAGCCCAGTTGAGTTCAGGTGCAATCCACCACTTTGTTGACTACTGGCGGCCTATTATGATAAATTAGCTTTATAGTCATTCCAATTTCCATGTGTTTTCCGATACCAAAACTAAACTCACGACATTATTTTAAATGCATTTCATTTATCTTAAATTTACTTTGAAAATGTTGGAAATAATATAGTACAGAAAAAGCTTTAAATCGTCATCTTAACACTTATTTTTCATAACCTATAAAAATATAAGCAAATTAAACTAGTATATAAAATATTTAACATGAAAATTATAGATAATAAATTACACGGGTAAATTAATACAACTCATAAGCATTGATTGTCTCGTCACTTTCTCATTGTTGCTGACACCACCACCATCGTCCTTGACTGCTCATTGATGTTTGCTGCCTTGCTTGCCTCAATCATCACCTGCACTATATCCATCACCACAATGCACCACCATAGTCACATCTATCATTGCCACTACAAACACCACCTTCATTGTTGGTTTGCTGTGAACACTACCCTCCGTCGCAAACATTATGACCATCACCTCGTCATCGTTAGGACCACCACCCTTGTCTTCCACCCCCAAGACCTACATTATCATCACCAGCTGTTGTAACAATATATAGCGGATAACACTGTTTTATAACTTTATAAAAGGACCACTTTTAACAAGACTTCATGTTACTCATAACCAGTTTTTGATTTGAAACAAATTTCTACACGACTCCATGTAACGTATAACCATTTTTGGTTTAAAACCAATTCTTTTTAACTTATTTAGTGTGTGTTTAGGATTCTTTATTTTCCTCTTCTTATGACTTATGATGGTTGAATGAGTCTTTTTTATGTTAATAAAGTGTTTGGAAACACATAAGATATTTTTCATTTTTCTTATCAAGAAAGCCAAAACAAGGGTTTTCAATAAGTTGGAGTTTGCTAACTTATTTCCTTACATGATTAGAATACACATTACATCATTTCAAGTTCCATTCCACCCATTACTAACTTATATGTCATTTATAGTCATTTAAATCAATAAGTTAAACCAAACACGTTTTAAACAACTACTTATTATCTGATGTTAAATTCAAACACTATTTTGAAAACTCTTTATTAGATAGTCATGAGACTTTTTCAACTTATCACCAGTGTTTTGAAACCTGGACGGGCCGGTGGGACGGTCTGACCGGGACCCGCTAGGTATTATGGTCCGGTTCGCACTATAAGACCCGTTTTCTAACAACTCGGCTGGGTTGCGCGGTTTCCGGTCAGATCAGAACCGATGAACCGGCGGTTGAACTCGTAACCCCTTGTATTTACATTAAATTAAAAATTAAATGGGCATGGAGACAACCATGATTCAATCCTGAGCACGTTCAAAGGGAAAAGCTTTAATAAATATCACATGAGCCAACCAACAAAACTCTATTTATGTCTATTTAATACAAAAATAAACCTTATATCCTTAAAAAGCAGTGGAGACATAAATGGACATTTTTTTTTTATTAAAGTAGGCTATTTATAATATTTTTTTGTTATCATTATTTTATATGTATGTGAATAATATAAACATATATTTATATTATTTACGACGTCATCCGGGTCAAACATCGGTCCGTCTTCTGGGTTAGTTCGATCTTTGACCCGATAAGACGTCCGAATCAACGTTCGGACCAGGTCTAAAAAATTACTTATCACAAAAAAAACATTTTTTACTTAAATAAGGAATTCCAAACACCCCCCTTAAATTTACATTTGAACACAAAACAAACTAATACTCTTCCAAAAAAATCCCTTTTTTTCTTACACTTCACTCATTTTGTTTACATAATTGAGAGTAAATCTAACTATACTATTAAATCAATTGAGTTTATGTCCACTTGACCTCTACCTATTGGTCATTTTTTATTGTTTCCAAATATAACAACCACTTATAAGAATTTCTTAACAATTAAATAATTCAAAAATATATTAAATTAATCAACAACCCATCTACCTATACTATTAAAACATTTTTTTCAGCACATTGCACCATTCTATTGGTCTATTTTATTATTTTCCATAAATACTAAACATTCCTAGAATTTCTTAATAATATAATGATTCAAAAAGAAATTAATATTACATCAATGGATGGACCCGTTTTATGCTCCTTTTGATCCGTTTACCCGTTGTTATTTGATTGTAAGGTTTAATTATAGATTTATCAAATTGATTTTGACTAAATTAAAACACATTATTAACCTTACCATAAGATGTAAACCTTATTTATGGATTTTGAATTTTGATATAATTACTAATCAAAATGATTTATTTTTAAAATTCAAATTCTCCACGTTTAAGAGATTTTTAGATCAAGAAAGTTGGCACATAATCTTTGTGAGTATGAGAATAAATTATGCAAAAGGTCTTACCTCTCCCTTTTCTAAGATCTCATGCTATGATGAAATAAAATGCATATGAAACTACTACTTCAGTTATTTTCACAAAAATTAATTCAAAATACTCTTGAAAAGGAAGTTAGATTCTGATTATATTAATAATTTATTATGTTAATATACTAGCTTGCACTATTTCGTGGCATTGTTTAACTAGATTATTAGTTTGTCGGTGGTTTTTTTTAATATTTACTAGAAGAGGTTCAAAATAATTTTGCTTGTGTTTATGTTATTTTTTTAACCTATCTTAGCTTATTTTTCTTTTTATGTTTTATTATTACGTCTGTAACACTCATACTAACAAAATAATAAAACATAACATTAACTTTAATAATTTAAAACATTTAAACCGTTTTAACTTTACATTCATCCTTAATAAAAAGTTGTATATCACCAATCAATTCTGTTAATAAATTTGGAAACACCTAAGTTTAAGGTATAAAATGATTCAATTATAATTATAATTATAGTTATGAAATAATAAATTACTAAAATATCGGTTCAGTTATTAAAATGTTAGATACACTCAAGCTGTTAATTGCTAATATCTCGTATCAGTGATTATAAGTTTTAATGTTGTTAAAAGTTGTAAATAAAAGTTTTAAATTAATATTTTAAGCGTTTCAGATTTATTGTTTGTTTTTAATGTTAGGGACTTATGATGAATAAAAGTATACGAAAAGGTCAAATTTTGCCTTTCTTGAATTCAAAAAATGAAGGTTTTAACTTTATTATCTTCTAATGTTTTCTGTTATCAATTTTAAGACTTTGATTACGAAAATTCATGATCTGAAGACAAAACCAAAGTTTAAGTCAGGGGATTGATCTGAATCAGTTGCTACTCTTAGTGTTGACAAGGTACAAAATTGGGTTTTCATTTTTTTTTTTTGTATATATATGGTTTTTTTTATACACAGGTCGTTTTTCGATTGTTGGTAGCATGAAGACATTGCAACACATAGTGAAATTGACATAGATCAAAACGGGGTGAGTGTTATATATATTATGTTAAGTGTTTATTTTTTTAATTATTAGTTTTTTTAAAGATTATATGAAATTTATAAGTATCTTATGGTAAGCTGTAGTTGGAAGTTGCACAATTTAGGGATGGTTGGAAAGCTGAGTTCCCAACTACAAGATTAAGAACTATGGTTCTAGAACAAACATAAGACCTAAAATTGAAGGATCTAGCTTGGCAAGGCACGTGTTTGGTATAGTGTATGTTCTACATGTTTGACAATATTATTTTTTTATGTTATTTTTGTGTTTTTTTTAAGTTCTCACTACATAATCATTAAGAGGTTACAAATGGACCGGTGGGGGTTCCGGTTAAAACATGTACATATGGACTTGAAAGGGTTGATCTAAATACATTTATGTTTCGTATTTAATTATTTATATTCATAAATTTTGAAAGTTTGGGAAAATGCAGATGAATTCATACATGAAAGATTTGGATTAGACGGGCCAAATGTCAAATGAAGTCAAAACGATTACAAGTAATCTCATATCCACTTTGACTATGATTTTATATAGTCAAACATGTTGCATTTTAATTTTGAGTGTTTCTATTTATTGTGGTATGTTAAAAAAATCAACTTTTTTCAAAATTAAAGTTTATAAACTTAATTTTCGATCTCTGTATCTTGGGGCCCTTTTTCTTTTCCCTTGATAAACTTTCAAAAGAAACTTGGTTGTTTATGGCTGTGATTTTTACTAATTCATAGATGTTTAACCCATAAACCTTGATGTACCCCTTTATGTCAATCTTGAAGAGCAGTTTTTTTGCTTTAAGACTATTATTTCTGTGTTTAATAATTAATTATTATACTAATGTAATTATTTCTAGTCCCTATATTCATATTATGAATGCAATGTTTCTTTGCTTTTAATAAATGATTTTGTCTAACAGGCTCATCTCATATATATACGTGTTGCAGGTATGAACCAGCCAGTTTGTGGGTAAACCGAGTCATGTTCAAACCATTTTGACTTTTAAACCATTTGGATGTTCCCCTTTTATCGACATATGTTTTAATTAAACAGCCCAAAATCTATTTTTTGAACAATTTATTGTTTTTTTTGTTTATGGATTTAATGGTGGATCTCATGACAATGTATGTGTGGTAGCCCTATATAATCGATGTGTGGCTTGGAGAGAATGGTTGATGGCATGGCACGTAGTTTGTCGGTTTCAATAAGTAGTTTAAGAAGTTGTTACACTAACGGCTATCCCAGATCTTTTGAAAGCCCATTTGGCAAATACAATGTCTTTTCAAACGATAAAACACATGGCCTAAACACATAAACAGGTTCAAGACGAGCCGTAAATAACCAAATACCTAAATGGGTTGGGGCAGTTAGGTTCCGAGATGGCCCATCTACAAGAAGTGTTTGGAAAGCATCAGACGATGTCACGATGAAGCCATTTTTGAAGCAATCAGAAAGCAGAAAAACAGGATATTAATATGGCATTTGATGAAGTTTTGTCGAGTGGGAAAAATATTGATTTTTGAAATGCTTATTTTGGATAAACAAGGTAAACTTTTGTATTTCCGAGAATTTAATATTTCTACCCTTTTTATTGTTGGTTCGGTTTTGTATCAGTTTGGTTTAGTTGTATCCGTTTTTGGTTTCGGTTAGGTTTTAGTTTTTTTTTTTTTGGTTTTTAGTTTCATTTTGGTTTTGATTTTTCCCGACTTTTGTTTTTTTCAATTTAAGAATTATTTTTTGTTTTTTGTTCTTTTTTTTTTGTTTTTGAGTACGTTTCAGTAGGATTTTTTTTGTTGTGTTTTTCGTTTTTTTTTTGGGTTTTTGATTACGTTTCAGTAGGATTTTTTTTGTTGTTGGTTTTGTTTCAGTTTTTTAGTTAGCGTTTTTAGTTTCATTTTGGTTTGGGTTCAATTTATTCGCTTTTGGTTTCGGTTTGGATTTCATTTTTTAGTCTCATTTTAGTTCGTTTCAGTTTATTGGGTTGTTTTGATTTTGGTTTCGGTTTGGTTTCCCGTTTTTTAGATTTCGGTTTGGTTTTTTGTTTAGGTTTCGGTTCAATTTCTGTAACAGTTAATGACATGCTTGTTTCAGTCGGTTCAAGAAGAAATGACATTTGCAAATTTTGCATTCCCTCAATCTTAATATGTGAACACATGTTTTATTTTGTTTGGAAGGTAAGGGGTTAAACTCTAATCATTTTGCAACACAAGTCCAAGTTAACAATTGGAACACATGTGAACTAAAAGAAGAGTCATCATTTTGCAATACAAGTCCAAGTAAATAGTTAGATAATCTTTTGTAATTAAATGATTCATGTATAGAAGACACTTTTTAGGCGCCATTTTTATTTCTCATGTTGTAATAATAATTAGTTGTTTGTGTGTTTTACAAATTTATATTATTGAAATTAAGAAATGAATGTTTCTAATTGACGATTTTTATATTACCACCCGTGTCGTACACGGGTCAATAAGCTAGTAATATTATTATTATTATTATTATTATTTTCAATTATAATATTAAAAAAGAAACTAATGTAATTGTTTTTCATATTATCTCCTCTCCAGGATAAGATAAGACTCCATTTACAAAACCTGCAAACCAACCTTCAACACTCCTTTAACAACAATGGCAACAGCAGCAGCTCAATGCCTCTACCTCTCTTGCAGGTTCCAATCTATCTCTCTTTCTTCATCCTCTTCTTCACGGCCAACAGCCACCGCCTTCAAGCCACTTAGCTCCTCCGCACACACTTCAATCAACGCATTCTCCACTGGTATGTCATCTTTACGGTTCATATACAAAAACCCATATCTTAATTATCGAATAATGAACTCAATTGATTAAATTTACAGGGTTTGTGTCCGTAAACCCTATTGTTGGACGCCAAGTGCGTCGGCCGGTTTTGATTGTGTGTGAAGCCGGGAAGAAGCCGGATTCTGCTGCGAAACGAGCTCGACAAGCCGAAAAGAGGCGGTTGTATAATAAGGCTCGCAAATCCGAAATCAGAACCAGGATGAAGAAGGTAAATTTTTATTTAAAATCATATTAACTGGAATGCGGTTTAACATAGATTGACCTAACCGTAACCCGTGTTGTAGAACTCGCTAGGCGCTAGTGGGGCTGCGGGTAAGGAGTAACGATTAGTCGGATTGAAATTTGTATGTAGGTTTTGAAATATACGAATAGATCCCGAATTTTCAATTTTGACCAAGTTTGATCAAATAGAGATTAATCGGCAACTAATCGGGGGGTAGGGATTAGTAGTTAATCGCTGGATTTTTACAACCATGACCGTAACCGAAAACCGAATCGTTAACTGGAAAAATTAACCATAACCGAATCGTTAGATTGACCTAACCGTAACCCGTGTTGTAGAACTCGCTAGGCGTCAGTTGGGTGATGGGGGTAGGGAGTAGCGGTTAATCGGATTGAAATTTGTATGTAGGTTTTGAAATATAGAAATATATCCCGAATTTTCAATTTTGACCAAGTTTGATAAAATAGCGATTAATCGGCAACTAATCGGGGGTAAGGATTAGCAGTTAATCGTGGGATTTTTACAACCATGACTGTAACCGAAAACCGAATCGTTAACTGGAAAAAATAACCAAAACTGAACAAAACTGACAGTTATGGTTAAGTGAATATGATTAATCGACCATTTGGTTATGGTTATGGTTATGGTTAATGTGTCTTTGTAAACCGGCTTTAACCGATACTGAACTGGACCTTGTAATGTTTTTTCTTTTTTCAAATTTTATATTCATTTTTAGCTTTGAACATTTTATTTATCCTGCAACTGCAATGTGTTGTAGCAATCGCTAGGTGTTAGTCGAACGGTGGGGTACTGGTACATACTAGGAATTAATCAGATTGCAAGTTTTATATTAAATTTCCAGATTTATATATTTATTCACATTTTTATATGTAGTTTTCACTTTATATATATGCATACACCCACACACACATTTTGGCCCGAATATACAGGGCTTTCGTCGGAAATTAAAATTTTAAATTTTTTTGCCCCGAATTTGGCCTTGAAATTGCCTGATTTTGTCTGGAAACCGCCAATCTTGGCCAATTAGGTCCGCCTAGAACCGACTTTGACCATTGACTGATTATCGATTAATCAGCAATTTAGCGCCGATTTTTTAAACCATGTACAACTGTCTATGTCATAGCTTGAAACACCATAACCAAGCTTGGAACCGGCATTTCCAGCTTTGAAATTTCATGATTGAGCTTGGAACACCATAACCGAACCATTTTCAACTGGAAGTAAGGAAAAAAAAATACTGTAGATTGGACAATTAACTGAACTTAACTGAAACCAACCCATAATGTCGTAACCGAAGCTCGGATGTAGTTACAGTTATGGTTAAGCCCCATAACCGAATCGACTTTGCACATTATGGATAATGCTGCAACAATATCATCTGACGTGCAAGTTAACCTACGTTGTATGAATGTTTATAGGTTCTCGAAGAATTGGATACACTCAGGAAGAAGACTGATGCACAGCCTGAGGAAGTTATTGGCATCGAGAAGTTGATAGCGGAGGCTTATTCAGTCATTGACAAAGCAATTCAGGTAGGAACATTGCACAAGAACACTGGGGCCAGGAGGAAATCCCGCCTTGCGAGAAGAAAGAAAGCTGTGGAGATTCACCATGGCTGGTATGCACCCGCACCTGCATCTGAACCTGCTGCATCCACTGTTTGATGGCGTTATCTTTTGGCGTCTGTGCTATTGTAGATTATGTATTTGCAGGAAATTTTTGAGCAGAATATGTACTCAATGTGTAAGGTGTTGAGCACTGTGATCTCTTTGTTGTTTCACTTTGTTTTATATAAAAGTTATGACTAGTTTGATCCATTGATGGCTATCTGTGTTTTTTTCCTGGTCTTCGTGCTTAATGTAAGTTTCAAAGTTGCTCATTTATTTAGAAAGTTGTATACATTGACATTTGAATTTGTGATACTTTAAGCATATTTAACCCGTAAAGACGGGTGCAACCCGTTTCCTTTTTAGCTAGATTTATTGATTTAACTCGGCTAAGGCTACGTGTAGTGGGGGGTTACAAATTGAGGGTATAAGTGACATGTGACGCCCAGTCAGTAAAGAGAAATTTTTTATTTTAGGGGTGTAATTGTTTTGTAGTTTAATATTACCCCACGCATCATATATATGTTACACACAAATATATATATATATAAAATGTTATTATTTTCACAAACCACTCAGGCGACAAATACTCCCCCCCCACTTCTGTTGTCGCCCCACTTATCGCCTGGTTGGAGAAGAAGGGGGGGGGGGGGGGGTTCCTCCAAAAAGCCACCCTTTGTCGCCTGTTTTGCCACCTCACTACACAAAGCCTAACTAGGGATGGCAATGGGTCAGGTTTGGGTATTCCCAAACCCGTACCCGGTTATTAAAGTCCGTTCCAAACCCGTCAGGTTTTGATAAAATATCGGTCAGGTTTTTGACAAAATATAACTAATTTATTACAAAGATTGTTACCATAAAAAAATATCTCAAATAATTGACATAAACACAACAAATAATATATTTGGAATATAGTATATATTAGAGGTGCACAAACCGGTTTTTTTAAAAAAACCGGTTCGGTTATTAACCGGACCGGTTTTTTTGGCCCGGAAAAAAACCGGTTCGGTTAATAACCGGACCGGTTAATAACCGGTTTTTTGATGTCAAAACCCTAACCGGTCTAACCGGTTAGGACCGGTTTAGAAACCGGTTAATAAACCGGTTTTTTTATTAACCGGTTTTTTTTATTAACCGGTTTTTTTTTTTTTTTTAAATTTCGCGGTTTCAAATACGAATATTTGTTTTTTATATTTTGTACTTAATGAAGACCATTATTTTTTCACAGTATAGAGAAACTATTAAACGAAAAACTAAAATGTACAAAGCCCTAATCTCGTTTATAACAATCGTTAACAACCTAACTTTAAACTTGACACTTCTGGTCCCTCTAATTACACGAGGTGTGTAAAAAGCCATAAAAATCCACTTTATCAACTTCTGAGAACTACTCATGTACTTCCAAACACTATATAACTGTTAATAACAATCCGTTGACCGTAGTTGACTATCAGTGACTTATATTGACTAGGCTAGGCATATCTTATAACTTTCTTAAGTCACACACCTCAAATCAAGAAATTAATTTACATAACATACAACAATAAATCAATAATCAACCACCCAAATGTTTAAGTATAGGCATCTCTACAGTAAATGACTAAATTCTTTAGTAAAGAATATTAAGAACCATATATATATATATATATATATATATATATATATATATATATATATATATATTTCTTTGAATGCTAACATAAGAGAATTATCAAACACGGTTTTTTAAAAACCGGTTTTTTTTATAAACCGGTTAACCGGTTTTTCCATAACCGGTTAATAAAAAAATCGGTTTTTCCATTAACCGGTTCGTTAACCGGTTTTGGATCTAGAACTTGTAACCGAAAGACAAACCGGCGGTTTGTAAACCGGTCAAACCGGTTTTTAAAAAACCGGTTTTCGTAAAAACCGGTTTCCGGTTTAAACCGGTAAACCGGTTGGGGAACCGGTTTTTTTGGCCATCTCTAGTATATATATAACTAGTTTTTATCCCCCGTATTACGGGGGTTGTTTTATATTGTTTGCTCTTATATTTATTTATTTTTTTGAATTTATATTTTTTTATTATATGAAAGTTAATAATATACTTATTGTTTGATGATAAATTGTTTCACAAATAAATGAGATGTTATAACCCGGTTTAAAAGCTATATGGTTTTGATGAGACACAAGACCCGTTTATTTTTTTTACTATAAAATTAGTTTTTTAATTATAAATAATATTTATGAAAATTAATAATATACTTATGGTTTGATGAGACTCAAGACCCGTTTATTTTTTTACTATAAAATTGGTATTTAATCTAAATAAATAAGATATTCATTTTTAGTATATCTTATTTTATAGGATTTTTACATCAATAATTTGGTGAGAATAATTTTTAATTTAATTAGATGTTATGGGTTTGGTAAGACTCAAACCCATTAATTCGGATCAAGTGCATGAGAAGACTCCATTTAAAAATCAAGCAAATCTGGTGACTCCAAAAAAATGGGGAGCAACCACATCGCGACACATAAGATTTTTATGTTTTCGTTTATATATATTATAGATATAACAAGCTATATCATTATCGGGTACATCGAGTATATAATCGGGTAAACGGGTTTATGTTATTGGGTAATCGGGTCGGGTAATCGAGTATATTAGAAATCCTAAACCCGTCCCAAACCTGCGAAAAATTTCAAAACTAATCCCAACCCATCCCAAACCCTAATGAGTCGGGTATTACCCGTCCCATTTATATTGGGTTTCGGGTTATCCCATTGAGTTCGGGTATCATTGTCCTCCCTAAGCCTAACTACCAAACAACCCATATGGACAATGGGTCATAATCAAGTCATCAACAACAAATGATCTGTCCAAATTTCATCTTAAAACTTGTTTTCTTCTGGCGCTGCCATGAAAGTTGGCTAAAACAATTGATGGATGATAAGGTATTAACATTTAGATGTAAAATCTTCTGAGCTGAGTGGATGGTAAGCCAAGATAAGGCATTTCAGTTTCTGTTGATATTAGTTTGGTAATAGTCTTAAAACTCTTTTTTAACTATGTGATTTAGAAGGTTCTATTATTTTAGTACACTTTGGTTGACTTTCTATAACTTTATAACTAATTTATTTATTTGATTAATTGAACTTTGTTAGACTTGAACATTGAATGTCGATTTGCACTAGATGATTTGTCTATGTAAGCTAGATCAAGTGTAACCTTAGTAAACATCGCTTAATTCTTGATCATATTTAAAACTAGAAGTGATTGTTTTTTTCTTAGTAAACATAGCATGGGATTTTGCTAGGCTAAGGTATTTAGGTTTTTTTCGTATGTCAATCGTCGCAAGATTCATATTGCTTGAAACACCATCTTTGCGAAAGTTACATTTTTAATACGGTTAAGGGCATAAGGTTAGGGACTTAGGGACGTGGAGCTTAACCTATTATCTACCTGTAGGGTGGCATGATATTATGACATTTAATATACTAAAAATGATGTTCATTTGTGTTACATTTATACACACAAAATTGTTGTAATGGTATCATTTTGGGTTATTTATATGTCAATTTCAACTCAGTTTTAATATATATTGAGGTCTCTAAACGTGCATAAAGTATAAGTATACGTTCAAAAAAAAAAGAAAAAAAAATCATTGGTCAAGTTATGAATAGATGCCCAGTTTATCGGCGCCTCTCAACCAATGCTCGTTAGCGTTGTTGAAATTGGTCAATTGCTGATTCATCGTTGTCGATCGGATTGGATTCAGTACTCACAATTGATATATTTTCAATCTCTCACAAATAAGTGAAATCATTGATATTGTGTATTGCTTGAAACACCATATTTGCGAAAATTACATTTTTTAATATGAAAGTTATATATTTCACACGAAAGTTTACAAGTTACACAAAAGTTCACAAGTTTGCAAGAAAGGTTATAGTTTCATGTCCATATCCTTCTGTGCATGTCACGACTTTATTTTCTGGGTTACGCGAGACAACTTTTGTATAATTGAACCGTTATAAATAAACTTATTTATTTTGTAACACACGTTACTTTTTTTCGGAGTCAATACCTTTTTAACAACATCAGCATGGCAACAATGTTCAGTTTCATGTTTTTTTAGCTTTGCTACGAGCTAGTTTCGGATTTTTTACTACTATCGCAATATAACTTTGTAACTTGTAACCGTTTATGTTTAACTTTTATTTTAGGTCTTATACCATTGTAAAGATTATCTTTTGTTTTTGTTTTATGCATATGACGAATTCCTGACACAACAAACGGGAGATTTCACTAGTTATTATACATGTGTACTCAATATACATATTTTTATTCATTTGTTATGTACGATGTTCATTTGCCTGCTCTTTTTACAATGAAGAGAACACACCAAGAAAAATTCACGTGAATATAAAACACTCTATTAATGAGTGGGGCCTAGTAAACTAATAGTTTTCTCTTTTTACAATGTTTGTACGCGTATCTACTAATCTACAATGTGAATAATACATGTTAACAATCAAAGTAGAACTCAAACATGATACTTTTATTAGGCTATATAAATGGGGGTTAGAAACTTGAGGATAAGTGATATGTGACGCCTAGTCAAAAAAGAGAGAATTTTTGTTATCGTACCGGGGGGGGGGGGTGCTTCTCCAAAAAATCGCTCCTTATCACCCGAAATGCCGCCCCACTACGCATACACTTATGGTAGTGGCCCTCCTCTTTCAATGCACTACAACCTATACTAGTTTTATTGACCGACCAATAATATTGTACAACTACTTCAACCCAATTTGAACATGTGCTATATCAACCCACTAATCAACAACTATGTGTCATTTCACATTCCTACCCATTCCGTCCTCACATCTTCCAGGTTCTAGCTCAACCCACTTCGAGTCATGGAACTCGATTTCCATACCACTTCCTCCTATTCGCTTCACCATGGGCATCCACCTAGCTCTATTCCCCCAACCCACAACTACTCGCTAACCTTTAGAGGGGAATCAACGCCTTCCACGACATCACGCTTGAAAGAAGAATGTAGAGCGATAGCTTAAAAATATATAATTATTAAACAAAATATTTAGAATTTCAAGTTTTTAAAATTAACTTTATCAAATACTTGATTAGGGTATTATTACCATTTATTAAAGAAAGTTGGTATGTCTACAAAATTCATTTCATACATGGATACTCCAAATTAACATTTTGCACATGTATAAAACAAAACACGATATAAATAAATAAATAGGTATAAAAACAAGCATGAGCGTGTGTCTAAAAGGAGGGGCAGCGTGTCCCGTGGTGGTGTGTCCATACTTCCTCTTATTAATTCCCGCGCAATCAGAAGCCTTATGTCGTCAATAACCCTCTTTTAATCATTCACCTTTGCTATCAAGTCCACAAAGTATTCACTAATTCCTTTTATACCCGGGCAACTTTTATCATTCCTTTTATACTTTGGTCCTCTACTATATGGAAGGTATTTAATCTTATAAAAGTACTCTACTTTTAATATAAAATATTTACTTGAATAAATATTTATTTTTCCTTAGTAGCATAGAAAGAGATTGAAGTGTATATTTTCCATACATCGTTCTTAGTTTTACATAACCTAGAATACTTCTTAAGAAAAAATCAATACATATTATTGATTATTGATTAATTCTTATTCCACATTCATTTTGTGTTAAAGAACCTATGTTAAAAGATATGCACTATTGGTTTCCAAAATCGTAACTCACATAACAATCCAAGTACTTTATTCAAACCAATTGAGCTAGATCGTAAAAACATGCTTAATACAACTTGATTACTCTAATTAGGCTTGTAAATGAACTGAAAACACGAATATAACTTGTTCATGTTCGTTCATTTAACCTTAACCAAACAAATGATCGAACACGGTTTACAAACGAACGTAGTTTTCTTGTTCAAGTTCGTGGTTCATTTAAATTTAACGAAACAAATGATAGAACATGGTTCATCTAACTTTAATTGAGCATGATAATTATACAATCGTAGTTTTCTTGTTCAGTTGTTCAAGCTCATTCGTTAAGAAATTGATATTCGTATGCTAACTGTATAAACAAACATAACCGAGCTAAACAAGTTAAAAGTAACATGAAGAACAAGTCGTTGTATCTAAAAAGTTACACCAGACCAGGTTATAACATGTCTTAGAAATTTAAACGAATACATTAGAAATCATAAACGAACAGACTTAAACAAACATAAACTAACACACATAAACGAATTAACTTCACAAACGTAAATGGACGCTCACGAACATAAATGAATGAACGAGACATGTTAACTTCCTATCGATCCATTCACAAACTATTCAGTGAACGTTCTAAGCCTCGGTCCAATTACTGCTACATAACAAACAAAAAGTCTGGCGCCGCAAATGCCCCGAACTGGTCCGCAACCTTTGTTTTTGTTTCTTTAGTTCAGTCATCGTAACAAACATAAAGAAAACCGAACCGTAACGAACGTAAAAAAAACAGACCGAACATCATTTTTATATGTTTTTTTTTGTCTTAGTTCCGGGATCGACAACAACCGTCTCTATCAACGCTCGAGTATTACCGACTGACGCCACCTCAACTTTTATACTTTTTTGTTTTGTATTTGTTTTTAAACCCGGTACAATAATACACATAACCGAAACCGATCGAATTCTCGTCGACTTACCAGCTCAACACTTGAGACTGATAACACCTGAGCTTTACCACCGTCCGGGTGAAAAACAAGTTTGAAATATTAGAGGTATTGAAAGAGTAAAAGTCCTTAAATGCAAAGAGGCAGCGGTTAATATATAAAAACAATGAAAGTGATAAATTGATGTTCGTTCACATGTAATGTAAAGAGTTGTAAAAGCTGTTCCCCAGGCCGCGGAGTAGGAGCCAAATATGTCACATACACAGGGCGCCTCCACCTCCACCTCCACCTACATTAATATTAACATAACCCAACCATCCACTTTTATCTCATTACCACCATTATTATTATTACCACCACCAACACCAATGCCTCCGTCCGTCAACACCAACACCACCACCGCCGCCGCCAAAGAAACACGCTACCGCGGCGTCCGTAAACGTCCGTGGGGCCGTTACGCTGCAGAAATCCGAGACCCCGGTAAAAAAAGCCGTGTCTGGCTCGGCACGTTCGATACTGCCGAACAAGCCGCCCGTGCTTACGACTCCGCCGCACGTCAGTTCCGCGGCGTCAAAGCCAAAACCAACTTCCCCGACACCGCCGCCGCCGCCCCACTCCCGCCGGAAGCCCTTGATCTTACCCTCTCCGGTGGGTTTCCGGTAGCCAAATCCAATAACAACCGTATCTACATCTTCATGTACCACCCACAGATGAATAATAATAATCGGGTTAATGTGTTTAGACCGGAAAGATCCGTTGCCGGAGATTCTGACCGGTTGAAGCAAGAGAAACCGTTAACGCTTGATCTGGATCTTAATTTTCCACCGCCGGAAGTTGTTTGAATATTATTAATATTAATTTTGTTTTTTAATTTTTTAGGTTAGATTTAACGTTTTAACAGAGATAAGATAAAGGTGTTGGAAATGGTATTTAAAAGCGGCCTGATGATAACTTTTTGATGTGCTGATCGATATAATGTTATTTTATAAAATTTTGTTGTTGATTTTGTACATATGTTTGATTAGCTGTTATTATAAGTTTATTACTGCTAAATGGATGATGATATTTTTGTAATAAAAGGGTTATCGGGAATTAAATATATATATTTTATGGTTAAACATATTATGATGTTAATAAGTCTAGTTTAGGGATACGAGGAAACAAATAGATGGCGCACGGTGGGGTTGATGATGATGATGATGATGATGATGATGATGATGATGATGAGTAAAAGGTGTTTGTGTTTGAGTTTGAACACGGATCTCAATGTCAATTAAAATTCTGTTTGATCCAATGGTTATTGTTGACCTTGGACTGTTGCCCTCCGCCTCACTCAACACTTGTTTGTGCATATTATTCACTCACCCTTTTTAACTTATTTATTTGAATCCATTATATAATATTATAATGTACTTTCAACATTTTATGTTGAATACGTTATAGACAGATTTATCGTTTTTTGTTAAGTTGATAACATCTTCAAGTGTTTTTAGCTTGTTAACTTGGTGATCCAAGTTAACAAAATAGTGTAACATTGATAGCGCACTAGGGCTCAATGACAAAAGGCGTATGTTTTTTAAAGAGAGAAACCCGAAAGTAATTTATACATGTTTGTACAGGTCAATTTTTATCATGTAAGAACTTCATGTAAAGTTGTATACGAATACATCTCTCTATCTCAAAAAATGTATCACAAACGAAAACTATACCACATGTTATTTGGCATCGAAACCAATTCTATAGAGATTGTTGTGACCCATATATAAGTCTCTGTCTAATTAATCACCTTGTTTCTCTACTTTACTTACAAGGAGGTTTGTTAAGCGGGCTATCTAACAAATACCACTTTTTTGAACACGACAAATCAATATTATTAAACGAGGCAGCTTTTCATAAAACAAATTTGTTATTTGAAGAGGCTAACAAAAAGCTAGTGAGGGTGCAAAAAAAGATTGGTGGAGAATTTTGAGAGAATCGGAGGGGGGGGGGGGGGTGTTAAATTTCAGATTTTCATCAAATGTTGCAAAATCATGACAGTTTCTCTTTGAAATCTTTTCCGGACCGGTGGGTGTGGCATTTGAGCAGGCTGGGTTCGATGATCTTTTGGTGCTTTGTTTGGTGTGTGAGTATCATGTAGAAATCGGTGACCAAAGGGCCTTTGGCCTAGTACTATCATGGTGTTGGATAAGACTTTGGTTTTGAATGTCGATGGTTCAAATTATGTGGTGACATAATAAAATATGAAGTTGTTCAAAATGTAGAAATCAGAGACCGTATTTTTGTTTATTGTCTTATTACTTCGAGACTTTGTATTCTCATTAGAAATTGGTTGGATATCGACTTATCTTCGTCTAAGAGAACCCTGAATTTTGCGATTTGGTTAGATAATGTCCATCTTCACAATAAAAAAGTGTTAAGTGGAGGCTATTATATTTTAATGGTTTTGGTGGGTTATTTAAAATTCCGGGGTTGAAGAACCTTTTCAAGCAAATAATCATAAAGAGAGAATATTTTCTTATTGTTCAGTTCATTACTCAAACAAATAATCGAGTCGGGGTCTCACCGAAAGCAGCCTCTTTATCTCTATGTTGTAGATGTAAGGTTGTCTACATCTTACTCTTCTCAGACCTTATCATAGTTTTGCTATTGGTGGAATATACTGAGTACACTGATGATGATGATGGTTAGTTCATTAATTACTCGTTTTTTTGGTCTACTAGTATAAACAATAAGTAACGTGGGTGGAGTGGTTGATCTCACGCCGACGTTTTAACTACGTTTCATTTTCCTATTGTTTAGTTTATGTCATTTAATGACTGTTTTATATTTATCTTTTTGCCGTTCATAAAAAACAATCAAACTTTAAATGCTATAATAATAGAAAGTTTGGTTTTCAAAAAAACAATTTAGTTTACAAAAATGCATATAATTTCACGTTTTATTATACAATGGGGGCGTACTTTGATCACTTTAGAAAGTAAATTTTTAAATAAACATAATTAAATCTTATAGAAATAGATGTAAAGATTCTATTGAATGTGGCGATATGAAGAGGTAAAAAGGACAAAAGAAGATGAGGGCCAAGTGCATGGAAGGCGGGTGGGTAAATGATGACCAACATGCGCCGTACTTTCTGAGTTATATAAAAAACCTCTAAAGTAGTTAAGTTCGTTCAAAACTTCAAACCAATAGTTTAATGATTTCTTTTAACGATTATAGCACAAACTAAACTCCTGAAAAAGTATCCGATGTCGTGAAACTTAACCCATTCACTGACGTTTCATCTAGGCTTAAACATGTGAATATGACAAATGAGTGAAATTCGAACCCGTTACGTCAAATAGAAAAAACGTAAACCTAAGGTAAAACTTTTAACCACCTACTGAAATAGGGATAATAGTAGTTAATGATTTATTAGGGCATCCATAGAGGGGCTGCCCGACACCTTTTTTTTTCTTTTCTCAAAATGCCCAAACTCGACTATGTAATGGACATTTTTCAATGATTTAAAGGCATATATTTTTGCAATGGCGGCGTTGGGGGGAACGGGTTTGATCAAAGGACCAATCATTGACAAGTTGGTCCTCGGGCTGAAATAATTTGTGTAGTCGGCACTGCAACTAAGACTTGTATACATAGTGAATTCGCACTTTATATTTTATAAACATTCACGTTTTTATTCATAAATAAAATGTAGCGAACAATTTTCAAATTACACTACTAGAAAACTGCTGTATTTCCTACAAAAGTTTCCGACAAATTACCGGCAAAAGAAACTTTCCACAATCCAACCACACATTTCCGACAAAAGCAAAAACAAAAAAAACCCATAAATTTTCCTTCAAATTTCCGACAAATATTGACAAAACAAAATTTGTCGCTATTTTGTGAATAACTCCAACAGTCTACCTACAAGTTTCTCACAAATATAAATTTTGGTTTTATAATTTTGTTAATATAAATATCAAATAATTTACCATATAACTTATTATTTAAGAAACTATTTTTATTCCTAAAGTTGTCGGAAAATTGTCGGAATATATATACATTTCCAACAAATTTCCCACAAAAATATTTATTACTAGTTAAATATTTTTATTAAATAAGTTAACTTATTTATTTAATTTTTAAACAGTACTTATTTTATATTGCGACAAATTTTCCACAAAATCTATATTTTTACTTATTTTTTTAATCATTTATTATACTTGAGAAAATGTAACTTATTAATTTAGTAAGAAAAAGTATGATTCTTTTATAAATTGTCGGAAAATCGTCATATATTGTATGTATTTCCGACAATTTTCACACAAATCTATTTTCTTATTTATTAGTTCATTTATTATATTTACTAAATAATGTAAGTTGTTTATTTAATATAAGAAAAAAATATAGTTTTATTCGAATTGTTGGAAAGTCGTCGGAACGTTAATACGTTTCCGACAATTTTCCCGCTATATAATCAATAAATTTATTTTTTAATTAATTTATTATATGTAGTAAACAATGTAACAAGTTTAGTTAATAAAGAAAACGTATTTTTTTTTCAAATTGTCTATATTTTTTTTCACATTTTTTCACAAGTTTTCAACATATGTATATATATATATATATAGGGTAAGGAACCTAAGAGAACTCTTTGCAAATTGAGAACTTTGAGAACCATTTTGAACCATTAAAAACACATTTAAAAAAATTATTTAAAAAAATCATAAAACAAAATAGAACAGAAATTTTAAAAAAGTAAAAAAACCAAAATTCTTATATTTCATTCCGGTTTCATTAAAAAAAACAAAAAAAAATTAAAAAAAAAAAGTCGTATTATACGCATATGTATAATTTTATTTAATCTTTAGTTACGTAAAATAAAGATATGTACAATATCATTTATCTTAAATTATACACATGTGTATAAAAAACATATAAATGTACATATATGTATATATTATACATATGTGTATATAATTTAGCTAAACTGAGTTTTTTTTTATTTTTTTTATTTTTTTATGAAACCGGGATGTTAAAATAAGAATTTTGGTTTTTTACTTTTTTCATTTTTGTTTTTTTTTTATTTTATGATTTTTTTTATTTTTGGATTTTTGTGGTCCAAAATGGTTCTCAAAGTTCTCAATTTCAAAAAGGTTCTCTCATGATCCTGATCCTATATATATATATATGGTAAGGATCCTAAGAAACCCTTTGCAAATTGAGAACTTTGAGAACCATTTTGAACTACTAAAAACACCTTTAAAAAAATACTTTAAAAAATCATAAAACAAAAAATAATAATAATTTTAAAAAAGTAAAAAACCAAAATTCTTATATTTCATTCCGATTTCATTAAAAAAATAAAATAAAAAAATAAAAAAAAAACGTCGTCTTATACACATATGTATAATTTTATATAATCTTTAGTTACGTAATATACACATATGTACAATATCATTTATCTTAAATTATACACATGTGTACAAAAAAAACATGTAAATGTACATATATGTATATATTATACATATGTGTATATAATTTAGCTAAACCGAGTTTTTTTTTTATTTTATGAAACCAGGATGATAAAATAAGAATTTTGGTTTTTTACTTTTTTGATTTTTGTGTTTTTTTTATTTTATGATTTTTTTTATTTTTAGGTTTTTTGTGGTCTAAAATGGTTCTCATAGTTCTCAATTTCAAAAAGGTTCTTTCATGATCCTGATCCTGATCCTATATATATATATATATACTATATTTATTAAACAATGTTACTTGTTTATTTTATAAAGAAAAAGTCAATTTTTTTTAGTTAAAGTTGCTTATAGATTCACTATTTTTTTAAATATGTTACTTTTATAATTTAATAGTATTAATAATTAAATACTTTAGTAATTAAACATGACAATAATAAGTGTTAGTACGTGTGTGTTTGTTTAATTATTTTATTAATTAATATTTGTTCGTTTAATCTATTATGACCCAGTTAAATCCAATACAAATCATAAAGATGTAATATGGCATCATAACTGTCACATCGGGTTATTAAGAGCTATCAAGGCTCGACAAGGTCCTTTAAGACATGTATGACATTTTAGATCTATTATGCCTCATTATGATAGTAAAGACATTAATGGGCCATTAAGAGTTATGAATATCCATATGATCTACTAAACAATTATGACCTTTTATTGCCCGTTAAGAACTAATACAACTCATTACAACCGTGTAACATCACGTAAATTTCGGGCCAAAAATGTCAAGTTCTAAAAGTTAAAGGACCAAATTTGTCAAAATCCAAACCCAGGGACTAAATTGTAAATTCTGAAATTTCTGACCCATCGCGCTACGCGATGGATCTAAGGAGCACCCCATCGCGTACCGCGATGGGGTATCTGACACGCAGTGACATGTGTGCCACGTGGCACACGGTGGCAACGCCTGCCCCCACGTGTCACCACGTGGCAACACGTCCGCCACGTGGCTCACGTGGCAGGTCTAGGCACTGACTCAGCAAGCCTACATTGCGGTACGCGATGGGCTTGCCAAGTGACCCATCGCGTACCGCGATGGGGTCCAAAGTCAGCCCTATAAATAGCAGCTACGGGTTCAAGCCAAACACACCTTAATTTCACACACTTACTCTCTCACTACTCTCTCTCTAGACCTCGAATTACGTGCCATCGATCCACCTCGTTTTACGTGCCTTGTTACCTCGTTTTCCGTGCCCTACACCTCGATTAACGTGCCACTTTCCGACGACGTTCCGACTAAAGAGGAGGTGCTGCCCGACGTCCCGATAGCTATCTCGAAGTACGTGCTGGTGTCTCGATAAACGTGTCAAAGGATTAATCAAGCGTGTGTGGATAAAAGAGATAGAGTCGAAGTGCTGCCCGAGTGAGAAAGGTATTTCTAAGCCAAGCAAGATAGGCATAATGCCCGACCAAAATAATAATAAAATATTATAAAGGCTTAATACCCAAGTCGAAGTTATTCTCGATAAACAAATAAATGAATAACAAAGAAAATAAAGAAAGAGAAATAAAATATATATATATATATATATATATATATATATATATATATATATGAGTATATATATATATGTATAAATATTCTTTGTTATAAAATATATTATTTAAGTATAATAAGTATACTTAAATAATAAAGAAAATAATACGTTTCTTAAAGAAGAAGAAACGTCGGGGTTTTTATAAATAAACTAAAGGTTTATAAAGATTACTTTTTAACTTAAGGTTTTAAAGTAAAAAAGAAATATTGAACTAAAGGTTCGTCGAGATAAATAAGACTAAAGGTCTAAAGCCGGATCGTGTATCCGACTAATGAAAGTTATACTCGTACTATAGGTGCGAGATAGCGAGAAAGACTCAACGGACGGTGTTGGAAGCCGATCCCATTTGAAAGGTGAATACGCCCCACTTTTACAAACTTGTTTTCAAACAAACAAACGTGTTATGTGTAAAATTTTACATGAGGCTACGTGTCTCTAAAAACATTATAAATAAGAGTATAAGCCAGCCCTCAGGCTATGGTATACGTTTGTCTGGATCCTTACATATGTGGAACGCGGTGGGCACATCGCACCACGCTTGGTCACGACCTCCAGCCACGATGGGCCGGACCTTAGTTACGTCCGAGTGGGGAATGGCCACGTGTATATTTATGGTACCTAAGTTATGTCATAAACGCTGCGGTGTTTCGCTGAGGTGACCTAATGCAGAGACTCGAAGTTTATGATGATTGTTTTAACTTGATTATTCCTAAGCCAAAATGGGCCGAGACCTACGTGGTCTCGAGGGGTAATTAAGTAAAGAAAATATTTTAGCGTCAGCATATTCACCATCATTCGTTGCTGACGTATTTTAATAATATTTTGCAGGTAATCAAGATTAGAGCTTGAAGGACGAAGAAGCTCTAGAATCCGATGGCTCGGATAATTTTGTGTAAATATTAAAACATGGTGGTTTTGTAAACTATAAACAAGTAAATGCTAAACGAGACTTTTGTTACGTCTTTTGTAATGTAAATATTTTATATTATCGATCCTTATGTTTTTATAAAGACTTCCGCTATAACCGTTACTCTGATTTATTTACAAATATGGTACCAACTATAGATCATACCCCTAGGCCTAGAATGGGGGTGTGACAAACCGATACAACATTTTAAGATCTAAAGCGACATGCTAGGCTCATAATAGACCATTAAGAGCTATCAAGACCTAATATCATCCATCAACACAACTATGACTTGTTGCCTGTAAAGATCTAATATGACTCACTACAAACCTGATATAACTCTCTATGTCCTAATATGACATTATAAAAGGCATATTGAGTTACTTAAGAGTTGTCAATGCCTAGTATGGTCCGTTAAGACAACATTGACATGCTAATGTCCATAAGATCTATTATGACTCACCACAAACCTAATATAATTCTCTAAGACCTAATATGACAGCATAAAGCGCATATCATGTTATTTAAGAGCAATCAAGGCCCGGTACGGTCAATTAAAATAATATGGCTTGTTATTACATGTAAACATATAATATAACTTATTGCAACATGATATACAGTATTTTATGACCTAAGAGGCTAATGGGCGTTAAGAGGCTACCTCTTAATAGTTCATAACCTCTTAATGATTAAGAGGTAGCCTTAAGTCTGAATGGTTAAGAGGTAGCCTCTTAACCATTCAGACTTAAGGTTATGAACCATTAAGAGGTTACCCAACAACTAACATGACTTAATAAAGAGGATAATGGGCCATCAACACCTAACAAGATCTAGTATAATTCGTTAAGCCAAGTATGATCTCTTACTGTCATTTAAGATATATTACGACTCATTACAAACCAATATAAAAACAATCTAAAAACTAATTACCCAAACTAAACGTGACAATTACATAAAATCACTACAAACCGTATGTATTTGTATTTGTGCGTATGCATATGTAGTGTCAAAGTACAACTTTAACTTATGAGGAAACCAAATATAATATTTTTTACTATTAATATATAATAGTACTGGTTATTTTATAAATAAAAAAGACATAATAAACCTTTTTATATTTATAGATAAAATATAGTTGTAAAGTGTAAACCGCCCTACATTCCAAAATCCAAACACACGTCGTTTTACAGGTGAACAAACGAGTTTAAAATTCAAAACCGGTTTGGATTGAAAGCAGTTCGGTTTAGTCAAACCGATTAAATTTCGTTTCGATTTTCGTATTGGTTCGATTTAGTGGTTTATTTGCCAACCCCTGCATCGTTCCTTTCATTTTAATATGTGTATAGTATTCAAATATCTTATAAAATTTGTATTTATTTTAAATTTATACATTCCACCAAAATTTCACATACTCTAAAATCCCTCCAAAATATTTTCACCCCAAATTCCCTGTTTTCTAGCCATAACCTACCCATCCCAAATTCTCTCGTCTCCAGTCTTCGCATGCAATTTTACAAGTTTGTTGAACATCTGGGCTACAACTCTTCCTTTCTTTAGGTATATCTTTTACTTTATGAGTTATGAGTTGGAACTAGGACTCCTAATCCTGTATTTGTTCCTTCCTTATTAGGAGTTAAGAAAATAGATTGAAGAAAGGAACAAATTTATATAAATAGCAGTTATAGTTGTTTATTTTGAAAGGATCTTGTTTGCTATTTTTATTGATTTGAAAGGGCCATCAATGCTGAGTTATTTTTGTTGGCTGCTGGAGGTTTTATCAACATCAGTTCGCTACCTTAAACCTTGTTGTTCGATATGTTGATATCTATTGGGTAGTTAATTGTAGGAGGCTTTTGTAAAATGGGAGGTTTCACTTAGAATTATGCTAAAGTTAGGTGTGCTTTGATTAATATGTTTGTGATTGATAGTTTTAGGAATTGATTTCGATTTTCAATAAATATATGTGTGAGTTAGGGTTCATTTGATAAATGATAACTTTGTGGGTGATTTGTTCTTTTTATATTTTATCATCAATGGAATTATGTTTCTAATAAACATTTTAAACCTGGTCAAATTGATCATGCCACTTCTTTGTATATAAGAATTCAAGCTTGTTTACAAATGGTTAGACAGATGATAATTCTTGTGCTCATGTTTTTTTTGTTAGTTTAAACCTGATGAAATTACTGTTATCATCTAAGAATTCAATGAACTTGGTGCTTTCTCCCCAACATGTTTATTTCTTGCCAGAAAAGAAAAAAGTACACGGTGATCCAGAAATTGTTATATGTTGAAAGAAGTAGTTTCAACCAGTTTACTTTAAACTAGTTGATTTGGGTTAGTTTATATCATTAACAGGTTGGAATGTTGGATGTGTTCTTAGTTTTTTTTTCTAATCTTTGTGACCTATTACTTCAGTGATGAGGAATGCAATTCTAGTGGCGCATCAATGGTGGTGGTCCTGGGGCATCTGCAGCGGGAATCGGACACAACCACACATGTATACTTCACTCCTACAAAATGATGAGTATTCCTATTTTTATTTATCTAATGAGTCTTTGATTCTATTTGATTAATCTAGTTTGAGTTATAGGGGTACACAAATTTTGTGGTGTAAGTTTTTGTTTACCTGCATGCTCATCATGTGTCTAATGAACTGTGTGTTTTTTTTAAGTTTGTTTGATTATTAGTTTTTGTAAGCATGTTCATCATTAGTTTGTTTGATTATTAGTTTTTGTTAACTTTTTTAAGATGATTGCCCGAATCTTGTAGACTTTGCAAACTTTGTTATGATATGTATATATATGTCTTTTGTAGACTTTGCAAACTTTGTTATGATATGTATGTATGCCTTTTGTATTTTAATTCAAGGGATACCAATTATTATTGCATTACATGAACGGTATTCTGTTTTCTTTTGATGTTTTTTTGAAAAGAAAATGGTTTTAACCTGATTTTGATCACAACTCGTTTTGATTTGTATCTATTTTGAGCATATGTATGTGTGTTTGTATGTAAATATGTATTATGTATTAATTATTTATGTTTCAAAAAATTTTAGGTCCAAGATGTTTCATCATATAAAGAGTGGGATGCTCGAGACAATTTGTTAAACCGTTTGGAACAAATGAAAAGAAATCAGGAACGAAAGCAGAAACAAGAAGGGGCCGAACGGAACGAGAGCGGGTATAATGGCACACAAAGGAGCAAAAGTTACAAAAATAACTTGAAGAAATTCTGAATAATTAAGCATATTAGTAATTGTAATTGCTTAAATATGTTTTGTGATTGTAAATTTTGATCTACACGCCTGTGCGGATCTTACAGGAGTGTCTCCTCTTGTTGGGCTCAGGGACCGTGGGTTTGTTGTGGGTCAGGCTGCGTTGAAGGCTGAATCGGGCAAAGTTGTTAAACACGAGAAAGCTTGTTTAGATAATCAACATGTCTTTCTACCATTTGCCTTTGATACATTTGGTTTTCTGGCTCCAGAGGCTGTGAAATTTTTGAGTAGGGTTCAGCGCGTCGTACACGGAACCTCTTCAGCTTCTAGGTCCCAAAACTTCGTTTTTAGCAGGATTGGCTTTGCTGTTCAAAAGGGGGTTGCGGCGCAACTTGTTGCCCGTTTGCCTGCCACTTTATTGTAATCGTTTTATAGTAAATTATATAAAACTTCGTTGACTAATATCACCACCACCACATGACACCAGCCTTCTTACTCAGGGCTAACACTCACAAAGCTAATCATCAGCTCTAAGCATATAAGTTCTAAATCTAAACGTTTTTCCATCATAAAACTCAATAACGGAGAGGAAACACTTTTTTTCACGCCTTAATATCACTAGCCAGGCAAGAAGCCCTTTGATATTTGGTGGCTTGTGTAGGTGATTTACCATTATCGATAATGTTTTAGTATAAGTGACGTTACTTAAAACAAAAACATAAATAAGAATAAACAATAATACGATTTATAAGATGTGGAATACATGCTCGTTTAATACTATTCTGTTCTCGGGGAACTAGGAACCTCTAGGGTTTTACGAGGCGAAACCCCTAAACCATGAGGGATTCCAAGGGGGTATCGTCTCAATGGCGGGGTCCGTGGTAGCGCCCATGTGGGATCCAAGAGGCAACTCATTAGTAGGATTGATTTGAAGTACCATTGGAGGTTGTTTTAGATTTACGTGAGTGCGTGACCGGTAAAAGGTTGTATTGAATGGTCTTTAGTATGAACTGATTATCAATAGTAAATTGCTACTGATCGGTAACCGAGATCAACGACGACTTGATCCAAAAATGACAAATAGTGGCAAGTGGCAACTTGATCTTAAATGATAAATTACTATCCACCAATAGTAACTTACCGTCGTAATCTTGAACACGAGTCTCTTGCTCTTTTGATCGCCCACACATTTATGCGTTCTTCAAGTCTTCCATCAACCACACTCACCCCGTCAATAATCTCCATCTCCGAGGAATGAAATTACACATTCGAATGATATCATAGAAGTAGAACCTAGTGAATTTGCATTCTTAGCAATCTTACACTGCCAAGCTTCACAACGAACTTTGTTGTCACGTATTCAAACTCAGATTTGAGTATAACATGCATGTGGGAACAGTTCTCGTCGATGTTCATTCGATACATATCTTTTTACCTATTTCTCATTGCATTAGACTAAATTATTCACCTGATGTGTTCTCAAATTCAATATCTATTAACTGATTGCTGGTATAAATATAAACCATAACAATGTGCATTTAAAAGAAATGAAACTATCTTCTCTTCTTGCTATTCACATTTGAATAATTTAATAGATAATAATAATAAACACAAAATCCACCGAAAGGCGTTGTAACTCTAATCCACATGCCATCTCTCTCTAAGTTGAGTCGAGGTCTCTTGAAGCTTGCGATTGCAATCTGCACTGAAAGAATAATTAACAAGGTGGATTGTAATTTGACAAACAAGTAACTCACAGTTCATACTAAAAAATAACAGACCTTGAACACAAGAACTGTGCAAGCGAGCCTGTGTTGCAATTTGACTGAGTCTCTTTCTTCGGCTGCTTTTTTTTGTTATCTGCTTCTGCATTTGCATTTGCATTTACACTTTCCGGCTCTATTGCCTTTTTACTCTTAGAAAATCCACGTAACGCCACCTCTTGCAGATCCTTCAACGATGCTTCCTTTGAACTAAAAATGTATTTTCATAAATACAATTAAAATGAAAAATAAAAGAAAATATTCAAGTAACTAATTTATTACCTTGCTAACCGGTGAAGAATCCTGGTGACAAGAGATTCACAAGATCCCGGTTTAGTGTATTCCATATCCATCAATGAATCTATCACTGAACGAACAGCAGACGCCTCTACGTCATCTGCAACCACCTAAATTCATACATAATCTCACAATGTTATTATCATTGTTATTATTCAACTCTTTATAAATCATGATCGAATATATAATAAGTTTTTACCTCTTTCAAAGAAGGGACTATGAGAACCGACAGTGGAGTGGATGCCGGCGAAGCAGCTGACCTGGCACCCTCTTCATCGTTGCTTGCATGGTGAGGTTTTGAGAATGCTTTTATTGCATCACAATAGTCGCTCGAATGTCTGAATCAAGAATTAAAAATATTTCAAAATATATTAACTTTAATTCGCTGATTTATACAAGAAACCGTACCTGTTTGTTGATTTCTCGGTTTTTATACTTTCTTGGACACCTTTATTAATTTTATTTAAACCCGACTTATCTTTAGCATGTCCTTTATTCATTCCTCCTTGAATTGCAGCCTTTGCCTGATAACATACAACCAAATATATTATAAGATGCGTTTAACAACATAAATGTTAATATAATTATAATTAAAATATTCAACCTCTGCTAGATTTAATGCGCTATCCTCGTGCGAAGCGGATGATGTTTTTTCTTGGATTCCGAGCCTTGACCGAGTGCGTGGAGAATCTGAGTCATCATGTTGACCACGGTAGACAAAAGTACCATTTATGGAAGCATCTTCAAGAGAACTAAATGTGCTACTTGACTATAACAAAAGCCCTAACAAAGTCACAACAAAATTTTTTTAAAAAAATTAAAACTTTACAACTGAAGCTTACCATGGTACTTTGCTCACTAAAAAGTGACGAATCATGCGTTCCTGAAGATCTCACAACAACGGTTCCCGTGCTATCCATAGACACAATATCATTATTGCAAGGATCTTGTTTTCTAACATGATCTGATCCTCTAGAATCTCTTCTAGAAGCTTCTAGTAATCGCCCGGTACCACTTTCCATATTTCTCTTCTGAGTTGCGTGACTGTCGGTTTTGCGGTCTCTAATTTGAGGTGGCTTTACAGCACTTCTATATGTACCCGTACTCCCGGTCGTGCCAAAATCCCATCCACCATCTCTTCTACCCTGCCCACTGTGATCAAAAGTACAAGTCAGCAAATTATTTATAAAAAAGCGTAAAAATGTAAATAGTATTCCACCTGGCTCCAACAGTTTCTTCAACTCGTGGTTGTCTGATAACGTTCACGGTATCAATTCTATGCGTTTCCAGGTTCTTGATTTGAAACTTTGGTCTTTCTCTGTCAATATAGAAAGATTTGGTCAAGTTAGATGCTTTAATGAAAACAAATAATAATAATAATAATAATAATAATAAAAGTGAACATTTTAATATTAAACTGAAAAATATAAAAGCACCTGATTCTCTCCATGAGTGTTGGATTCTTCCTTGCATTCTTAATAAAGCGGTGTTTCAAAAGTTCCTTTGCACTTGGTCTCTGAACCGTAGAATATAAAAACAGTATTAATATTATTAGAAAAAGACTAACACGACACGCACACACACACGCACACTAACATACCTCAGCAGGAACCTTCTTTAAACACAATGAAACAAATTCCTTCAAAGGACGAGAAAAATATTCATCTAGCTGCGAACAGAACCAATGGCTAATCAAATTAAATGAAAATTTAATATTCAAAAATAAATTTAATGATTTTAAAGGACCTCAGGCGGGTTTTCTCTAGGTATGATGAAAAGAACTCTCATCGGATGAAGATCCGCAAACGGAGGCTCCCCTTTAGCCATTTCGATTGCGGTTATACCTAAAGACCAAATATCTGCCTGTGTTGACCAAAGTCAAACAAAGTAGTAATGTGTTAAAAGTCGACAAGATAAAATTAAATCGAGTAGTGAAATTCATGAGACCTTTTCGTTATATCCATCTACATTCTGAATAACTTCTGGCGCCATCCAAAATGGCGTTCCTACAAACGTCTGTCACAATTAAAAATAATATTAATATCAGTGATTTGTTGGTTCCAAACACACGTGTGTTAGATAATCCTATAATACCTTTCTTCTAGAAACTGTTCTGGTTAGTTGTGCAGACACACCGAAGTCTGCCACCTGTCACAAAATCCAAATACAATATGAACAAAAGATCATATTAATCATAATTGAGCAAAAACAACGCACCTTAACGTCACCATTGGCGGTCAACAAGATGTTTGCAGCTGTCAAAAAAGACCTGTTTACATTCATTCATAACACAACAAAGTGCAACAAATAATTTCTCTAGTGTAATCCTATTTTAACAATATTCCAACTAAAGCACGTAATCTATAAAGTTCAAACCTTTAATATCTCTATGGATCTTTCCTTCGGTATGCAGATATTCAATGGCGTGCAGCAAGTCACGTAAAATGTACGCGATTGACATTTCATCCAACGGTTGATTCGGTTGAATCTGTTTAACAAACATTTAATAACACTTCTTAAAATTCAACGGTACACATATTATATTCGTTAGACCAAATAACCTACCAGATCAGCAACCGAGCCACCAGCCATATATTCCATTACTATCCATAGCTTCGTTCGGTGAAGATACGACGCGTAGTATTCTGTAACATACTGCGACCGACATTGTTGCAAAACTGCTATTTCCTGAATCATAATTCAATATTCCAGAATTCAATAAACGCACGACTTAATCGAATTTCAAGAAACAAACATAAATGATAAATAGATACCTTTTGAATGTCTTCAATTTCATCCTCTCTACAACCAATAAAGCACAAAACTTTACTTCTAAATAATATTTTAAAGATAAATAATAATAATAATAATAATAATTAAAAGAACAAAATCTCACGATTCTTCCAAGTCAATAACTTTAACAGCAACTACTTTATTAAGTTCCTTATCAAACCTGCAAACCAACATTATGCATATAATCAAAATCATAATTTTTTTAACTTGCAGATTAAATTTCAAAAGAAAAATAAAATAAAATAAAATAAAATAAAATAAAATAATAATAATAATAATAATAATAATAATAATAATAATAAATAAATAAATAAATACCCTTTATAGACATCACCAAAAGAGCCTCTGCCAATGAGTTCCAAACTGCTAAATCTTGATCCAGCATCCATAAAAGCTGCTGCATCATATACCATCTTTTTCAAAGACTCAAATGCATATTAAAACCATAATAACATCAATGCTAGTGGGTTGAAAGTGAATTAATTTAATTAATTTAGGGTTTGTGAAATGGGATTAAATGGTTGAAGACAAGATTGAAGATTCAAGGAGGAAAGAAATGAAATTGAAATTGAAAAGCTGTCTGATTTCTGTAAATATTTGACATAATAATTTTTGTAAAAAAAAAAAGAAAAAGAAAGCCGTTATTTGGGGTACTAGGATGGAAGGTAGCAAACACATGCTTCAACAACATTAAACTCATGTCTCTTTTTCCCTTTAAACTATCATCTTTTCTTTTTTGTTTTTTTGTTTTTCTTTTAAACAGCTAATTTTTAATTTATAACCCGGTTAGCAAGAAATTAGAAACTAGACCTGACGAGACATAATTACAAACTTACCAAGAAAGACTACTAGAAAAGAGAAAACACGACAACTTGAAAGAAAGTCGAACAAGAGCTATATGATAAGAAACCCCTATGAATAAATAAAACTACAATTTATTTATCTAATATTAGTTAATATATTTGATAAATGTATTAGGTAATCATTAATATCATTCATAATTGAATGCTTTAAAACTGACTCCATGTAATCACATGTTTAGAATATGCTATAACTTTATGCAACAGTCAGAACCAGCTAAAAAGCGTCGGTTACAAAAATGTGCTCCCTCTTACCTCTCTTTACTCACATGCTCCAACATTAAAATTTTGTTTTTATACGATAACACTCATGATGTCATCTACCCTCAATATCATGCCTCATCTCATCCAAAGCACCTCGAAAGTAACTATTGTTGATGGTTTAAAAAGATAGTTGTTAGTCCAGCTAATAAAACTGATGGCGTGACAACCTTTTTTATGTAGCATTTAAGTGTAATTTTGTTGTGAATGATATGGGATTACACTCAACTAAGCCCAACAATCTTGACCCATAGACATAGGTACATATGTGTTAATCTGGACTTGGATAAATTGTTATGGGTTACTTTGAGAGAGTGGGTTATCTAATACCTTTTTATGGGTCAAATTGAACATATCTGAAAATTAATTATTAAAAGAGAGACGGTCAGAATGAGTTGAAATATATAAAAGTATGAGTTGTTTTAACATATATGTATATAAATAATCGTAAATCTTAAGTTTAATTATATGCTTTTGTCCATCTCGCGGGTATAGTTGAAAGATATAAATGTATGAGTTGTATTAACAAATATAAATAATCGTAAATCTTAAGTTTAATTATATGCTTTTGTCGATCTCTTGGGTAACTCACCACCTCGTTGATCTCCCCGCTAACTCACCACCTCTTACGTTTACTGATTCTAACATTTTTTCTGTTTAACCGATAAGGTTCTGACTTTTCGATTTTGTCTTTTACTTTAGTTTTAAGTCTCTTTTACCATCAAAAGTTATTGTTGTACCAAAGAGGAGAAACCAACCTATGAATTGAAGACAAGCACAAGAAAAAGGGTTCTCCTTTTGTAGTGAAAGCCACCCATTGGTTTTTCCTTTCATCTTCAATGTGGATAATAAAACATTAAAAAGTTAAAAACTACATTCTTATATAAACATGAAGAGATTCTTATTTTACATTCTAGCTCTTCAGTTAAAATCTACATAATAATCACAATTTTATCAAAGCTCAAAACTGTATTGGCTGAGTTTCCAAATGTGTCATCATTTAATATCATTAACTAGATCCTTCAACTAGCGATTGTGTTACTGTTAACGGAAGACCAATTTCGAGCTATTTTACGATATGCAAATACGTATCATAAGCCAACAGATTGAAGAATGTGGCTACATAACATAAAAGGTAGACAAAGATTGGAGAAACCAAAAGTTTGTAAAAACAAAATATCACAAGATAATTTGCTAAATACTAGCTTGGTTTGGTTTTCCTAGTTTTCTGAAAATATAAAACCGTAACCGAACTATAAAGTGCGGTTTTTATAAATACAAAACCGAAACATCGGTTTTTTTATAAGGTTTGGTTATTTTGGTTTCAGTTCGGTTTTTTCAGTTTTATGCAAACCTCTAGACACATACATGTCTACATCTTAACTATTTTCTCATTTTCTTGTCAAATAGATTCCAAAAATAAACTAGTTTAGGACTCGCATGTAAGATGGATTTCTTAATAAAAGATAACATATAATAAATAACTATCGAGATTAAGCCGGAATAATTCTACTCAGTTCACATTTATATTTCTTATTATATCCATGATTTCATAGTTACAATGCATATCTAGAATCATAGAGGTTTAAACTTATGTTTATGATAAACTTTTTTTGAAATGAATTTCAAGGTGCACATGAAAATTCATTTCAAGATTTGTAGTTGTATTATAATAACTTTGAACACTAACTATTTTCTAGACTAGTCCATTTTGATCCAAATCTATTTTAGTAGCAACCCATTTTTATCCAAACCCATTTAATCATAACTCGTTTTAGCCCAATCCAAAAAAAATAAATTAACCAGTTCAGGCTGAAAATTGATTCGTCTGTAAACGAGCCAGATTGGTTTGTAAATGAGTCGGGCCCTAGCAAAGGTAAGCTCACATCGTCGACCCAAATCCATATATATTATGTGTCGCGTCTAACAAAATAAGGTAATAATGTGAATATACACTGCACACAAATGATTCGTGTGACTAGAATTGAGATTCTGCCATTCAAGGATACAAGTTATACGAAAACAATCAGCACGACTACATGGAGATGATTATTACTTTAAAAAAATATTGAGGTCTTTTTATTTTGAAAAATTACTACAACAAACATGAAAAATGATTGAAGTCCAATCAAATTATAAAACTCATTCCAATTCAAAGGTTCCCTTTTGATATATTCAACTTATGATCGTCATCAATTATGATGCAATGATTATTTAATGAATGAATGTTTAGTCATTCTAACCTCCCATGTGTTTAACCAAATGTCGTTCGTTGATTAAAGCCAACATGCTTCTCTGAATTCTAGTCGTGTTGGCCTTAGTGTGCATATTGCAATGTTTGAAGTATCAATTACAATAGGCATTTATGTCGTTCATACTTCAGAATGCTTAACCATATTGTAGGAGTATAACAAGATTGAATTCGTAGAGAAACGCTAATCGTTATGTGTTCTTCTTATCAAGAATTAAAACTATATATGAGTTTTGAATCATGGAAAACTTTATTAGAAAATTTTAAAAAGGCGTTTGTTTCTTTAACAATCTATAACATGTTTTCCAAAAAAAATGCGAAAATGATTTTAAAAAAATCACACAAAGAAAACGTTTGAATCGGATCTAGCACAATCATTTCACATAAGTTCTTAAATCAAAGTTTTCAAGATTAGCCCAAGTGCTGGAATTGATGTGGTTTGGCCACACATAATGACGGCTAAATTAACACTCAATAAGAAACAAATTTGAAGTTATACATACAATGAAACAAAATGTTGTTCAACCAAAATAGAAAATAAACCAAAAATATTCTTCTAAGATTGGAAAATTGATTCCTAGACCCTAAAATCCATAGATTGGAGGGGCAACTAATTAAAAAAAACTTAATTGCAGTTATTGAAGAGTGATGTGAATGTAACGATGGTGTTGTAGATGTTTTTCGGCAAAAATATGGGTTCCGCCTCCTTGCTTGTTGTATTTCGACAGAAATCGATTTTACGAAAACCAAACTAGGGTTCCGGCGAGGTCTCTCATAATCAAAGTTATATCATGCTACTTGTTTTTTATTGTCGGAATCAAAGCGTTTGCAATATGTGTTTGTCAAACTCTATTTTTTTGATATGAAATTGGGTGAGTTTCTAGGGTTCTTGATTGGAGAAGGAGATAAATTCATGAATTAAGACAACTGCCGGAATTCATGAAAACCACTGCTTCCGACTTCGAGAATTGCTTGTTCCTATTTGTTGTCATCTAGTTACTTATAACATCAATTTTCATTCTATTTATGAATCATGCAATTATTACTTCTATAATTCCAAGCTTTACAATATATTGAGTGTATTCGGCATGTATTGTTGTGTTGTTGATTTGTAGATCTAGTCTTCCAGATTTAGTGTGTGTATCTGTTTCTTGTTGTAAGTTTGATTTAAGACAATTGGTGAAGATGAATATGGATGATTTTCCGGGTTTAGATTTTAGGGTTTTTCACTAATCTTGAAGATAGGATGATAGATGGAAGGGTAAAAAGGTCATTTAAACCCTTTTTGACGACTCAACATGTGGTCAAGTGACGGAGTGGCATAACAAGGCCTGCTGGAAAAGGTCAGATGACATTAAACACGCGAAAAAAGAATGTGACATGTATAGTGCGCCCACCGATATAACATAGGGAGGCAAATCATGATTTTCTCTAAATATTATATATACACACCGATATATTTATTTGAATGAAAGTAATTTTGTTTTTATTTAGTTATATTATTTAAATGAATATAATTTATTTATACTTAATTCTTAATTTTAGTTGCATTAACTTAATTTTAGTGGTGAATTGGTAACCATTTCTTTGTTATTGTTGAAGAAAGTGAAGTAGAGTGTGGTATGATGCGGCACTGACGTGGCACAATAAAATGAGAAGTAAAATGGCACCCACACCTTATAGTCTTAAAGTTGGTTGCTTAATGAACAAGATACGCACATAATCCAAGTTTTATGGTTTTATGATGATGCATTTGACATTTTGAGTTGTAAGGTGACACATGTTTATTGGTTAGTGTTGTGGGTATTTGTGGTGGAAGAAAAAGTCCCCACCCGATCCTTCGGGTAAGTTGAGACGGTGTGGAGCGTCTCATGTAGTCATGTGGCATCACGACACTACAAAAGAGTGGTGTCCCATGCTCTTGCGGTGAAAGATGACCATGTTCAGAAAGTGGACGGGAGTGTGTATCTAACGTACTATCACCAAACAACCTTAATGTATAGCCAACTTTAATTTTATTTTTAGTATAATATAATTTAAGCAGATTGTATATAATTAAAACTAATACAATTATTATTATATATAATAATTTAGAAGTTTGGTGCCGCAACATCATTTCTGAGTCACTTTTCGGCATTATATTGGTGGTATCTTTTTGTTGTTTGTTTTTGTTTTGTTTTAGTTTCGGTTTGTAATGAACGTAACGAAAACATACTGAATGTCAATTTTGTTGTTGTTTTTATATTATTATTTTGTTTTAGTTATGGTACCGTGATGGAAACCGACTGAATTCGTATAGCCTCACCTTATTTTATTTTAGTTCTAGTACAGTAACAAAAACAAACCGAATGCCGATTTTTTTAGTTATAGTACCGTAACAAACATGAGGAAAATTGACCGAATTCGCGTAGACTTACCGCCTCAACTCTCAGATTGATAACGACGGAGTATTTCCCTATGATCGACGCCATTGGTCCACCCCAATTTTTATAATTTATTTGTTGTATTTTTTTTGTTTTAGTCCGGTACAATTACACACGTAACCGAAACTAACCCAATTCGCGTCGACTTACTGCATCAACACTCGGGACCAACAACGCTTGGAATTTATCACCGCTCAGATTTTACCGACCTGCCCGGCACGTTTGCGCCGGAAAAAACACTAGCTATAAACAAACGAAATATAAAAGTTAGTTAAAATTTCATCTACCCGATTAATACATTTGCAATTAGATTGCAACCCACTAAGCCGTTTGAACCATTTTTAAAATAAATGAGTTAAGCTCGTTGTGTACAAATTACTGCTCATGATTATCTTTGCACATAAAAACATGGGTTGTGTTTAGATTTAACAATTCGCACGTTAATCTACACCCTAAATATGCCAATACAACACAATTACTTGTTAGACTTAGGGGTTGTTTGATAGTCTTTTAATGGTTATTAGAAGTTTGTTAATGGTTCATAGTCTTTTAATCGTTAAGATACTAACTCTTAGTTGTTATTTCTTAAACATTTAGACTTAAACTACCTATTCACTGTAAAAATATTATGAATCATTAAAAGATACTCTATTAGTAAATATTAAAAGGATACCAAACTAACCCTTAGTAGAAGGCTTGTGTATGATATCATGCTTTTTGTACAGTGACGATTTAAAGGTCGGCCATAAAATGAGGAAAATAAAAAACGGGCTTCAAAATAAATAATAAAAAATAAAAATACAACACAAATCGAATATTTATAAAAACTTTTAATAAAATCAATTAACGTTGAAATACGAGCCGCTATAATGGGAAAGCGAGCAGGGAGGCCTAAAGATAATTTGGAAAAGACGAGAGCTGGGCCCACAAAGATACGAGCCCGCATCCGAGTTCTTGGGCGGTCAAACCGGAGCCCATGAGACTTTGACCCACGCGCTCACACTCTTCGTCTGCCTCACTTCAGTCGTTCACAGTGGCGCGTGTTCTACACCGCGAGTGATTCAGTGACAGGTGATGCAATGTGTCCCCGCAATTTATTTAAGTGGACCAGACTTTTTTTATCCACCGACGCACGACCGTGGCACGTGTGCACGTGACCACCTTAATCTGTATTTAGTATTTTAATGGTCACATGTTAACCATAGTTTTGGATTAAGTGGTTAAAAAACATACACTATAACATGTACCTACACATCACTAGTATAGATAAGATAGTAACTATCAAATCATGTTCTAGTGGTTAAAAAACATACACTATAATATGTTCTAGTTGTATATAAGTTATAGATTTTTTTTTAAACAATATTAATCTATTTTATATAATTTACTATAAAACGATTACAATAAAGTGGCAGGTAAACGGGCAACAAGCTGCGCCGCAACCCCCTTTTGAATAGCAAAGCCAATCCTGCTAAAAACGAAGCTTTGGGACCTAGAAGCTGAAGAGGTTCCGTGTACGACGCGCTGAACCCTACTCAAAAATTTCACAGCCTCTGGAGCCAGAAAACCAAATGTATCAAAGGCAAATGGTAGAAAGACATGTTGATTATCTAAACAAGCTTTCTCGTGTTTAACAACTTTGCCCGATTCAGCCTTCAACGCAGCTTGACCCACAACAAACCCACGGTCCCTGAGCCCAACAAGAGGAGACACTCCTGTAAGATCCACACAGGCGTGTTTCCCCCCTGCCCACCCGAACACAAGAATATCAGCTGGTCGTAAAGTAGACCTCCCTTCAAGAGGATCCGTGAGAAAGTTAACAGGGGCCTCCTTTTTAGCAGAAATCCCTGCCCGTTTAAGAACATCAAACAGAACATCCCTAACCAGATCATGTCTGCATTTAAAGCCAGGCAATTCTTTGCAATGCACCGCATGGTCACCAAAAGAATCCAAACAGACCTTGCGACAAATTGGGCAAGGTTCATCCGTCGGGAACATAGGGATTATTAACCGGTACTTAAGGATAGCCCGATACTCCAAACCCGACATACGTTGGCCTAATCCTTCAATGGGGATGGCCGTTAGAAAATCCTGAGCCCGAGGAGCCCGAAGGCATTCAAACACCGCCTTTTGGCGAGGGGATAGATCAAACTTCACTTCTAAACTCTTGACGATTCCACTAAATAAGGCACTCGCCACAACATGTTGGGCTTTAGGGGGGGCGGTGTCCTTATTAGAGAACCCGCTAAGATCAAAATCTGGAAGTGAAGTACGTAAACGATCCATCGCACACCCATAATCAGAGTCCAATCCATAAATATCACAACCCCGAAGAATATGGTCTTGCAAATACCACGACTATTATAGGTTCTAGTGTTAGTTTAACCAAAATTGTAAGTAGATTTCGGGTATGTTTGGCTAAACTAGTTGTAACTGGAAACTAGTAGCTTGAAGCTGGTAGCTAGTAGTTGTAGCTTTTTAGATATATTTAGATGTTTGGCATAGTAGCTGAAGTTTTTAATAAAACGTATAAAATTAATAAAATGGGTATAACTAAAAACAATAATAGTAAATGTATTTATTTTGGAATGTTATTTAAGTAAATTAAAATACTAAATGCTTGTAGCTCTTTCTAAATGATACTAGTAGAAGCTTTAAGTTTTAAGTTTTTTTCCTGACCTAAAAGTTTCAAACTCCTTGAACCAAACAAAGCCTTTAATTGACTATAAACTTTTTTTTAAAAGCTTGAAGCTAGAAGCTCATAAAAGCTTCCTGCCAAACATAGCCTTCATGTGAATTTTTCATAAAAAGAACTAAGAATAATATATATACAATGGACCTACGTCTTAGACTACCCGTAATGGCCTCAATGGCTTGTTGTATATACAGAGAGTTGTGAGAGAGAATGAATATAAAATGTAATGATTGTAGGATGTTTTGAAACTTTTTACCATTACACCACTTTTTGCAAAGCTCTTTATTGCTGATTAAGACGTCACGTATCGCAAAACGTCTCAATGTATTTAGTTACCATCGCACATGCTCTTAGGGAGGGAGTGACCGCCTGTTATAAAACTTCTTTTATTATTATCTTTTATTATTATCGTATGTGAATTCTGATCCATCATCCTGAAAAGGAATTCTGAGCCCCATTATATATTAATAGCTAATTCATATCATATTGACCATCACTGTTTGGATCTAAAGGTACACTTTTTTCATGATTTACCTTTTACAAAGATAATATATTATTACAAAAACATTGTATCTATGAACTCATAATGAAATTATTAGGACCATACCCTAATTAAATAACAACCCAAATCTAACCTCAAGATCGCTCTCATGATTTGGACCACAAAGGATTCTATTTTGCCAAACCCACAATGTCCTTAACAAACTGAAGAAACAATAATCGACCCCGGGCAGATTACGGATAATCTGGGGGTTAAATAGATGTTTCCCACGAGGGTTATGTCCGGCAAGATGGTTATTCTTCTGATGACCTGCAAAACAGACCGTGAGCTCGTCACTGAGAAGGGGGGGTACCTCCTTGTGACCACCCTCCGGCGTGAGAATCAGACTAGATTGCTCTTTAATATAAGTGTATATTAAGAGAAATAGCTAGAGAGAAGATATCAGATAATATATGAAGATATAAGATATGATAAGATGATAATACCGTTCCAAGGTGTTGGAGTATTTATAGCCGAATGTAGGTTTCCAAGAAGGTACAGCCGGCTGAATAGTATTCCTGTTCTGCCAACTGTGGGCTACGCACATGCCATGATGGTGGTTGGTGGGTAGGCAGCGGCTGATAGTGACCAGGCCGGCTGTGTACTATTCCTTTTCCACCAACTGCAGGCTATGCACGTGCTACGACAGGTTGGTGAGTAGGCAGCGGCTGATAGTGACATTAAGTAATAGAGCATGCTGCTCGTTGTACTGTTGTCAGTGAGCTGTCGCAGCTTTGGTCAGATCTTTTGTCCATACCTCGTCAGGTACAGTACAAAAGATCCTCCAGTAGCGTACGGACTGGCTCATTTGGGCGGGAGTTTTCCCGGCTTTGGGCGGGAGTATTCCCGGCTTGCTCACTCCTTCTTCAGGTGACATTACTGAATTATTTAAGAGTTAAGTGCCTTGTGCGTGTAGCCTTGCTGCGCGGGTAGCCTTCCCTGATGGCTAGTATCCGTTCCTGCGGGAACAGGCGGAGTACGTCGACCATTGGGAGGCTTTTCCTGCGGGAACAGCTTGCGTACTGCGCGTAAGGACGTCACGTCTCTGAGCATGGTGGGTCCTGCAGATCCAGTTGGTTTCTGCGCAGACGTCTCTCTTCAAGGTGAGTTGCGAGTTTAGCCTTTGCGCAGGCGTCCCTGTTGAAGGTGAGTCTTGCGGGTTCAACTGCGCAGACGTCCCTCTTTGAGGTGAGTCTTGCGGGTCCAACTGGGCTCTGCTGGGACCTACCTCTTCACAAACCCTCCACCATACCATTAAGGGATGTGTTTGGTCATGGATTGTGACCTTGCTAAGGCCAATTCTGCCCTATCCAAACAACCCCAAAATCACCAACACTTTGGGACCATACTTGCTACCCTCTTTAGTGTTGCAAAAGTTTGAATTTTCATATTGCATAAAAGGGAAAAATACTGGGTACTTTAGTTTAGATAGGAGGGTAAAAAATGGTACAGAAAATAAAGTAAACTAAAGTAAGTCTATCGGTTTGGATGGTTTGATATTAAACTATTTGGTTACCTTTTGACGATTATTCAGTTTAATTTGGTTTGAAATTTGAAACCGATTGTGTAAACTAAAACGGCCTCGCAACCTTTATTATATATCTGGTTTTCCCCCAAATATGTAGCTAAGTATACCTATCATAATGACGAAACATCTTTATCATTTTAAAAACCTTATACAAACAAATGGTTAAAATATAAATAACAAAGTTGATTCAACCCGTCAAATATGATTTGCTAAACAACAAAATCGCTGAATGGAAGTTATGTCAAACATGCCTATATGGTTGGCTTGATTTATCGTTCTTCGAAGCCATACCATTTAATGACCAATATATTGTCGAAACTGACTGGACCACACCATTAATAAAACTAGTTATAGCATCCACAATAGGCCGGGTTTAAGCAATTTTGAGGAGTGATGGTATCATATAGAGCATATAGGCGACATTGACATTGTTTTATATAAACACATAACTCACGCGAGACAGTTATGCGTTTTTATAGCTTATTTTGACAGTGAGATGGGTAAAACACAAATAATACGCATAAACGCTTACGTGATAACATTTTTTATATTAGTGTGGGTGATGTAATGTTTTAACACAGAAGGTATCATCATTTATGTGTGAAAACTACTTGTGGTGAAAGGCAACTTAATATAATTTTATTGCACGAACAAGTTAAAACATCATCGTTTATTAATTTACAAGAATTGGGTAAACCAATAAATGAAGTTAACCCACACAACAAATAAATAGATCATAGAGTGGTAGTTACCCTTACCACTTAGACCATGTGTAGTGGCAACGTTGCCACCAACGTTTTGACCGAAAGCGCGGGGGTACACCGTCCCCCTGCGTTATAGGATATGTTATTTTGGCTGCGTTGTATACAAAACGCAAGAAATGGCACACAAATCCAAAAAAATAGCTGTTGGGGCCATTTGGAGCCGTTGGATTATATTAAAATTGATAATGACTGGGCGCCACGTGGCGCATAACCTCTGGTAGTGGAGAGTTATGACTACAGCCTGTTTTTGTACAAAACCTTAACTCTGATCGGGCGCCACGTGACGCATAACCCCTGGTAGTGGAACTTTACGACTACACATGGTCTTACTACTTTAACTAAAGCAAACTTTTTTCACTCCCTGCAAACTCTCACCGCCTTCTTTCTCCCCTAAGGTAAATCATACCTCACAATCATGTCATAAATATAACCAAATTATCACAACTTACAAGCCATAGTATGAACTCAAACTCATAATATATTGAAGATCAAAGTTTTCAACAACTCACTAAAAGTAGTATACACAACAAAAAGAGAAAAAAACATGGTGGGCTCAGGAACAACAACAACAGATAGAAACAAAGAAGCAGTTGGAATGTTGGCTCTTCATGAAACTCTACGAAATGTTTGTTACAATTCCGACTGGACATACTCTGTTTTCTGGACCATTCGTCCTAGGCCGTAAAGCTTTCGTCTTTATACCTTTAAATTCAAGATAATTAATGGGTTTTGTTCGTTATGTTGTTACTGAAATGGGTTTTGTTTCTTTTTTGTTTTTAGGCGGGTTAGAGGTGGTAATGGATGTAAAGTTGGAGATGATGTTGGTAGCTTGTAAGTAAAAAAAAAAAGAGTTTTTTTTTTTTTTTTTTTGGTGGGTGGTTTATGATGAATATGAAATGGGTTTTGTTTTGTATGCAGGATGTTGATGTGGGAAGATGGGTTTTGTAGATCAAGAATGGTGGATTGTGTTGAAGAAATGGATGGAGGTGAAGATCCTGTTAGGAAAGCTTTTAGCAAGATGTCTATTCAGTTGTATAATTATGGAGAAGGGTGGGTACTTGGTAGGTGTTTATTATTAAATATTAATTAAGTTCAAGGTTTATGTTATGGTCTGTGATCAATAACAATAAAGTGTCACAAGTCACAACATTAAACTCAAAAACAATAATTTTTATTTAGTATTTAGTTTTTTTTTAATTTATAAATTTTTTTTCTTGATTTATTGTTATGTTATTGAGGTGCAGATTGATGGGAAAAGTAGCATCAGATAAGTGTCACAAATGGGTATTCAAGGAACCTTCAGAATGTGATCAGAGTGTATCTAACTATTGGCAAAGTTCTTTTGATGCTGTATGATCCTAAAGAACACACACTAACACCTACCTTCAAAAGCACACATATGTTCAATAATTAAAGCTTTTAACTTTCTTTAAGTTTACTGCTTTACTGTTCACTTAATTATTTCTCAATAATTAAGGCTCATAAATTTCTGATGGCTTTGCAGCTTCCTACTGAATGGAATGAGCAGTTTGATTCTGGAATTCAGGTAAAAAATTTATCTTATCAAGAATATTTCCGTTTCATTTAAGGGCTTGGTTAGTAAAAAATAACTAACATACTGTCCATACACCACCGACCGTGTCATATGGGCCGTATGAAAGACACAAAATGGTCATATGAGTTGTATGAGATGGTACGGCGTACATGATGTGTTTGACCAACCAAGAAATATGACATGACATGTATAACCATTTTTCGTACTATCATATGGCCCGTATGATGTGACGTGCTTTGGTGTATAGCTTTGATTGACATCATACTTAGCATATGATATCATGCGGTCTGTATGATATGACAAGTATGATATGACAGATACACTCGTATACAATTTTAGGGTGATGTACTTTTAGCATCGCCTTTTTCATTAACTTCCGCTAATTACTTTAATTTCACTAGACTATAGCTGTAATCCAAGCTGGACATGGACTCTTGCAACTTGGATCATGCAAGATTGTAAGTATCATTATGAGTCAAGTTTCATTTCAAGAAAAGTGGTTAAAAACTTAAAATCATCATTTTTTACCACAAAAAAGTCAAATTTATTGTGTTTTCGGGTGTGTAATTAGGTACCTGAAGACCTTCATTTTGTGCTTAGAATGAGACATACATTTGAATCACTTAGCTACCAGTCGGGCTTCTACCTATCCCAATTATTCGCATCAGCATCATCACCTTCTTCAACCGGGATTCCACTAAAGCAACCAATGGTCCCGATCCACCAGTCTCCTGCGTACAACTGGACCCCACCGAACCGAATGCAATCACCAAGTTTCCAAAACCCTGCAAGACTCGGGTACGGGCCTAAAGACGAGACACACATGTTCCTCCATCCTCACTCATCCAAGCCACAAATGGGAAACATGATGGGACATGATCACGGTGAACACGACATCAAATGGCCTAACGGGTTGACTTTCTTTAATGCACTTACTGAAGGGCTCGGTGGGAAACCGGATGGCGGTCAGAACATGAATCATGAAAAGCACGAGGGTATGTACACCGATATGGAAAATTACTTGGAGTGATCGAATGATAACTAGTTTGTGACGGATCTTAAGAAACAACTCTTTAGAATAATCTTGGTTTCGTTGTGTACTAATTTGTAGTTGTTTTTGATCGTTTAGATGTTTATCTTTCTTGAAATGGTTATAGTGAACTTTATGACAAAAAGATAGAATCCCACCATCAAATTCTTTGCATGTAGACATAAGACACCAGAAAAACCTTTGGCAGCCCTTTTTCTTCTATGTTACTTCCGCCTTTGTGCTGGATAGTAATTGTTGGCAACTCCAGTGGAAGCCTCACTATTCCATGCGCGATGACATTGCTGAAAGCCGGGAGGAACTGGTTTTATGCCGGCAATGATTCTCCATATGTGTGATATGAATTGGAATGAGGAGGTTCATGTAACTATATATATATATATATATATATATATATATATATCATAGGAAAGTTTGTGAATTTGAGTGTATGGGGCCAATTATAAAGGAAAGGCTATTGGGGCCATATGTTTGCCACATTCATAAGCTTCAACATGGCCACCTTATCAGATTTTATGATTAGATAAAGTATCCATAAAGTATACAAAATAACAAAAACATATTAGATTACGAGTCATGCACAATTGCACATTATGCATTGTTCTAAACTGTCTGGATGAGTAGAGTTGCGTATGAGTTACTCAAAATCGTCTTGTTATTAGTTTGTGTAGATCAGGCTTTAAACAAGTGAGTTACTCAAATTCACTTTGTTAATAGTTTGCATAGATCAGGCTTTAAACAAGTGTAAGGCTTTAAACAGTCAGGATATCATGTTTTACCTGACCGTAGACAAACAATATTTTTTTTTAATTAGTCCATACCCGAATACCCATCTCAAATAGTTAAAATATTTCCGTTGATTTCAGAATTTTGTTTTTTATTTTTTGAATAATGTCTAGTAGTCTTGGACCAGTTGGACAGTCATGGAGAAGAAGCCATAATTAATATGTGAGAAAATCTATAATCTTCTGAACTCTGAATAAAAGAGAAGGCTGGCCCATCTGTAACATAACCTATAGTCCTATACGTTGCAAATGGTTCTACCTGGCCCACTTGAATTGAAATGGTTGATCATGTACTATATATTTGATAATAGATGATACACATATTTTGTTCACAAGGGTAAATCTTTTTTACTTAACAATAAAACCCTTTTGTTTTCCATATCAATTATATTTCTTTTGAACGGGACTATGATTATAGTATATAATTATTTAAAAAAAAAAGAATAGGAAAAAACCACCGACACACTTAAATAAGATCCAAATCATTTGATTAAAATTCTATTAGTTCGAATGAAGAGACCGAGATAATTAGAACATCAGATTACTTGATTCATATATCAAATTATAAACTTTAGGAAAATTGGTTTTTATTGGTCCCAACTACTTTTTTTTTGCCAGCGGTGGTCCCAACTTTCATTTTGGCTAGCAACAGTCCCAACTTTCACATACGTTGAAACCACCAGTCCGCGACTAACGGATTACAAACTCCGTTAAATATTTGCTGATGTGTCCATCTGAGGTGTCAAAAAAACATTACATGGCAGCCAACGTGGATATGGTATTATACTTATCATATTACATTCATAATTCATCCCTAATTCTCCAACAACACACCCAAATCAAAATCCCCAATTTATCTCAAGAACCCTAATTGAATCATCTAATCAATTACAATCTCAAAACCGATTAAAACCCTAATTATCTCTTACACTACGCGAAGCTTCTACCGGAAGCTAACGGATCGATTAAAACCATTTCCAGTCGAGTGATGGGATGTATGACACAGGTGTGGCTGGACGTGAAGATGAACATCGACGGAACCATGCGGTTTACGGCGGACAGTGATTCGGACATCATGAGAAGCTTTTGCTCGTGTTTGATTTCGTGCTTGAAGGAGCCACGCCAGAGGACCAGAACCGTACAAACCCTAATCGCCAATTTCCAGCAACCAAAACGTACAGAAAACAAGCCTATCTGCACATATCTATGTGGTTCCGATTACGAAGTTCCCGTCACACATAAACCAGATCTGCGAAGCTCCGTATCTATGTGGAGGTGGTGATAGGCTGCGATGGTTGTGGTCACGGGGTGGTTGCCTGATATTGGTCACGCGGTGGTTTCCGGTGGTTGCCGGAGATTGGTTTGGAGGTGGGTGGTGGTAGTTTTGGTGGTGAAATGATATATATAGAGAGAGAGAATACTTCATGTGTGTGTATATATTTATATATATTATATTTTTATTACATCAGATTTAATACACGCAGGATGCACAGTCAGCTGTTTTTGACAACTAGGACGACACATCAGATTTTAATTAACGGAGTTTGTAATCCGTTAGTTGTGGACTGGTGTTTTCAATGTATGTGAAAGTTGGGACTGTTGCCAGCCAAAATGAAAGTTAGGACCACCGCCGGCAAAAAAAAATAGTTGAGACCAATAAAAACCAATTTTCCTAAACTTTATAATATCGTAATGTAGAATAGTTCATATAATTCTTTTGCTTTACGAATTAAAATATTTTATTTATAAGTCAATAAGTCATCTTCAATAAAGAAGTAAAAAATTTCCATGTTGCAATATTCAAAATTTAGAAAATTTAACTAAACTTATACAAAACGTTAAAGTTTGACCTATTGATCGAACAACAATATACTTAATTCAAATAAGCTGAAATTCGAATTCATTATTCCAATATGGTTCGGTTCTAATTCGGATTATCTTAGTCCAGTTCAAATAATGAACATTTCTTCAATAGAAGCCATCGAAGGATTCCTACAATAGAAGCGATCGAAGGGTTTATGTGTGCGTTTAGTTACAACAACATAATTGTTATGAATAAACATTCAATTGATTACAATAAAACGTATTTTATTAATTTAAAATTTTTAACTAGAATCTAGAAAATTTGACATTTAAACGAATGTTTAGATTTTTGTCACTTCAGTTAAATGAGCGTAGTCCATTTAAACAGCTACGTAACCCTTGATTAGGACATTTACACGAGCGTTTAGGCATCGAAGAATAGTTATAAACTACCACACAATTATATATCAATCACAAAAGTTGATGTTAAAAGAGTATTTAAAACATCTTATTTATTTCTATCCTTATAATTTAGGTAAAATTATCTTTATCTGTAAGCCGTGTTCATACTTTAAAAACTCTTCACATTTCGTTTTCTATATTTATTTTTAATTAATCAAATTATTTTTAATAAAAAATATTATTTCTTTGTATCTTTCACTCACAAAACAAAATTTAGTTTGGTATCTCTAAACAAAATTTCTTTATTCTTTGTATTTTTCGTTAGAAGTAGTGATCAGTATGAACGCTTTATTAATTGTAGTGGCCTCGTGTACGTATGTTTATCCTGTCCCTAAAGTTTTTAAAGTACATATCTACTCATGAATCTTGTGGCATCATATTAACGTGACATGTGTACTCTATGTGTGGGTCGTGTCAAGTGTAGGTGAGTCGTTGGCGTCATCCCATACACCCATATTACTACTCTTTTAACTTAATTTCCCGACGATAACGATCACAAAATTAAATCAGCCATGACAGGCCGAGATATCCTCAACAAGATGAAGGTAACGTACCCAATAATCACTTCTTTTTTCAATCTCTATATTGCAAATTAATTGTGACAAAAATCAGCTAATTGTATTTTATCTTGCTTATAAGCGTAACTACGTTTCTAGTTCTAGTTATGGATTTTGTTTGATGTTGATGTCGATGTCGAATAGTTGATTGAATTCGCGACCGAAATCATAATGGTTGCGAAATAGTAACCGGAATTACAAAACATATACGTAAGATTCACACCCTAACCAAGTATCGGTTAAGGGATAGATGATCGAGCCAAGCCCGAGCTTGTCTTAACTCAAGCTTTTATAGTTTGAGTTTAACTAGTGACGAGCACTATTCAAACTCAAACTCAGGGCTTAGCTTGTTTATTATTTATCCATTAATTTGTATCTATATTTATAATTACTTTTTCTATAGTTTAGTTTTTGTTATAAAATAATACTACATAATTAAAACAATTATTAACTTTAATATTACTAAATGAAAATATATTAGTAGTAGGATAGGTTGATAAGTGTAGCCCAAGCTAAGCTTATTTTTAGGCCTAGGTTCAAGTTGTTAAGCTCCATTTGAGTTGAGTTTTTGTGAGCCGATCTTGGGTAGCTTACGAACGATTTGGCTAGTTGATACCCTACTTTCAGTCTCCATTCTAAGTCACAATAACTTAGAAGATAAATTACGCTCCTATTTTCCGTCGCAATTCAGTCACAAAAATTTTAAAGATGATTTACACCCTTATTTACATCACAATTCGGTCACAATTAAAGATAATTAATCAAAATGAATCTAAAAAATAGTTGATCAAAGTTAAAACTATGGATAGGCCCTCTTAGAGTTGTGGTGGTTGTTAGTCGCAAATTTTGCAAATTTGCGGCCACTTTTGTGTTACTGTTCGTTCGCATTGAAAGACTTATATGCATTATAACTCCCGTTTCTCGAACAGGAAAAGGTTGGTCTTTCATCATCGTCCTCTTTGTCGGCTGACACGGGAAAAGGAAAGAGCAAGATTTCAAAACATGTAACACACGGGTATCATTTAGTCAAGGGAAAATCACACCACGCGATGGAAGATTACGTATTTGCCGAGTTCAAGAATGTCGATGATAATGAGCTTGGATTGTTTGCAATATTCGATGGTCACTTAAGCAATGAAGTTCCAGATTACCTCCGATCTCACTTATTCCAAAACATTTTGAATGAGGCAAGAAAACCCCTTTCCTTATTTCAAAACAATCAAATTGTATCATTCTTACATTCGTTGTTTGCTTGCAAGCAGCCCGATTTCTGGACCAAAACGGAGGATGCAATCCGAAGGGCGTATCGCGTAACAGATAAAACAATCTTAGATAAAGCTGTTGATTTGGGTAAAGGAGGTTCAACTGCAGTTACCGTCATTTTAATCAACTGTAAAAAACTCGTGGTCGCTAATGTTGGTGATTCAAGGGCCGTGATATGTAAAAACGAGGTGGCTAAACAGTTATCGGTTGACCATGAGCCTAGTAAGGAACAAAAGCTTATCGAGAACAAAGGAGGTTTCGTGTCTAAAATGCCTGGTATATTTTAAACCCTAAACTCTAAACCTTAAACCAAATCTGACGTTTAACATCATCTGACAGGTGATGTGCCACGTGTTGATGGGCAGTTGGCGGTAGCAAGGGCTTTTGGTGACAAGAGCTTGAAGGAGCACTTGAGTTCTGAACCAGATGTAGCAATGGAGATGATAGATGATGATACCGAGTTCATAATATTGGCAAGCGATGGCGTTTGGAAGGTTTTACTCGTATCAACTCAAAAAAGTTATTCTGTTTTGTGTTTAATATTAATTGGGTGTGTATTTGTTTAGGTTATGTCGAATCAGGAGGCGGTAGACTGCATAAGGAATGTGAAGGATGCAAGGGCGGCTGCGAAGCAACTGACTGAAGAGGCATTGGCAAAGAAGAGTAGTGATGATATTTCATGCATTGTTGTAAGCTTTAATTGATGTCTTTTGTGGTTTAGATTTGGTGTATGTATGGTGCATCCTTCTTGCTCTTTACTCTTTAGTGTATGTTCCATACTTGTAATGCGAAAACAAATAATGTATTAAAGCAAGATTTTCTTTCAATTTGTTAAAATGTTTCATTGTGTCTTTACTCTTTAGATATGGAAGTATGTGTTTGACCAGTTAACTTTGTGAGTGGTGGTTATTGGAAGAGAAAACAACATATTGGATTAGAATTGGGAAATTAATTATGGGTGGTTTTAAAAAGTGAAAAATACAACTTTTAAGCTATATTACAAGGATAATAGTTATAATTTAAATGCTTTAAGAACCAACATGCCATAGTTTAAAGTTCAATAAAACATACCATTCACATTCCTATATATATATTTCGTTGTACAAAAAGAACGTATTAGATGTGAAAGGTGATGAAATTGAATATATCCAGAAAATTGGATTTGTTATCTTAATATGTACGCCCTCAACTCCTCCAGTCTAGACTCTGTCTGTCCTATCAACCTAACGAATACATATATTTAATTAATTAATTACTCACCAAAATCATATACTGACTGACTGACTGACTGACTGACTGCATGGCGGAATTCAAGGTAGTCGGAGTGATCGGCGCCGGGCAGATGGGGTCCGGCATAGCTCAACTCGCCGCCGTTGCCGGTTCAGACGTTTTCCTCCTCGACAAAGACGACGGCGCTCTTCAGACAGCGAAGGCTTCCATATCTAACTCCGTTCAACGCTTTGTCTCCAAAGGTCAACTCTCCAAGGTTTCCATCTATCAAATTCTATATTAAAATTATTTTCTAATCGATAGTATTTTAAATCCCCAATCTATTCGTGTACGGATTCGGATAATCAATTCTGATTAATAAATTGTTACGGTTAGACTTAGGGTTGCATGTTTTGTTTTATATTTTAGCGTAATTGAATTGACTTGTTGACCGATTTGAATCATAATATTCGTTGGTATAAGAACCTCATTGGCTCTCAGGGGCATGGGGAATCCAAGGGGGCAAAGCGGTGAGCAATGACTGAATCGTTAATTGAAACCGAACCGAAAACTGATGAGACCGAACCGTATTATCTGAAAACCGGTTGTCGGTTTTTTTGTAGTTATTAAATTATTAATCGTACTGAACTGAACCGAACCATTCATATTTTCATATATTTCTAGTTTTCATATGATTCATACCTCCATTTCATATATTTATATTTTCATTTCATGTATTTATACCTTTATCTCATGTATTTCTAAGCAAAATTTTAGCCCATGTTTGATTTTGGTTATTAATCTAAGCGAACTGAAAACCGACAAACTAACCGAATAAACCTTTGGATTAGCTGAAAACCGATTGGTTAATTCGGTTGAGGCTAAGAACATAACCATTCCGAATTGTGCACACCCCAACGCCCTTGGAAGCAGGATGCAAGGGGTAGAGTCCCTGTTTGGGGTCGATTTTAATTTTCGGACTTTTCACATATGAAATTCGATAAAATGGCTGAGCGCAATTTTAATGAAATTCGGATTTTAAATGAATAACTATTGAAAGGCGAGTTTCTGACCACATCCCTGTTAACACTTAACACGACTTTGATTGTCATTTGGTCATTCTCTTGATCTCTGGTTATCGTAATTCACACCATCACGCATACTAATTCTTGTCTCATTCTGAGTTTTATCCGATTCGAAATTTTGGATTTTTGGGTGAACCATCGAATTATTTTGATCTGAAAGTGTTTCACGACTCTCGTATTATCCAAGCGTTGTCTTACAAATCCCCCAACATGTTTAGATGATTAGGTCTTTGGAATCATGCAGGATTTATATGATTATAGATTGCATTTTTACAAAATTCGTTAGAACATGATATGTGGATCAAGATGCATAATTAATGATAAACTGTGTGATATTACTTGTCAGGAGGTAGGAATCAACGCTCAAGCACGTCTAAAATACACTTCAAATCTAGAAGATCTTCTATTTGCAGATATTGTAATAGAAGCCATTGTTGAATCTGAGGTTGTGAAGAAGAAACTGTTTGCAGAGCTTGATAAAATAGTTAAACCGTCTGCCATTTTGGCATCAAACACAAGTTCTATCTCAATTACTCGTATTGCAGCTGCAACAAAAAGACCACACCAGGTTCCTTTTAGTTTCTATAGTTATGTGCATCAATCCAAATATTATTCTACATGATTTACAACAGTTTCTTATCGTTGCCAGGTTATTGGCATGCATTTTATGAACCCACCTCCAATCATGAAACTGGTTGAAATCATCCGCGGTGCAGATACATCAGATGAAACATTCAATGCAACAAAAGCTTTAGCGGAGAGGTATTTACTTTCTTTTTTTGTTAATGTTCATTGTTAGTTGTTACTGTCAAATGTATATTGTTAAAAACTTAAAACACATATTTTTTAAAATGATAGGTTTGGCAAGACGGTTGTTTGCTCACAGGATTATTCTGGGTTCATTGTGAACCGGATACTAATGCCAATGATTAATGAGGCGTTTCATGCATTATATACTGGTGTCGCAACAAAGGAAGACATTGACGCAGGGATGAAGTTAGGAATTAATCAGCCAATGGGCCCTTTAGAGCTTGCAGACTTTATTGGGCTTGATGTATGCCTGTCCATATTGAAGGTTCTGCATGCTGGGCTGGGGGATGCTAAATATGCACCCTGCCCGCTCCTGGTGCAGTTGGTTGATGCGGGCCGGGTTGGCAGAAAACGACGTATTGGTGTTTACAATTACGTTAAATCACCTAAACAGTCGTCACGTCTTTAAACGTGTCATGCGAATGATTGTATCATGTTATGACTATGTACCTCTAGTTTGAGTTTAAAACTTTGTTATTGTAAGACTAGTATAAGCTGGTGTTATGTATGAAAGCCCATTGAAGGTCTTTGAGTTTGTGTGCAAGTGGCCAAAAGAATGGGCCCACAAGGAAGTGAGGAACAGCCTGTGAGTGTGGGTAATGTTTTTTTTTTCATGGCTACTAGTCCCCACTTTTGACAATGAAAGGGATTGAATTGGAATCCTATAATTGAGCTGCATATCTTTTTTATTATAAAAGTGCATTTGTAATGTAAAGTAGGGTAAAAGCTTATGTTAAATAGGCCCCTCATCAGGAAATTTTGAGAATTGGCTCTGTGTGTGAGAGAGAGATGAAGTTTCTGTTTCAGTGTCCTTGTTGCTCTTGTTTCTGCTTTATGAAGCCGAAAAAGGGTCAACCGAAGGAGAAAGAAAGTAAACCGAAGGACAAAGAAGGCAAGGATGAGAAGAAAACAGAGTGAATGAATGATTAAAAGCAAACCGATACGGGCTGCAATTTCTTTAAATATAATTGGTAATTTGGTTTTGCTATAGCAAACGTATTATGTATTCATCTTTGGTTTCACATATGTTAATTTAGCAGGTTATAGATGCCTGTTTTTAAGATTCATGTTTTGTTGTTGATTGTGTTATGCATTCATGATCCAGCAAGATAATGTTTGCATTCATGAGCATTGACTTGTACTAAATTCTTAATCTCAATGGTTGTCTTTGATGCACATATGTTAAATTTTGATCTTGACTTGATGAATTCTTTGCTTATTTAAAAGGGATGTAATTTTTTATTCTTTTTGGTCTCTTTAGAGACATAATCAAGATGCCCATAATTTCTGGCTTTCTGCCATGTAAAAGGGGGTGGAAAATTTTTAAGGTGCAATTATGGGTTTTTACTTTTTAGCATACTACAATTGACCTACTGTTAGCAAGGCAAAAGTTGGTGTTTCTTTATTAACACCACTGAAAAGTGGTCACATAAGTTTTTAATCTTTTCTAGCTGAAACCGAAGTGCGTGAAATATACCGAACCGAACCGAACCGAACCGAACCGAACCAAAACTTAATATTCACAATGCAAATCAAATATTCTCTTGGTCTTACAACTGGGTCTTGAACTCTTGATGTCTGGTAACTGAAAGTAGAGTTTGGGCTTAGCCCAAGTAAGAGATCAGTCTTATAGCATTACTTGAGATTAATATGGACTTGTGACCAAATCCAAGTGCTGTCGACCCGAGTTGCTACATTGTTTTGCAGCATCAGAAGTTGCTTGTATTTTGGAGTCCAATGTGGAATTTGTATTTTTCATCATAGCCACCTCTCAGAAATGTGACATAAGACACGGTCAGACGGTCTTAAGGATGATTCAGCCGACCCATTTAACCCGACTGATTTGCGTTTTGTTGTTTCTTGAAACTGTAGTTAGCCATTCGAATCAGATTATTTGTCAAAACCAGCCATTGACCATGAACATGTTGAAAATATATTACCACATTTTAGATACTAATTTTATCAAGTGTATTAACTTACTGAACAAATTAAGATTGACTTCCTATCATCATATAATAAGCAAGCCTTAAAACATTATAGATTAAAGTCACATTTCTACAACTAATCATTTTATTTGTTTACTTTAGATATATAATGGTGTAGTTTTGACATTTAATATAAGTAATTTTTTTATTACACATGTGTAAAAGCCAATTTCTGTATACGTAATCATAAATTCACATACTCGTGTTGCAAGCATCGTGTAATGTCTTCAAATTCTTGAGATCCGGTCATTTGGTTCCGGCCATTTGATTTGTTCTATCATAAACTCGTATGGAGAGTGTTCCCCAACTCCTGGCTAGTGCGGTGCGCGAAATGCCAACACGTTAAACACACAAACTTAACTATTATTTATTAAAAATCTACACATGCTATTGATACATCCATACATTTATAATTCATTTGACATTGTAAATTTTTAGTTTGACTTAAATACACGTATAAAATTTTAGTTTAATTGATGAAGGGATAGAGTTGATAACATTTAAAACTAAAACGTTTATATTTATTCTTATAAAAATCATTAACTGTAACAAAAATATTTAAAGCCAATATGATTTCATGTTCCATTCGAACATGTAATCTTTTTATTTGAAATATCATCTTTAATAAAAAAAAATAAGAATAAGATTCGATGAATAAGACGTGCCTCCAACTCACATTTAATTATGGACCAACATTTATATTATTTCTGCAAAAATAATTAATGGGAAGTGGCACAAAAATGGTTTAGGGGGAGACGCAATATGGGCGGGGTCCACGGAATAATGGTGAAGCCGAGTGGCAGAAGCTTCCACTCTGTAGATTTTGCATCCTAATCGGACGGCTCAGGATGAAAGATGGTCACATTTGCCAAAACGTGTTTTAGTACACCCCAACGCTAATATAAAATTGCCGACACGCCTAATTTATAAGCTACAAATTATCTTTAAAAGCATTTTATTATTTAGAATACATATATAGATATATACAAAATCAGACACAATAAAAGTCTTATGAAGTGACCGAAAGATGGATAATTAGTGACTGAAATAAGAGCAAAAGTCTTAAAACTTAGGGGGTGTTTGGGATTCCATATTTTACCTCCTTATGTCTTATTTAAGACATAAGGTATAAGTTACAATGTTGTAACTTATACCATATACACTCACAAAACCCAACTTTTCTAAACACTTTATAACTTATAATACATAAGTTATAAGCTATAAGAAGCAAAAATAAGGAATCCCGAACATCACCTTACCACATGAAAACAAATTTTGGATCTTAAGGGTGAAAGGTGTGATATGGGGTAGGGATGATACCGGGACCGTACCTGTACCTGTACCCGAAAGTACCCGTACCTAAAATCATTATATCTTGGTACCCATACCCGTACCCAAATTATATGGTTCGGGTACAGGTACTACGGTACTCGCTTTGGTACCCATTTGTTCATATATTTTTTTAAAAGTCTCAACTAAACTATGTAACAGTACGATACCGACAATCATTATCTACAATACCAAAACGGTAATACCATAACGAGAACCATAATACCGCAACCAAAACATAATACCAAAACTAAAAATGAAATAAATCAACCATAATATAAAATCCATTCTATTTTCTTTTTCTTTGTTTATTACTTAATTTCTATAGATAAACAAGAGAGAAAATTAATATATGTTATTTAATCATATACACAATTACACATACATGAAATAAAAATATACGAATACATAATATATGAATACACACGTATAGATTGAGAATGTAGTTATTCAACTAATATATATTATTATAGATGTAGGGTACCAAAAAGACCCAAATACCCTTAAGTACCACTCGCGGGTCACAGAGAATGCTCTTATAAGCCACCCGCGGGACATACGGATCACCCGCATATCACGATAGAGGAAGAACGTCCTCATAACACGCGCGGAAGCATCCGGGCATCCTCAAAAGTCATCCGCAGGATAGGACATCCGTCCGCCTAAACAACCGGAAGACAATGCCAGCGGGACAGCTGTCACCAGTCAAGTACTCTCTAGAAGAAGGTTCACGATTTTTACTTGGGGAATACGTGACATACTAACCAATGAACAAAGGACACCTGGCCAGGTTGTTATAACCGTACACATGGCCAGGGTGCAATCAGTCCTACCAGTTGGTGACACGTGTCCAGGTTGTTATACTCATGCACATGAGACGTATAGCCCAACCTATCACAAGAGGACACGTGTCCAGGCGGTTATCAAAGATCTTCTAGAAGAGAGCAGCTGCCCCAATCATCTTCCATCATCCTTCGGCTATAAATACCTTGTCAAACGGTATGAGGTATTCATTCACTCACCTATATTCTGACTACACTTAGTCTCAGTACTTCAGTACTTTCTACATTACGAACGTTACTGATTCTCACGCCGAAGGGTGGTTACAGGAAGACCCCCCTTTTGTCCTTCCTGTAACGAGACTCATGGTGTCTGTTTTGCAGGTTCCGGTCACTGGAATTTAGGAGGTTGTACTCATATCTTGGTTGTAATTATCGTATCCTACCTTGTGGATTCACTAGATCCAGGACCCATACCCGGGGATTGGATCTGTGTTTCTTCAATTATGTTTTGACACATGAAAGTTAAGTTATGAATGATGGAAACCTAATAAAAGCCCCTGCATATTCTAAACGGGTACCAGTACCCGTAATACCCGTACTTGTACCCGAAAGTGCCCGTACCTATAATCAGTAAATCTAGGTACTGATACCCGTACCCGATAGACATGTACGGGTACGGGTACTAAACATGTACGGATACAGGTATTCGGGAAAAAAATGCTCATCCCTAATATGGGGAGAGCGGGGCGAGAGAAGTGGTTGTGGTACATGTGGTAGCCCCTTCGCCTCTCGGTGCCGAGTGGGCCATATGTGGCGATGTAGAATACTCCCGAACATGTTACCGTTGAAAATGTTTAAATTGATATTCGACAACTAGTTTTTTTTTTCTTATTTAAATTAGATTATTAATAGTTTATGGAAAAGAGAGATGAGTTCGGGGTAACTAAAAACTAGGTCAAATCAACATCGCGTAGGCTTAACTCATTAACTAGCTAACTTGTTAATTGATGAGTTGTGGTTAATTAAAATTAAATAAAACAAAAAAAAAATGTTTGAATGGTTGTTATGAGGTGAACCACACTTAAATTTAATCTCTTGGGCATTATTGTGTTAACGAAGGGGCTCCATGATTGGTGCCTTGGCGTGTTGTGGGTTAATAGGTGATATTATGTGAAGAGGGTGGCGCCACCCACTAATGCCTACAACAAACGGTTTAACATGGAAGAGAGATTATACGAGGAATGGAATGATGGATAACTGCCACATTTTTTTTTCATTTGAAAAGTGAACTTTTATAAAAACAGACCAAAACGATAGCAAAACACACACCACTTCACAAGCAGGAAATAAGGCCACACCAAAAAAACTATGTCAAATTGAAGTTACATCACTTAGACCGCTTTAAGTATTTATAATTGGACATATATTTATACCACAAAAAGTCAAAAGATCTAATCTTCCGAATTAAATCTTCAACTTTGATCACTTTGTCTTCAAAGATTATTTCATTCATAGCTTTTCATATACTCCTACAAGATTTGATCATGATTCAGTGGAATGCCATTTTCTTACCCCAAGCCTGAGATGCTGTAGAGGTCCAACAAATCTATAACCGAGAAGGTGAAAATCGATGGGACTTTATACCATGAGCTCACAAAGTCCCAAACCTTCGAAGCCACCTCACAACCCAACGAAACATGCTCGATCGTCTCTACTTCTGAGTCGCACAACCCACACAACCTAAAAGGAACCTGCATGTTCTTTCTGTCCAAAGCCACCTGGGTGAAACACATTTCCACTCTTCACACGTGAATATTACACTTTTTTTAAATTAGTTTTATTATATAACAAATAAAGTTTAGAACTGTATATGTTATATTGGAAGTTAATCCGGAAACGGGTTATCTAGAAAGTTAAAGGAGTTAAGTGAAAGTGTTTTAATACGTTTATTTTTGTATGGTAAGAATATTATAGGTTATTTAATTTCTAGAATAAGTTTTCTTGTTTTACAAGTAGTTTATAAATATATAGTTAGTGGTATTGTAATTTGGTTGTGGCTTAATGGTGGAGCACTCACTTTATAAGTGAGAGGTAGGGGGATCAAACCTCACTACCACCAACTTATATGGGAGATATGAGGGATGACCTTGGCTTGCCAGGGTTCGAGTCCTGATCTCACCCAGTTTTACCGGCTCCTCGCTGTAGTGCCGTTTGGCGGGCGTGGGGGTCGGTTATTATCCGGTGAATCCCTCAACAGGTGGACCGCTAGGGGCTCCGTCCGTCCAAACTAGTGGCCGGCTCGGGCTACCTTTAGCCAGTGGGGGCCGCGTACTGGGTACCCGGCGTTACTTAGTTGGCCGTTCAAAAAAAAATGTGGTATTGTAATTTGTGTGTTTGGTTTTATAATAATAAAAAGAGTCGAACAAATTGTTTAACTTCATGCTTGTATATTCGATCGAAAGCCTGATCTCCAACATGCTACATGTGATTTAACACAACTAGTCACCGTGAAATAGATACAAGCAAACTAAAAAGAAAAGAAAAAAACTTCTAAATGTATACTTTTCATAAACAAAAACCTTTTTTATTTAGGCCCAAAAAGAAACTAGTATTACCATTTTACCCCGATGCGTACCATTTGGGTTGAGACTTGAAGAAGGTCAAGGAGGTAGTTTAGAGTATATAGAAATAAATTAGAAAGCAAAGTCTCGGTTGACATTCACGTGTCATTCTTAAAGTGGTCCATAGCAACGGATGATACACGTTTTCTTAATGCTGTCGTATCAAGTTATTTTCGTTTTCATCATATTCAATTTAATTTACCATATTTTCAACTTTTGATTCCACAAAAGTAAAAACTTTTACTCTTGTGACATAACCCCAAAATAAATAAGGCCCCAGTTTCTTATTTGTATTTAATCTGAACATTTATTTTCAAAGAGTTAATAACGAAAAGTTGTTTATTACTATTCAGTTTTATTTTTTTAATATATTTGAAAAAACACTAAGGGGCTGTTTGTTTACATCTGAATGGAACAATTCAGATGTAAACATCTAATTCATTCAGACTTCAAAGTGTTTAGTTTCAAACAGAAAAACATCTGAATGGTTAAAACAGAAAAACATCTAATAAACAACTTTTCGTTATTAACTCTTTGAAAATAAATGTTCAGATTAAATACAAATAAGAAACTGGGGCCTTATTTATTTTGGGGTTATGTCACAAGAGTAAAAGTTTTTACTTTTGTGGAATCAAAAGTTGAAAATATGGTAAATTAAATTGAATATGATGAAAATGAAAATAACTTGATACGACAACATATATATTGTAAACATCTAATTCAGATGTAAACATCTAATTCATTCAGACTTCAAAGTGTTTAGTTTCAAACAGAAAAACATCTGAATGGTTAAAATTATGTCTGAATCATTCAGACTCATTCAGATCTGAATGAACCAAACAACCCCTAAATGCCGAACCATATATATTGTAATAATAAATTGTATTGTATACTACACAGTATAGTAACATAAATACATAAGCTACCTAATAACTAACAACCATAACCAACTAAACATGTAATCTTTAATTCTTTATTATAATTTTCTAAAAAAAACTTCACTACATAGTAACCAACTTCTTTTCACATTTGAATATAACCGAATTCAATTGAAACCAAATAGTCATTAAATACTTTTAGCCCGCAATTAAGCCAAGTGGTGTTGATCATAAACCATAAATTTTCTTTCATCTTACGTTTGACTTAACTAATAAATACCCACAAACTTTTATTTCCAACTAATATTTTCAAATATTTGATTACACTTTATACTTTAATGTACGTATAAAATCAATTAATACTCTTTATTTATGTAATGAAAATAAAAACTTGTTGACCGTTATTAATGAAAAATAATTAAATTAGAATAATAATAATAATAATAATAATAATAATAATAACAACAACAACAACAACAACATTTAAAGCCGTTCACTAAACTCACAAAAGTCGATGATGTCGTCTCGATCCAACAAAGTATACATACAAGTAAACGCATACACACACACGACTACACGATACACACACCTTCCTCAGTCTCCCTCAAATCTCGGATAATGTTGTCTCCACACACACATTGAAAAATTTAAAAAACCAGGTAATTGTTTCTGCAAATTCGCTAAGATTCATGGGTTTTGCTTTAAACGAAATGGGTCAGTCTTAGATTTGCTTATTATGCTTCGATTCAACCGGTTTAACCGATTCACCATTTTCAAGATTTTGTACTGGTTTGATCAATAGTGACGAATTTACGACCATATGTTGCTTACAAATTGTGGGTTTTGTTAAAGATTTAAACTTTTGTATTGTTTGTATCGATTTAAGTTCATAATAAGCATCAATTTTAATGTTCTTGATTTTTCAAAAACCAAGAAATTGTTTCTGCAAATTTGGTAAGATTCATGGGTTTTGCTTTAAATGAAATGGGTCAGTCTTAGATTTGCTTATTATGCTTTGATTCAAATGATTTAACTGATTTTGCATTTTAAAGCACCGATCTTGATATGGGTTTTTGTTAAAAGTTAAAAATTTTGTATCTTTCTTGGAATCTTGTATTGTTTGTATCGATTAAGTTTATAATAAGCATCAATTTTAATGTTCTTGCTGGTTTTTATTAACAGCTAGCTATCGATTTGACCGTCACACAACGCAATCTGATCCAATTTGGTCATTAATTTAACTTCTCGTGAGACTAATTTGGTTACAAATTGTCAAACAATGAGGTTACCAAAGTCAAATACTATGATGAAGTTTCAAGAATTCACATTTAAGTTACTCCACTTTGAAAAAAGATGGGTGCTTCCATTATCATTAGCTTTAATAATATCCATTTTCTTGTTCACAATATCCATCAATTTAAACACTCAAAACAAGTTCAATTCTTTTCAAATTGGGTCAAACAAGACCTCAACTTTTGCTGAAAACAAGATCCAGTCTGCACCCCCTCCGCCCCGTCCGACGGTCCCTCGGTTCGCTTATCTTGTTTCCGGGTCGAAAGGGGATTTAAACAAGTTGTGGAGGACGGTTAGAGCGTTGTACCATCCGTGGAATTATTATGTTCTTCATCTTGATCTTGAGTCGTCGGTCGAGGAGAGAATGGAGCTGGCTTCGCGGGTTGAGCGTGATCCGGTTTTTACCCCGGTTGGGAATGTGTATGTGATTCCTAAGGCTAATATGGTTACATATAGAGGGCCAACAATGGTGGCTAACACTCTTCATGCTTGTGCTATTTTGCTTAAGAAGTTTAAGGATTGGGATTGGTTTATTAACCTTAGTGCCTCGGATTATCCTCTCGTGACTCAGGACGGTTAGTTGTCGGATCTTGGTTTGTAAATTTGGTGATTTTGTGTTGGTTTTGATTGATTTTTTTGAATTTGGTTGCAGATCTGCTTTATGCATTTCATGATTTGAAGCGGGATTTGAATTTTATCGAGCACACGAGCCAATTAGGGTGGAAAGAGTAAGTATTGCGTGTTTGAGTTTAGTCTAAACGGGTTCGGGTCAGTACTATGTGTTTGAATTTTATCAAGCATTTATATTTTATGATACTTCACACACTTTTGAGTATGTGAAACTTTTTAAGAGGACACAAAACACGACATGATTAAAACGGAAATTGTGGGTTTGAGTGTAGTCTAAAGGGGTTCGGGTTAGTTTCGGGTCAAACCCACAAACAAGTTTAGCTAAAAGGAGTATGTCCGGGTCAACCTGACGAGTTAACAGGTTGACCCTTTTAATTCATACTTTTTTTAAAACATGCTTTGGAATAAGATATATAAATTTGTGTATTTATTGTAAATTTATGATTTTAGAGTTATATAAAATATTTTTTTATGAGTTAAATGGGTTGTGTTCATGTCAACGCGTGAAACTTGTGTTGTTTTCGGGTTCATGTTTCTGACACAGTTTTCGGGTTCGGGTAAATTTTTTGGGTTGACCCGTGAACCTGACCCGTTTAATGTTTATGTAATAATTTAAACTAGGTGGGCATCCTAATTCCTATGCCAAATAAACATAATTATCTTATATAAATTTGTATTTTTTTTATAAATTTCTGATTTCAGAACATTAGTATGCAGAAAATTAAAGTACAAAATTTAAGTTAAGTTAAATGGGTCTTGTTCATATCAGCCCACGAAACCGTGCCATGTTCTAGTTCATGTGCCTAAACACAATTTTTGGTTTGATCCGCAAATCCACGACGTGACACGCATAATACCAATACTGAAAGAATGTGTGTGTGTGACTGTGTATATGCAGGAATAAAAGGGCAATGCCATTGATGGTCGACCCGGGACTATACCAAAACAGAAAGTCAGATATCTTTTGGGTTCAACCGAAACGGGCTCTCCCAACAACATTCAAAATGTTTACCGGGTCAGCCTGGATGATCCTATCACATTCATTTGTCGAACACTGCATATGGGGTTGGGATAATCTTCCAAGAACATTACTCATGTACTACACAAATTTCGTCTCATCACCCGAACATTACTTCCAAACGGTTATTTGCAACACCCCGGAATTCGTGTCAACCGTGGTCAACCACGACATGCATTACATATCATGGGACACACCTCCAAAACAACATCCTCATACCTTAACCTTAAACGACACGGGTAATATGATCGCAAGTGGGGCTGCGTTTGCACGCAAGTTCAAACAGAATAGTCTTGTTTTGGATACGATCGACCGTGAGTTGCTCCACCGTAAGAACGGTAGTTTCACTCCGGGTGGGTGGTGCAAGGGTTATCCACATTGCAGCAAGGTTGGGAAACCGACACGGGTCAAACAGGGCCCGGGTGCTAAAAGGATTCGCCGGCTTATAGGGATGTTGCTTCAACAACCTAAGTTTAGTCAAAGTCAATGCCAATAGATTTTATGAATTAGAATTAAAAAAAAGTAGTGTTTAATACTTTAATATATGGTCATATAGAATTTTTGCATGTGGATCAAGGTGAGATGTTTTTGTTGTATTTTGAATATTTTGTTATTCAATGACTTGTACATCATGCAGCTAGAGATGTACATTGTTTCGGTTTGAGATTCAAGTCATAACAATCTTAACTGCGAAAACTACAAAACTTATACACCATCTACTCCCAAATTTAATCCATTTCCAAAACCTTAATATTTCCACTAGAATTTGCAGCAACCAAAGTCGAAGATTGAGGGCGCCAACACACGGATGAAATGAATTGTTCGTTGTCATCCACTTCATTTCCTGTTAACGGATCGGTGGTGTTGAATTTATATGACATTGCAGGCATCGGTAATGCTTTGTGATAGATGAAAACCTGTTCAAATGGTTATGAAAAAGTAAATAATAATGATAATAATATAGATATTTAACGGTTAATATAGCATTAAAGCATGATTTTATTTCTTTTTCTTGATAATTAATAATCACCTCGTTTGTTTCTGAACCGGTAGCGATGTAGTTGCCCGAGACTGATAAACCAACAAAATTCTACAAAAAAGTAAAATAAAATTATTTTCAAAACAAGAACAAGAAACAACCTGTTCTGACCTGAATCCGTTTTGACCCATTACCCAACCCTGTCAGCCCGACCCATTTTGCAACCTCTAGAGCTCAAAAAACAAAAAAGTAACTACCTTTACATTGACATGGCCCGAGAATGACTGCGTCGGGCGGTCGAGGACTTGACACGTGGCGTCAGATAAATCCCAGAGCTTGAGTGTGTTATCGGTGGATGATGATACAAGCGTTTTTGAATCTAGAAACTTGATGTAACTAACGGTTCTTTTATGTCCAACCAATGTGTGAAGTGGTATACTTAAATTGCGTATATCATGGTAGTATACCCTATGATCTGCAGAACCAAATGCAAGAATGTTACTTGAATCACAACGAAACTGAACGCAGCACACGTTTGCCTTTGTTCTAATGGTTCCAATACTCGAATTCTGCAGTAATAACAAGAAAATTTAATTATTATACATTTTAATATTGATATAAATCAAAGTTAAGTGTCGGTAAATAATGAATATAATTGCCTGATTAATATTCCAGAGCTTAACACAACCATCATCACTCCCACTAGCTAGCAACTTTGGATCTGTTGAAAAGTCAACAGACCATGCGTGTCTCTCGTGCTCTTTCATGTCCATTGATAGTTGACCTTGTGCAACATCCCACACCTAAGAATTAATAATAATGGGCGGGCTGAGTAACGGGTCGAAACGGGCAGCTTTTCTTGATAAAAACTAATGCATTAATTATGATTAAATTTCAGTTTTATAAAGTGATAACTAAGTATTATAAAACTGTAACCATTTGACCGGTACCCTTTTTGCTAATTTTTTAATTTGACCCGTTTGAGATAAAAACTACCCAAACCGACCCATTTTGCTAACTTTTTAATTTGACCCGTTTGAAATAAAACCAACCAAATTAACCCATGTATTCACAAATTACCTGCACGACACCTTCAAAATTACTCGAAACACACTGGCTTTTGATGTAACTATTCCAACAAACACTGCTTATCTTTGACCTTGTTGGGATTTCAATAAGCGGAAAGTGGATGTCTCGATTCGAGTTCAAAACCGATTGATATTCGAAAACTTTAATCTTTTTATTAACACCCGCTGTTGCAAAGAACTCCCCATCGTGATCAAAACTCAACGAGCACACGAGGCTTGAAGAATTAAAAAGATCACCTTGTTTCAAGTCAGCTTTGACTTTTAACTTACTAGGTGACATGTACTTAGATAATCCCTCCATAAATGAATTTATCCACCCACTATTTACAGCTCTATTTCTTGCTAAAAAGTAAGCCGATTCTATTTTCTTGATGTTTTTCATCATTCTAGAACTTTCTTGATTTTCTTTAGGTGTTCTTTTGACCCGTTTTCTTGACCCGGAGCTTGCTTTGTCGTCATCTTGATCATGTGTTCTTCTAATAGACGCTTGAAATTTTGTAACTTGCTGCATATCAGAAGTCAAAAATGACACTTTTTTCTGCAAGTAATTCGCGGTTTCTTGTTTTCTTTGTTGTAGCATTAAAAGAAAGTCTAATAACAATTCTTGCTCGGCAATCTTTTCTTCAAGCTCGATTGCAGCTTCGTGTTCGTCTAGTTTTTCTCTGAATTCGTTAAGAAACTCACTTTGTAACACTTCACTACATCCAAGTAAACCATGAAAGATAAGAAATTAAGAACCTTGATTAACAAGTAACAAGAAAAACTATGAATTTAGGCGTGTAAACGAACCGAACGTTCAGTGAACTGTTCATGAACCGTTCGATGGGAAGTTCATTATTTAATAAATTAACAAACATGTACAAAAATTTTGTCATTTAGTTATGTGAACAAACGTGAACGCATCATTTAAATTCCTTTATGTTTGTTTAAGTTCGTTAACATAATAATTTAAAACTTTTTGCTTATTACTTAGGAGTTTTAATAACTTTATAAACCCAACACAACATTCTTCACATTACTTTTAACTAGTTTTAGCTCAGTTATGTTTGTTCAGCTACATTTGTTCATTAATGTTCGTGAAACTATTCATTCATACTCTAACCAAACGAACATAAACAAACACAAGCCTAACTATGAGTAGTTAGTAAATGTTGTGAACTTACTCTATTTGAGGCCTGCTAGCAGGGTCGGGATGCAATAACCGCATTACAAAAAACGCTTCCTTTGGCCACTTGAAATGTAATTGTGGAGGAAACACACGATGTTTAAGGTCACACATGGTCGGATTCTTTTCTTCTAACGAACTACAAGGGTAATATAACTGTTCATGGAAATAAACCCAAATGGAAAATAACTATTTAAGGAAATATTAACTAAAAATAACCAAAAGAAGCTGAAAACATACTGAAACCAAACACACCTCAAAAAGAAGAACACCTAACCGATAAACATCCGAAGCACACGAACCGGGCCCACCAGCAGCCTCCTCAGGGCTTGTGTACCAACTTGTTTCCATTTCCAATATCCTTTTCATAGGAAACATAACTTTCCCTTCTTCTGCCTTAATTTCGGGGCAATCGGTTTTTAAAACTTTATGCGAAACATTTAAAGACGTTACATCTTGATAAGAATCTGAGCCCGAATCCGAGCAAGACGCAGACTCTATAAACGAAACATGGTTAAACGACGACATGACAAAGCACGAGGGCCGGTTGTTGTGAACAACAAACCCTTGTGAATGTGCCAAGTTTACAATTTTGACTATTTGCATAAATATATGTAGGCATTCAAGCGGTTCAACCACTCGGTTCGCGTTGTCTAACCACTGTCTCAAACTAATATCTTTCCTTGTATTCTCATGATCATGATCATGATGTTGATCATGATCAGTTTCATATGAATTATCCATATCATCCACCTATTGATCCATAAAAATCAATACATATTCCAATTCTACAACATGCAGCCACTATGAATAACATTTTACATCCAACTTTTAGCCTGATAATAAATAAAAAACATATAAGAGGCATAAACAAAAACATGATCACAATAACAAAAACAACAACATAATAATAATAATACCAGAAAATTTCATGAGAAGAGCAGGGGGGCATGAGATGAGATCTTTAACTATATGCAAACAAGAACCACAAAGGTGGAATCTTTATTAAATAAAATCAGAAAAAAAGAATCTCCCCAGATGTCCTCAGGTTGTTTAATTGCAAACCAACATGTTTCTGAACTGAAATAAAATATTGGTATCTTACAAAAAAAGAATTAAAAAAGACCAGATAAGATTTGAGTTTGTTTTGAAGCCCCAAACTGAACAATCTCTTCTTAAACTCCTTTTGTACGTGGCAGATCTTTGTCCTTTAAATCCATAGCCACTTGCACAGTACGATACATAATAATAATATTATTATATAATCAAAAGAAGCAAAAAAATGAAAATGCAATTAACAATAAAACTAGACCGGTTTGATTAGGGTAATTGACAATGGTAGATGACATACTTGAGTTAGAATAGTGGAGCATGAGTTTAGATGAATCATAAGGATGTCAACAGAGGAATGATAAATATGTAATCTACCTTCTTATCATCGAACATAAACCTTTTCTAATTGAGGGGATGATAAATATCACGTACCTTGATATAATATAATAGTTACCTGTATTATAGACATGTCGGTAATTTTATGAAGTCACTAATTTATCTTATTTAATAATTGAATTTATAAGTGTTGTTATAACAGTTAAAAGTATGTTAAGAGTATTTATTTTATATTTTAAATTTTAAAAATTATCTATAATTTTCTTAGAGCATCCACAATGCTCTTACGTGAGTGTCGTCTGGAAAATCGAAACCAATCAAAAGTGGTCGTATAGCGTTGTGAATGTTGTCTAGAATTGCATGTCACTTTTATTACTTTTCGTTTTTTTACAACATAAATGTTTTTTAAACGGAAATGACGGGAGAAACATTTTAGTTTTTTAACTTTTTTGTTTTATATTTATATTTTGAATTATAATTTTTTTTATTATTTCATTTATAGAATTTTTGTGTGGTCATGAATAATTCTCACATATTTCATTTTAACTTATACATGTCGTAAAATACCTATACATGTTGTAAGAGAAAGTTGTAAAAAGTTAACGAAAGTGAACAAAGGGAATAATATAAAAGATAGAATCTATAAATAGAAACGTTTCAAAATAAACCAAGAAAACATTTTGTAAGTTTTAAACACCCATAAACATGCAACATCAACTATCAAATCAGATTTCAAACATTCTTTAAAGCCATCTATTTTATCAATGCTATAAATTTTCAAAAAAAACATTTATGTTGTAAAAAAACGGAGAGTAAAAGTGGCATGCAATTCTGGACAACCTTCATAACGTGAAATGACCACTTTTAGTTGGTTTGGATTTACCAGACGACAGTCACGTGGGAGCGTTGGTGGATGCTCTAACAAAATTATAAAACACTCAAAAATATTGTTGGGTATTAAGACCAACCAAACTTAGGCCATGGGGTATACTCTAACCAATACATAGGTTAAAGTGACATGACACTTTAAAGATGGATTAAACCACTCCCCACTTGAGTTAAGTGTGTTAAAATGGCCCATGGGTTATACTTTTAATGGGTTAAAAAGAACAATATTCATTAATTATGTATTAATTACTAATTGATTTGTTATATAATTATGTGTTAAAAGGGGGGTTCAACCATTTCCTTTGAATGACATAGAGTGAAAGAAAAAAAAATGAGTGATGTGGAGCTTATGTGAAATTAAAATGAGTTAGAGTATACCCCATGGCCTTAGAGAAAAACTGTCAAAATGACAACTTTAATTATAATTTAAAAAAATCGAGTTTATGATTATAAAACGAAATCTACAAACTTTATAATATTGTAAAGTTAAAAAATATATTAAGTTTTCTTTATTTTAATTTAACAGTCTATAAATTATACTATAATTGATTTTTTTTTAAATAATAATACTTAAAAATTAAAAAAAAAATCAATTATAGGTAATTTTTAGAATTTAAATTCAAAATAAATAATCTAATATATCTTTTAACTTGTTATTATAACAACACTTATAAATTCAATTTTAAATAAAATAAATTAGTGACTTCATAAAATTACTGACAGATTAATAATACAGGTAACTGTTCGATGATACCAAAGTACATGATAGTTATCATCTCATCTATTAGAAAAGGTAAACATTCGATGATATCAATGTAAATGATATTTATCATCCCTCTAATAAATATCCTTATTATTCAACTAAACTCATGCTCCACTAATCAAACCCAAGTATGTCATGATTATCATCTACCATTGTCAATATAATAATAATAATTTACCAGATTAATATGGAAAGAAATAATGTTAACTATGAGATATACAAGAATAACATATACTAATATAAATATGTTATCCCGGTTGGCAATTGTGAGAAATGGAATCATCGTCAAGATACATCCCTAAGACCTTCAAGTAAAGCCTTGATTACTGGTACATTGTTGTTATTCAAGTTATATGTTAATGTGAGAGTTTATTTATTAATTTGTAGGAAACGAGTGTTTCGAGGGAGTAGTTTGTCGTATGCGGAACCCAATGTTATCGAGATCGACCCCCCTTCGGCTCATCAGAGTACGAAAACGAAGGCTAGGAGTACACAAAAGGAGGTACGTAATTGTCATGTTTCGTTTTGTTGTATTATTATTTAAATTCATTAGAGAGTAGTGTTCATATAGAAACACAAGACAAACAAGCAAGAAGCTATGCCGACAAGAAGCTATGTTACCGGCTCTTTTTCGATTGGATAACCTTTGAGGCTGAATGTAGGAATTAAGTACATTTTATAATAATAATATAATTTAATAAAGATATTCTCTTTATTCGTATATAAACAAATAAATAAATAAAAAATAAATAAAATAAACTTACTTGAATGTAAAAGATATTAACAAGGTTCTTTGAGTGAAAAGTGTCTTTGGTTTTATTGATCGTAACATTTGAAGTAAAGTCGTTAATGTTGGTTGAGGATTCATATTAAATACCGTGTCCCTCGAAACAAATTTTGTGTCACTTCTTAGACGAACACACCTATCTCTCAGAGTACAACAACAAGAACAATACATGTACATGTACTACTGGAGGTGGCTCTCGCACCCGAGGAATCACTGGATAAGATGACGTTATAGACTTTTGTGAAAAAGAAAAAGAAGATGATGAAAGAAGTGAGAGTTTTCCTCTCTAATGGTGACTTTATTTTTGTCTAAATTTTGTGTCTTTTTGAAATGAACCGTAAGGTTCTATTTATGATCATAATTAACAAAACTCCTTATTTGTTTTATTTAGACACAATAATGACAATTTATGTTTCATAAAAGTACTTAAGAATCATAACCAAAACATCCATGTAAATCATGGCATTGCTTTATGAGTCAAAATCAAAACAGCCATTTGATTTATGACAAATACAATTTGTAAGCATTAATCCCAAAGATGAAACAAATTCCTATCAGTCACCCTAAGTTTAACAATATATATTCATTCCAACCACTGAACCACTCAACTTCAAGCATCAATATCCGATTCATTATAGCTCTGTTTTGGACACGGTTTAGTTCGTTGTGAAACTCTCACAATGAAGAGTACAAACCCGAATATAATATTATATACATTATATATACCACATATATAAATACAATTATTAATCCAAGGTTAGGAAAAAAAATTATTTTCCTATTTTGCTAAAACTCATTTTTAGCAATTTTCCAACACTGATAAATCTTTTCATATGCATGCAACTACTTGCTACAATATAGAAAGAGGAGTTTGCTTCATAAAATGCTGAAGTTCTACATATTTGATTATATACTCACTAAATTTGTCAGGTTGAAATAATTAATTTAGACATAGATGAAGACTGTAACAATGTAGTGTTTCTTGGAGGAAATATTAATGCCGAGTCTAACAAAAAAATGAAGGGTATAATGGGGATATCTTTAGGTTCTAGTAGTGCCTCAAAGTTAGATGCAAAGAAAGCTGAGTCAAATAACAAGGGAAAGGTATAAGATGTTCCTTGGTTTTCTTTACTTTTTTTTATATGTTTTCTGGTGTTTTATATGTGTAACTGTTATATACTTGTATGTAATTCTTGTCTGTTTCAGGAGGTTCTAGATTCTTCCAAGAGCTTCGACATAAAATCAACTAGCATTTTTGATTTAGACGATTATGTTTCTGATGATGTTGATGATTTGACTTTACAAGCCTATTTTGATAACATTGATCTCCCTGCTGGAATCAAAGACTCTTCTTATACACTAACTAATAACAGTAATAATTTGTCTAATAATAATAATACTCAAGTTGTTGTAAATAGCCCTAGCCCATCAAGTTCAACATTAGCTGAAAGCTCATCTAGCAAAGCGAAGACGCCTGTTAATGATGACGCTTTGGAAAAGTATCAACGTTTCAAGAAGTTTGATACTGTCATGGACCATTCGGATCATCATTATGCAATGACACAGGCAAGTTTGTGTTATTGTTTATACCATTGTTACATTTCTCATTATTCATATACATGTCACTTGTTTCAGCCACATCAAAAATGTGCTAAAAGTATACAAGAAGAGTGGAGGATTCTTGAGAACGACTTGCCTGGTATGTCTCATCGGTTTATCAACTCTATTGAGATATAATGAATACATGTATATATCATATTTGATTATTTATTTTACAGACACGATATTTGTTCGAGTTTATGAATCAAGGATGGATCTTTTAAGAGTAGTAATTATTGGAGCAGAGGGGACGCCGTATCATGATGGTCTTTTCTTCTTTGATGTGTGTTTCCCAAGCACTTACCCGGATACGCCACCTGTAATTATCCACTTGAATTTAAGTTTGTAACGAATATAACAAGTCATAGACTTTGTGTCATATGCTTGATGATGTGTTTTCAGCACGTGCATTATCGCTCTGGTGGTCTTGGTATCAATCCAAATCTATTCAAATGCGGTGAAGTTTGCTTGAGTCTTCTGAACACGTGGGACGGTGGCCATAATGAGATGTGGGTCCCTGGCACTTCAACTATGCTTCAAGTTCTAGTCTCGATACAGGGTCTGGTTTTGAACATGAAGCCTTATTTTAACGAACCCGAGTGTGCAGGTTTGAGCGGCTCTGTGCAAGGAGAACAGTTTTCTTTAAATTATAATGAACATATATTTATGTTATCACTTAAAACAATGGTTTATACATCGAAGAACCCACCAAAGGTAAGATTTTTTTTTTTTGTGTTTTTTTTTATGTTCCTAGATTTTTTAGTAGGCGTGGTTGAATGGTGAAAGTGTTGATGCAGAACTTTGAGGATCTCGTTGTTGAGCATTTTAGGTGCCGTGTGCTTGATATTTTAATGGCGTGTAAAGCTTATACGGAAGGTGTGAAAGTCGGGTGTCTTGTCAAAGGAGGTGTGCAAGAAGTTGATGATGGTAAAGGTAGCTGCTCACAAAATTTTAAGGATGACGTGGCGCCGTATATTAAGACGCTTATGGATGCATTTACGAAGATTGGAGCAAAAGAAGATATAGAATTTTCTCATTTAAGTGTAGGGAAAAGTCGTTTGCCCGCAATTGGTTATTCTCCAAAATCGTTAATTATAAATAAGAGTATTTGTGAAAAGCTGTAAACATGTTTTTGAAGACTCCATATGATGGATGTGCTAGGCACAAATATTTTTTTCTAATGTTAATGATTTTTGACTTGACAAATATATATATATATATATATGTGTGTGTGTGTTAGGGCCCAAATTTTATAGTCGGATCTATGCTCAGGATCCCGAATATGTTCAGGATTCTCGAATAAGTTTAGTATCCTGAGTATTAATACTAATAGATAGATATTTCTCTATTGGTGTTGATTTATAATTGCAGATATTAATTATTGATTTAGTCCATCGAAATACATGGTTGGTGGTTGAAGAAAACGCGTCAAATGTGTTATAACCGTTAGGAGTAAAGGCCAATTAATGGTTAACGGTCAAATATTGACTGTAAGCTGAAATCTCGCACTTATAGTTAATATTAGCACGCGGAAGAACTCTATTATTGTCAGGAATCATTTTTATGTTTAAGGATCCTGGATTTACTAACAGGTTTTCAATATTCGGTATCCCCGATAATTGCTAACTGTTGTATCATCCTCGAGTATTTGAAGTTATTTCGCAGATGGGACTACTTTGACAAGTGACTCCTTAAAGAATCGGTCAAAGACGTGAAAGGTAACGGCTAAGAGACCAAGTCCAAAACATAACTTCGCATTTAAAGCCATTAAACCACGAGATTAAAGCAAGAAACGTTTTTATTAAAGACAAAGACGGATTTCCCGGGATAACAGTTGTAACCTTTTATTATAAATATGAGCCGATAATATCATTAGAATACACACAACTCACTTGTTTAGCTACTAGTACTCATTGTATCACTTAGCTCACGATCACTTATCAGCTCCAACCATTGTAATCACCGGTTTTATTATTAATAATATCGACGGTGATAGTTTTCACCGTCCGGGGGTTTTTTGTACCGGAGATCATAATAATCAAGCGTTAATTCGACCAAAAGTTAAGTTCATAATCTTTAACCGAAGAGATTCGACTAAAGATTACGTTGTAAACTCTTGACCGAAACGAAGATTATCATAATCAAGGGTTTTTTCCCCTCGTAATCATATCGTTGTGTTCAATCTTACAATCAATAAGCACTTCACCTCACGCACTAATTTGATCAAAAGTTGCTTTGTCAATTTTTGACCGAAACAATATGCCTGTTTCATAATAAGGTTTGATGTCCAAATAAAAAAGATGTGGCATTGAAGGTAGAAAGAGAATGATAACAAGCAAGTTAGGAGTTTCAAAGTAATATGCACTTAAGGTGTTTGATGAAATGCCCCTCAACCCAAACTATTATAAAATTTAGTGAATTCATATAGGGTACAATGAGTGTGTATGGATTGCTTAGTCAAGCAGAGGATAATGTATGATTACATTAATCACCATGATTGTTATTTATGGTAATGATTTATGTACAAAGAATTATTAAAAACAATGGTGCCCCTTGTGTTTAAGATATATTGGCGAATGGATCTGTTTTGGCATGTGTTTGATGATTAAGAGGACAACGAGGTGGGCCGAGTAATCAAGAGAACAAGAACAATCAAAGTAAAGGTGAGTATCTTGAGTACTCTAATCTAGTAATGCTTCGTAAATGTCGCTTGTTGTCGATAAGGGATTACAACTCGATTTTTATGAAATTGATTTTAGGATGTTAAAGAAATACGGGTTTGATTGACACTAAATGGATTACGGGTCACATAGGTTGTAGGTAAATACTTATTTCAAACATGATTTTACATATGAAGAGTTAGATCCAACAAATCACTGGTGATGGATTACTATGATTAAGATGTAAAGTTTTGAGTTTTTGACAAAATGAGTTATTGTGTTCTTCAACTTAAATCTTCATTTCCCCTCTAATACTAGTTAAGCTAAAACATAAATTAAAAATCTTTTAGTTATAAATTTTCTATTTAATAATCTTTAGTTTTTATTATAGTTTATAGAGTTAATTAGTATAATAAAAAGATTGGTAACTAAAAAACAAATGTTTTTTTTAACATCGTCCATACTTGACGTTTTGAGTCGAAGTATACCTAGAAGTTAAAACTAAAAGTAAATGTAAAATGGAGCTCACATTTTAACATTCGGGTCGGCCCGGTTTGTAACTGCCGGCACAGCTTTATGTATGTTCCCGCAATATTGTTCCGAGTAAATATCGCATGGAATCTAATATTTAATAATAATAACAACAATCGTCGTCTCTCATAGGGTTTATTTATTATGTGATGTGATTCAATTTAACCCCCATTCTATTCTATATATATATATATTTTTTTTTCTGTTGCTGTTAAATCATCACTCGTGCCTGCTGCTGACAGTTTCGTTTGGAGAAATGGAATCATCATCATCGTCAACTGCAGCAAGAGACAATATCATCCCTCCTCAGATTAATTCCAAGTAATTAATTAAACCTTCTCTAATTCTCATGTCGATTAATATTCACGTTGCGTTAGTATTAATGTGTCGAGTTAATTTAATTTGTAGGAAAAGAAAAGAGTGTTCAGTAGTTCGTCGTATGACGTGATTGAGATTGATCCTGATCCTCCTTCGTCGAAATCAAAGGCTAGGGGTTATAAACAAAGGGAGGTATATATCTATCTATCTATGTTATTATCATGCTCATTGTTTATTGATTCATTATCAGTGTCTTGGCGGTTGGTTGATTGATTGATTGATTGATTGTCTAGGGCACTCTTTGTTATTTTAAACCCTAAACCTGCTAAATACATATGAAACTACTCATGTTCATCCGTTAAATTTTATCGGACAAATGGACGGTTCATCAATGCTGTTACACTGTACCGGACGGAATTTTGTGTCCGTGTTCATTCGTTAAGGAACTGAGCCTGTTCGTGTTCGTCAGTCTCCGTTCATTAATTTTGTAAACGGACACTAATGGACATTAACACACAAACAAACGTAACCGGTAATGAACATATATATGTAAACGAACATAACCGGGCGAACCTAAACGAACACGTTACTAAACGTTTACGAACACAATTGAACGCATACAGCCTCTGTTTGTGTTCATTAAGCTTACCGAGTGAATTTTTATGCCCATGTTCGTTCATATATATTTAACGAACGAACATAAACGAATTTCTCGCAAACTGTTCACAAACGGTTCGACAGATGTTCGCTCCATTTACAGCCCCAATGAAACTGTATATGCATCTTCAATAAAACTGTATATGCATTCTGTTTATTGTATTATTATTATTATAAATTTTAAAAAAATTCATTAAAGAGTAGTGGTTACATTGAAATAAAAGGCAAACAAGCTAACAATCTGTGTCGCTAGCCCATTTTGGATAACCTTTGAAGCTGATCAATCTTTTCATATGCATGCAACTACTTGCTACACTGTATAAACAGGAATTTGCTTTAAAGAAATGCTGAAATTATGTATATTTGATTATTTAATCACTCAATTTGTCAGGTTGCCCTTCAGGAAATAATTGATTTAGACATTGATGAAGACAGTAACGATGTTGTGTTTCTCGGAGGGAATAATGTTGACTCTAACAAAAAGATAAAGGGTATAATGGGGATTTCATTAGGTTCTAGCAGTGCTTCAAAGTTAGATGCAAAGAAAGTTGAGTTATGTAACAAGGGAAAGGTACTTGATTATGCTTAATTTTGTTTTCTGGTGTTTTGTATGTATAATTGTTATCTTTAATTCTTGTCCGTTTCAGGAGGTTCTAAATTCTTCCAAAAGCTTCAACACAAAATCAACTAAGTTTTTTGACTTAGATGATTATGTTTCTGATGATGTTGATGATTTGATTTTACAATCCTATATTGATAACATTGATCTCTCTACTGAAATCAAAGCCTCTGTTTATACACCAACTGTTAAAAGTAATCATTTTTCTAATAACAACAATACCCGAGTTGCTGTAAACAGCCCTGGCCCATCAAGTTCAAGATCTGCTGGAGGTCCATCTGCTAAAGCAAAGCCTGTTGTTGATGATGTTGCTATGAAAAAGTATCAAAGTTTCAAGAGGTTTGATACTGTCATGGACCATTCGGATCATCATTTTGCAACGACACTGGCAAGTTTCTGTCTTTGTTAATACCATTGTTACAGTTCTCATTATTTATTTATCATATCATACGCATCACATGTCACATGTTTCAGCCATCTCAAAATTGTGCTAAAAGGATACAAAAAGAGTGGAAGATTCTTGAGAAAGACTTGCCTGGTACGTCTCACCGCTTTATTAACTCAATTGAGATATAATGAATAAATGCATATATTATATTTTATTATTTGTTTACAGACACGATATTTGTTTGAGTTTATGAATCAAGGATGGATCTTTTACGAGCTGTAATCATTGGAGCAGAGGGGACACCGTATCATGATGGTCTTTTCTTCTTTGATGTGTGTTTCCCAAGCACTTACCTGAATAAGCCACCTGTAAGCCGTCTTTTTATCCACTTGATTTTAAGTTTTTAACGAATATAGCAAATGATTGACTTTTTGTCATATGTTTTGTGATGTTTTTTAGCTTGTGCATTATCACTCTGGTGGTCTTCGTATCAATCCAAATCTGTACGAATGTGGCAAAGTTTGCTTGAGCCTTCTGAACACGTGGGAAGGGGACAAGAGTGAGAGATGGGCCCGAGGCAAATCAACTATGCTTCAAGTTCTAGTCTCTATACAAGGTCTGATTTTGAACATGAAACCGTACTATAACAAACCCGGGTTTGAATCTTTTGTGCAACCTGAAGAGCCTTCTTTAAGATATAATGAGACTACTCTGATTTTATCACTCAAAACAATGGTCTATACCATGAACAAACCACCAAAGGTAAGAGTTGTATTTTGTTTTATTTTATTTTATTTTTAGTGTGTTTAGTTAAAAATAACGGTGAAAGTGATGGGTGCAGCACTTTGAGGATCTTGTGATTGGGCATTTTAGAAACCATGTGCTTGATATTTTGATGGCGTGTAAGGCTTATACAGAAGGCGTGCAAGTCGGGTATGTTGTTAAAGGAGGTGTACAAGATGTTGATGAGCGTGGCAGTTTTTGTTCACGGGAGTTTAAGAATGACGTGGCTTCATATGTTAAGACACTTATAACTGCATTTAAGAAGATTGGAGCGAAAGAAGCTGAAGAATTTGTTCATTTAAGTGTAAAGAAAAGTCCTTTGCCTGCTGCGACCCACCGGACCCCACGTGGTATTGGTTATTCTGGAACCTATAAATCAAAGCATTGGTGAAAAGATGTCAAATGTTATTTTGGATTTTGATGCTATTATGTGTATATGGGACTAACTTCCTTCTAGTGTTCAAACTTTTGAGTCGAGAAATATATCTACCGGTTTTGGTGTAATTACGAGTACTAGTTGCAGATGGACATGACTAGAATTAGTTAAATTTGTTCAAAATAGGATAAAACAAATAGGTGAAATGGTTTATAGGAGAGAGAAAACATGTATTAGGAAAGTAGGATAGATTCTGTCAGATATTGTTCGGTGATGTGGACAACAACCAGGAGATCCATCATTTCAAGTGACGTGAAGAAACAACGATCCACTCCTCGGGTACGGGTCCTGGATCTCATGAGTCCACAAGGTAGGATATGATAATTACGACTAAAATATGAATATAACTTTCCAAAGTCCAGTGACTGGAACCTGCAAAACAGACACCGTGAGTCTTGTTACAGGAAGGACAAGAGGGGGGGTCTTCCTGTAACCACCCTCCGGCGTGAGAATCAGTAACGTTCGTAATGGAGAAAGTACTGAAGTATAAAGACTAAGTGTAGTCAGGATATAGGTGAATGAAATGAATACCTCATATCGTTTGATAAGGTATTTATAGCCGAAGGATGATGAAAGATGATTGGGGCAGCTGTCCTCTTCTAGAAGACCTTTGATAACCGCCTAGACACGTGTCCTCTTGTGATAGGTTGGGCTATACGTCTCATGTGCATGAGCATAACAACCTGGACACGCGTCACCAGCTGATAGGATGGATCGCGCCCTGGCCATGTGCACGGTTATAACAACCTGGCCAGGTGTCCTTTGTTCATTGGTTAGTATGTCACGTATTCCCCAAGTAAGAATCATGAGCCTTCTTCTAGAAAGTATTTGAATGGTGACAGCTGTCCTGTAGACACTGTCCTCCAGCTATTATGGGGACAGATATCTTGTCTTGCGGGCGACTTCTGAGGATGCCCGGATGCTTCCGCGGGTATTGTGAGGACGTTCCTCCTCTATCATGATATGCGGGTGATCCGTATGTCCCGCGGGTGGCTTATAAGAACATTCTATGTGACCCGCGGGTGGTACTTAAGGGTATTTGGGTCTTTTTGGTACCCTACCTCTACATGACGGATCACGAATAAAATATTCGTGATCCGCCATTTGAAATGGCGGATGTCAACTTTGATGATCCACCGGTTTGACTGGCAGGTCACAATTTCCAAAGTAGGATACCCCTATATGTAAAAGTAAATTTTGGTGGATATCCGCCATTTCAAATGACGGATGTAAATAGTGACATCTGACTGATTTGATCACACATTTTTCTATATATTATTTTACTTATTTGTATATATTAACGTTTTTTTTCTAAATAAAGTGTCGTTTTTAAAATAAAGTGATGGATACCTTGTTTTCTATTTTAAAATACCTATATATTTTATACATTTTGATGTTTGGCCCATCCACCTTACAACTTTACAAGGTATCCGTCTATGTGCCTACGACCTAGTGATCGACTATAGGTAGAATATTTAATATGAAAAATTATGGGAAAAAGTATAATAAATTAATTAAGGCATTTCGAAAACGTGAATGTTCGAAATCATTTTTTGATCATATAAATCTTTTTAATATTAAAAACATGATGTTTTTTATTAAAAAAAACTACTGAAAAATATTAAAAACATGATGTTTTTTATTAAAAAATATCTTTTTAATATTAAATTTTATTTTTTTAAATACTGAAAAACTACTAAGTAATAAAAAGAAAACTTGTATTTTAAAAGCGTCACTTTATTTAAAAATAACGTTAATATATACAAATAAGTAAAATAATATAAAGAAAAATGTGTGGTCAAATCAGTCAAATGTCACTATTCACATCCGTCATTTGAAATGGTGGATGTCAATATGTGTGGTCAATATTAATATAAAGAAAAAGGTGTGGTCAAATCAGTCAGATGTCACTATTCACATCCGCCATTTGAAATGGCGGATGTCAAGATGACATCTTCCATTTCAAATGGCAGATGTCGACCAAAATTTACTTTTTACATATAGGGTATCCTACTTTGGAGATTGTGACATGCCAGTTTGGCGGATCATCAAAGTTGACATCCGTCATTTCAAATGGCGGATCACGAACACACCACCAGACAATATCTGACAGAATCTATCCTACTTTCCTAATACATGTTTTCTCTCCCTGTTCAGAAACAGGCTTCACGCAACTATGGCATACATAAACAAATTAACTCGTATGAACGATTCACCTGTAAAAGAGAAAGGGCAATCCACTTGTAAAAAGAATCGTTCAGTGATATAACCGGACAAAAGAAAGGCACAAACTTACCAAAATTGAAGTAACCACTACCTTCGCCAGGCGGCTAAATACTGAAGCACAACAGCAGCATCGCCGTCCGACGCCACCAAGGCGTCTGAATGGGAACCCGGCAGCACCATCGACGGCGATTCTGAGTTACGGTTTGCTATAGCAGCAGAGATGAATTGGAAAAGTGAAAAGCATAAGTTGAAAACAAATACAAAACAACGCATCACAACCAAGTTTTACAAAGTTGATCAAAAGGCATATTCACCACACATTTGATGAATAATAAAGAATGTGAGAGGATGCAAAAGTGGTTTTTACATATATATAATTGGTACATTAAAAAAAGAAAAGAATAAAAGTTTATTTGAGAATATATGGAGATCGAACACAAGTAGGCTCTTGGCCTCAACATATAGAAGTGAACCACATCAGGTTGTCCTGCTAGCGCCATCCCTACAACATTCTCATCACTACGAATTTTGGTAGAGATGCATAAATCATTGTCACGTTTCACAACGGGTATTTTGTTGAACATATTTCACAAATGGGGTGCCTTCCGTAAGAGTGGTATCTCGGTCTTAAAATATGTGTCATGGATGATCTCATGATCTCGACCTACTTTTGGAGAAACTGCTCGTTGTAGGCCGACGTTTTAGTGTGATCACATCTCATATGCATGGGACTACACTAAGATGTCGCCTCTACCATGGGCGAGTACTCCTTAACATATTTGTAACATGAGGACTTAACGAGTGAGCTAGTTAAACGTGCTGGCTCAACTGTTTTTTTATCCTCAATAAAACTGAAATTCGACAACTCGGCCATTGGAAAGAGAGAAATATGGCGGCAAGAAGAAGATTTAGAATTATATCAATTAGGCTGATTAATAATACCATGTAAGGTTTTATAAAATACACGCTTTTAAAGGTGATTGAAATTTATCAAGATAGTATAAAATACAAGATTAATATGGAAAGAAATAATGTTAACAAACTATGAGATATACAAGAATAACATATACTAATATAAATATGTTTACTAATGTTTAATATTTAAGCCAAAACTAACCATCGTCTCAAATTCATTCATTCGCCATTGAAGACGTATTAAATGGAATCATCAAGTCAGAATTCCAAGTAAAGACTCGATTACTAGTAGATTAATGTTATTCAAGTTATTATGTCAATGTGAGAGTGAGTTTATTTCGTATTGTAGGAAAAAAGTGTTCCCGGGTAGCCAGATGTTATCAAGATTGATCCTCCTGCTCATCAATATTACACGAAAACGAAGGCTACGGGTACACAAAAGGAGGTATGTTATCATGATGGTTTATTTGTTGGTTCATAACAAGTGTGTTGACTATTCTCACATGGGACGCGTGCAGTGACGGATCTAAGAATTTTTTTAGTGGGTTCACTGTTCGGGCCGGTTCATTGGTTCGGTTCAGGTCGCATCGGTGATTCGAGTCGGCTAAGGTTTATCACATAATAAATACCGCTTGTAATTTCTTTGAATGATCGATGATACGGCCATCAAACTGTGATCATCAAATTAGGATGAGAAACTTACAGTTGAAGCCTAGTAGGTTTTGGATATTAAATGACAATTAAAGCAGACTCACAGTAGTTTGTTGATCATTTGTTAAGACTTAAGAATAAGTTATTTAATTCATTTGTTCAGTTTTTTATCATTTTTGTTTCACTTTCTAATTAATTAAATTAAGAGTATATATAGAGCTGTAAAAGGTTTCTAATGATTATGATCATATATTAAGAATTAAGGTATGCGTGTGTATTTACAATGATTACTGAGTTAAATGTACACTAAAACAATAAAGCTTCTTTTTATGATGGCTTTATAAACACATTTGCTTTGAAATCATCTAATCAGATAAAAAATGGAGAAAAATATGGGAAAGCCGGCTAGAAAAGAGACTTGAACCTAGGTTCTTACAATGGAAAGGCAAGATGTTTACCATTAAACTAAGATTTCATTTTGTATATGAATTCACTTATAATTTATTTATGGGTTTACTCCATATTTTATACATGCATTCTATATAGAATCCGAAACTCCGTGGGTTCCCGTGAACCCACACCCACACACGTAGATCCGCCCCTGGACGCGTGCTGTGATACTTAGAGCATTCTCAACCTATTCTTTAAAGTTGTCAAACCCATATAATTTAGGGTAAATCTTAAGAAAACCATCAAAATCACCTCTCCAATCCATTCCCTATTATATGGATGAGTTATATGGTAACTAAAGTAAAACCCTAAATATAAGAACTCAATTTTAATCCATTTATGGATATGAATAGGGAATAGAATGTGAAAGAATTTTGAAAAATGATAGATAAATTTATGGAATGGTGTTTTTTTAGCTAAATTATAGAGAAAAATATATGGAATGAGCTGAGAATGCTCTTACTCGTGTGGAGCCAGTTATGCACGTAACTAATTAAACACGTGTAACCGGTATCGAAAATCAAAAAGTCAGAACTCAGAACTAATAATTTCAAAAGAACATATTTTTTGAACTAATACATTCTTACCCGAAAGTCGTTTTGACTTGTAACCCAAACCCACCTGACCTGACCCGTTTGCCGAGCCTAAGTGGTAACCAACCCGAACCAAAATAACCTTTTTTCCTTAACTAGCCCCTTCTGACCTAGACCCATTCTGACCCAGCATGCCGCCCCAACCTGAAACGCTCGTTTCGCCAGGTCTAATATATGGCAATCATCTTGTTCTAATATGTGATTTCTAATATGTGAATAGCATGATAGAATGATTATCTGAAAACCTTTGCTGATCAAACATTTCATATGTATGCAATGCAACTATACATGCTACATTGTAGAAAGAGTAATTTGCTTTGAAGAAAATTTGAAATTATGTAAATTTGATTATATAATTACTCAATTTGTCAGGTTGCCTTTCATGAAATAATTGATCTAGACATTGATGAAGATATAGTGTTTCTTGGAGGAAATAATGTAGACTCTAACAAAAAAATGAAGGGTAAAATGGGGATTTCAATAGGTTCTAGTAGTGCCACAAAGTTGGATGCAAAGAAAGTTGAGTCAAATAACAAGGGGAAGGTATAACATGTTTCTTGGTTTTTGTTTATACTAAGTTTTGTTTTATGGTGTTTTATTTCATATGAATAAATTTATCTTTAATTCTTGTCTGTTTCAGGAGGTTCTAGATTATTCCAAGAGCTTGAACACAAAATCAACTAACTTTTTTGACTTGGATGCTTATGTTTCTGATGATGTTGATGATTTGACTTTGCAATCCCATTATTCTCATGTTACCCCCTCCCAAACATTGACGCGAAGGTAGACTCTGTGACGCCATTTAAGCTCAAATGTTTCCTGGATGCCTATAAGGGCTATCACCAAATTCAAATGTCACCGCAAGATGAAGACAAGACTGCTTTCAGAACTGACAAGGGTGTTTTCTGTTACACAAAAATGCCCTTTGGTTTGAAGAATGCAGGAGCCACTTACCAAAGACTCATGGATGCAATTTTCAACGAGCAGATTGGAAAAAACTTAGAAGTCTACGTGGATGATTTGGTGATTAAAAGCAGGGAGGAAAAACAAATGCTCAAAGACATCGAAGAAACCCTTCGGCGCCTAAAGGAAGTAAACATGAAGCTCAACCCGAGCAAATGCACATTCGGCGTGGAAGAAGGGAAATTTCTCGGCGTAATGGTCACCAAGGATGGTTTCAAGGTGAACCCAGAGAAGGTGGAGGCTATCCTCAGCATGCCCTCACCATCCACCATGAAGGAAGTTCAAAAGTTGAATGGTAGATTGGTATCAATTAACAGGTTCCTAGCAAACCATGCAAGCAAATCTACCCCATTCATTAACACGTTGAGAAATTGCTTAAAGAAAAGCCAATTCAAGTGGACGCCTGAGGCCGATCAAGCTTTCAGTGAGATAAAAGAATGTCTGATAAATCTGCCTGCGCTCACAGCTCCACTACCTGGTGAAACTTTAACGTTATACCTGTCAGCAGGAGAACGCGCCATTGGCGCAGTATTGTTGGTAGATCGCAAGGGAATCCAAACACCAATTTATTATGTAAGTCGCGTGCTGACAGATCCTGAGACGCGCTACACCATCATAGAAAAGTTAGTTTTATCACTAACGCATGCGTCGCGCAAGCTTCACAGATATTTCAATGGTCATCCTATTGAAGTCCTGACTGGTTACAACATCCAGCAAGTCTTGCGGCGTCCCGCGCTCTCAGGAAGGCTGACAAAATGGGCGCTGGAATTAGGGGAGCACACGATCACCTATAAGCCTCGTCCAGCAATCAAGGGACAAGTCTTAGCTGATTTCATCGCAGAAATCCCTGAAGGAAAAGTCGGAGAGGCTTAGCGCGAAGTAGACCCTCCGCAAGCCAATAATGAAGAAAACGTTTGGAGATTATTCACTGATGGAGCTTCAAGCAACGAAGGGTCCGGCGCAGGCCTCAAACTGGTGGATCCAGAAAATCATGAGTATACCTACGCAATCAGGTTGGATTTCAAGAGCACCAACAATGAAGCTGAGTATGAAGCCCTGCTGGCTGGTTTGCGCATCGCGCACAAGTTCGGAGTTAAAAAGCTAGAGGCTCATGTAGATTCATACCTGGTAGCAGCACAAGTCAATGGCCTTTATGATGCCAAGGAGAACACCATGCCTCTGTATCTAGAGCAGGCGAAGAAACTCACCGAACAATTTGACTTTTTCAGAATCATACACATTCCGCGCAGTGAAAATAAGTCCGCCGACGCGCTAAGCAAAATGGCATCAACCAGCTTCGATCATTTTGGCAAAGATGTCAGGGTGGAAGTAATGAGCAACCCGTCAGTGGGAGCGAAGTCTGTTCTTGTAATTCATACAACACCTTCATCATGGATAACTCCAATAATGGAATTCTTGAAGGAGGGAAAGGTACCAGACGATCGCGCACAGGCGAGGAAGATAAGACACAAGTCGCAGAACTACGAACTGCTCGATGGTACGTTATATCGACGCTCTTATCTTGGACCACTCATGAAATGCCTAGACGCTGAGGAAGCAAGCTATGTGATCAGAGAGATACACGAAGGAATCTGTGGAATACATGCTGGCCCGCGCATGGTGGTCGCCAAGGCAATGAACGCAGGTTACTATTGGCCAGGCATGTACTTGGACGCGTTAAAAGAGATCCAAAAATGCAAAGCGTGTCAGAGCTATGCGCCAAATACCATGCGACCAAAGAACAACTTGATTCCGGTGACCTCTGCATGGCCTTTCCACAAGTGGGCAATCGATATTGTGGGTCCCTTGCCACAAGCGCCAGGGCGAGTAAAGTTTTTGGTAGTGGCAGTAGACTATTTCACAAAATGGGTTGAAGCCAAGCCACTGGCAAAAATCACAGCCGAGGCAATGAAGCAATTTATTTGGAGCCACATCGTATGCCGTTTTGGCCTGCCCATGGAAATCGTGAGCGACAATGGCAAACAATTCACTGACAGGAAGATATCCAGTTGGCTCAAGGAATTGCGCATCAACCAGGTCTTCACTTCAGTATACCACCCTCAAGGGAATGGCCAAGTGAAACGCGCGAACCAGAGCTTGCTGAATGGGCTGAAGAAAAGGTTGGAGGGAGAGTCCCATGCATGGGTCGAGGAGTTACCTAATGTCCTGTGGGCGCACAGGACATTAAGCAAAACCAGCAATGGCGAGTCCCCGTTCAGCCTAACATATGGAACGAAGGCTATGATTCCAGCAGAAATTGGATGCCCATCCTATAGAGTGCTCATGATGAGTAAGACGGATAATGAGCAAGAAAGGAGGTTGGATCTCAATTTACTTGAAGGGCGCAGAGAGGCGGCTATCATCAGTGAAGCCAAATACAAGAAAAAACTAGAAAAATATTACAATCAGCGCGTGAAAGAATGCCACTTCAAGAAGAATGATTTTGTCCTTCGAAACAATGAAACTAGTCGCGCAATACCCCCGGGAAAGATGTCTCCCAACTGGGAGGGACCTTATCAAGTCTCGGAAGAATTGGGAAAAGGCGCATACGCTTTAAAAGATTTAAATGGAAAGAAGATCTCGCGCACATGGAACGCAGCACAACTTAGAAAATGTTTCATGTAAAAGTTGTCAAGTTTGTAATCAAGGCTTTTTAAGCCATTATGAATAATGATACGCGCTATTTTCTCTTAATATGCGTTTTATTACCTTTTGCATACATGTTTCACACTTCCCTTTATTAATTTTGAGCAATATGACAACATTGTATTGACATCAAACTAAAAATAAAATGAAGTAAAACATACATGCGCGAGCTTCAAGCTCAAACGCGTTAACGAGTTTTAACTCTAAAACGTCAGGGCCTTAGCCCAATAATATGAGCCTTAGCTCATGGTCTTAGCCCAATAATATGAGCCTTAGCTCAAATTACTCATAGCATCCATCCTACGTATTGCGCAGCTGGACCATAAAAATACCTAAGCACAACTAAGGCAAAGCACATGCCAAAGCATAGTTGTTAAGGTCTCAGGTCGGGGCCGCGCATGGGATTATAATGGATATAAGCAGAGTAACACATACTGACACGTAAAGGCTTAAAAACTCATTCATAATTCCCTATAATAAATGCACGATAACGTCGCGCAAAAGAGGAACAATGAAATGCTAAGGCACGTGTCAGCATATTCAGAATATTGCAAAATAACTTGAAATATGACAACTGTTAAGGATTAAATAAAATAATTTCCTTACAGCCTTGTCCAAGTTTCAATGTGTAAGCATACCTTATATTCAACGAGCACAAACATGCAATATAAAGAGACGAATTGGGAATGCGCAAGATGCGAATAAGGGAAAAACAAAATTTCATTCCACAAACATAGAAATTTACAAATTTACAAATGATGAGGTAAAAACTACAAATACAAAAAAAAAAAAAAACAAGAAGGGCTTTTCAAGTCTCTATATCAATATCAGCCTCTTCATCGTCCTCATCATTACTTCCTCCCTCAGCATCTGGCGCAGCCCGCTCCTCGTCATCTCCAAACTTACCATAATCAAGCTGTTCGTCTTGAATATAGTCGTCTTCTATTATGATAGCGTCAGGAGTAGGTCCTTTGGCCACGCCAGAGCCGCTGGCAGAGGTAGCGTTGCCCGCGCCATCATCATTGCCACCAGTCCCTTCACATTCATCAAGTAATTTCTTTAAAGCGCCAAGATCGGGCTGGTCAGCAAGCGCGGCTATCTGCAAGTCACAAGGAACAGTATGAGTACAAAAGATTATGAAAATAAGGCAAGTAAACTCATTAAGGTTAAAATACCTGCTCAAGGTTGGGAATTGGAGTATTCAGGTACTTCTCCCCCACCTCAACCATGTCAGCGCAGACAACGTCGAGCTGATAAGGGTAGTCGGATGGATTCTTCTTTAGCATGCCATATTCATAACCATCCTTAAACCCTTTAGCTCGACCCACCAAGCGCGACGCCGCATTACAATCCATCACAAGGGTCTGAAACTCGTCTGAGTATTTCATCGCATAAGCGCAACGAGTCACACCCTGTGAAATCAGCCATTGACGGTCCTGCGCGAGGGAAGAAACAGACGTCTCAAGAGCAGGGATCTGAGAGTTTAACAACTCAACAGTTTCCTTGGCTTGTTTTAGCTCTTCTTTGTCAGACGCCGCTGCCGCCAAGGCTTCATTCTTTTCCGCTCGCGCAGCATCGAGCTCTTTCTTCAGGCGCGCAACCTCACTCTCCAATAAAGATTTTTCAGTATTAACCTGCGCAATAGTTTGGTCACGCGCCTCTGCTTCCAACTCCAGGTCACGCGCTCGACGCGCGTACTTGGCCGCGTCTGCCTCTGCCGCTTGCAGTTTTTCCCGCGCAGCTTGCAGCTCAAGCCCGCGCTTCACAAAAGCAGCGTTGGCACTTGCCCGGTTCTCGCTAAGTTCTGCTTGGAGTTTCTCAGCCCTCTCTCGGGCATCAGAAAGATTCCAAGCAGAAATCTTAGCCTTTTGCTTGGCCTCCGCAAGGGCATCACGTACCTTTATATAATCATTGCGAAGCTCTTGGGAGGCAGCAAAGAACGCAGACCCAGCAAAAAGGTGGTCATTAAGCAAGTTCACGCGAGCGCGGTCCTCTTGAAACCTCTTTTCAGCTGGAGGAACAGAGTGAGCCCAAAAGTCTTCACATACGCCCATGGATTGGAATGAGCTCTCTTCAGTGATATTCCAGCTCGGGCGGTATATGTGATCGGCTCCCTACAAACACAAAGCAACGCAAAGAAAGGTTTTAGTTATCTAAACACTAATTTGGAAGTCTGCACAGCGGAGCAAAATAAACTTATACATGCGGAGAACCGGCAGAAAGGTTAGCGCCAGCTGGCGAGCTCATGCCCGCCCCATGAGAAAAAGGCTGCGCCACGAAATATCGTGGCGCTATAGGGCTTACGCGGCCACCATCAGAATCTTCAAAATTAACCTCCTCATCATCCTCTATAACAGGTCTCTTCTCCTGCGACTTGGAAAAATCAAAAATAGTATCACGAGGAGGGCAGCGCGCAGGAGGAGGTGAGGGAGGTCTTGACGCTGTTAGATCAGCGCGTAAAATAGTCTCCTGCTTCTTAGTGATCCCAATGAGAGGAGATTCAGTACTTGTTGGAGCAGGAGCAGAACTAACGGCGCCAGCGCTAGCAGTGCCACCAGCAGCTTGTGTGCCAGCTATAATTCCTATTAAAAAACCAACAAGGAGAAATGATTCATGACTTGAACTAAAGGAAAAAATCAGACAATCAAAGCGCAATAAATACCTTGGCGCACCGTAGTCCGCGAATTAAACATCGCCATGAAGTCCATTTTCCCCCTTTTCGAGGGTAAAACAGGGGACTTCAAAACAACCTTCGGCGTAGCCTCGGCACCTTGCTGCGCCTGAGGTTGAGCCACCAACGTTGCCGGCTCTACAAACATTTGAGTGAACAAAGCTTCATTAATGACTATCAGAATCACGCTCATAAAACCACAAAAATAAACAAAGTATACCTGTTGGAGAAGACGAAACAGCAGGCACAGCACCGCTTCCCTTGTCCGCCGCGCGCAGAGACGAGGGTGGCGGCACCATACCTCGTGTGGACGGGAGGACTGCCCACACCTTGAGGCAAAGAAGACGAGGAAAACTTGGAAGTAAAACCCTTGGTTTTCTCAAGTCCCTTCGCCTGAGTAGGAGGAAGATTCTGGGCAACAGAGGCATCATCTTTTTTCTGTTTTTTACTGGCCCCTGCGCCAGTTTTGCCTTTAGCCTTGCGCTTGAGTTTTTGCGCTTCAGCTTCTTCCTCCTCCACTTCCTCTTCCACAAGCTCCAACTCATAATTAGCGAGCGCATCTACAATACGCGCAACAGAAATGTTAAAACCAAATTTGGTGCTCTAAGGGCCTAAGCACAAATACAAAGGCTTACCAGGCGCATCGCTGTAAAAACAAAATTCTAAATCGACAGGGATGAACATATCATCGAAGCGATCAGGGAAAGCAACTTCCCCAGCGCTCAGCGCGACAGAGCCACCTTCCGTATGCTCGTCATAGGCGGCGTGGATGTATTCCTTGCTTTCTGCATAAAACAAGACAAGTGATATCAGCAAAACGAATTATACTCGCGCAAAATTAATGCAATGAACAAACAACCCACCTGAGCCATCAACATGGATGACAGGCTCAGTCCCGCTGTCAATCCACCTCTTGCTCATGCCAACCCCCACCAACGCTTCCTCGCAAATTTTCCTGGCGGGGGATGGTTCAGCAGATAACTTCTTAACCCACGCGCCAGATGGATTCTTAAGAACGTCATCATCCGCGGGCGCGGAAGTAATCGCGCGCATAGTCATGCGGATGTGAATCACACCAGCCTTGATATAAAAGAATTTTTCAGCCCAGTCATGAAGGCTTTTGAAGGAAACAGTGCAGCACTTAACCTTCTGACTGCGCGGTGTGAATGAGAACCAAGAATCTTGGATTTTCGGCTTATAAAAATATTGAAAGCGCCGAGGGGTGGGCTCCTCGCGCCGAGCTTTGCACATGAACTCAAAATGAGTCATGCGCACTAGTCCACAGGGATGAACCTGAGATATATGAATCCCGTAAAACTGGAGGAGCGCACCTATAAACCTCGTCATTGGAAGACGAAGATTACAGTGGGTGAAAAAATGAGAGTATAAAGAGATATAGCCGGCGGGAGGATCCGCCGCCGTTTGCCCGGTCGCCGGGAGCAGACAGCCATACTCAGGGAGAAAACCCTGAGAGGCGACGAGATTATCAAAGTCAGATTGTTTCAACTTGCAGGGAATCTCATCCCATCTCTTCACCGCCTTGTTCTTCCCTCCCTCCTCCGACGAGGCCTCGGCAACCCGTTTACCCTTGCCGGTCTTCTTCAAAGTAGACATAACCACTGATTTTACACGGCCTTTACTAGGGGAAACTGTGGTGTCTGGGTTATCAGACATACAATTGCGAATCGAACAATATGGTTACTTTAAGCACGGAAATCTGGAAGCAAAGATAATGGCTCTTAATCGGAATGTAAATTGAAGAAGCAAAAGCTCTGAAAATGACAATGGAGATGAAGAAAAAACCGTTCAAAAGGTTTGGTTTTATAGGCCCAGGGGAGAGAAAGAGAAACAAGTAATAATCAGATCTACTCTCACGCGCCCCCCGCGCGCAGGCGTAGGCCAACATAAGCGCGACACGTGTTCCTGACACTGTATGAGGAGACGTGAAAGGCAACTGTAGCACATCGAGCACGCGAAAGGTCTGACACATAACGTCTCCATCTCTGATGCATGTCAGCATCAACCAACCACGTGCATTGACGATTCGTTTTAACCAAAGGGATAGAATTTCGCGCAACGCACATTTGAGAAATGAAAAAGAAAAGACAAACCCTGTTAAAGAGCAAACTATTAAGTCTAATATCTATCTTACCTCGCTCGCGCGAGACAAGACACACATTAGACTGGGGGGGCTTGAAGGGGTATGCACCCGCCTTAACATCGAGCAGGGCGGGTCAACCCACAAGATATAGACAAGAGGCTTGAAATCAGGATGTCATGAAGACACAAAGCCAAAACCTATGCGCGTGGCGCATATCACATATGCTCACGCATATCACATATGCTCACGCATCACATATGCTCACGCATATCACATCTGCGCGTGGCGCATATCACATATGCTCACGCATATTACATATGCTTACGCATATCACATGCACACGCATATCACATCTTTGCATGAAACATCTGCGCGTGAGAATAAAGAGAAGACCTTGCGCATCCCCGGGATAGGCGTATAAAGGACAACACAACAAATGAGACAATAGTCTAATCCAAATCAGGATAAGGACAACCATGATTGTACTCATCAGACAACCTTCCAGAAGGTATCTTTTAAGGAATAAAGAATGTGCTGATGTTGACAGCTGCCAATGAAGGGTGGACAACTCAGCAAAACCCATGTGCCACCACGTGATGGCACATGGGTCAGGTAAAATACATTGGTCAGAGAATAATCAATGAAAAAGCACCAGGTGTCCTAAGTACACGTGGCGCGAAGCAATAGGAGGAGGCCAAAAAGGCCCTAATTGGGTCTGAGCCCAATCATTGGAAACCCTAATACTATAAATACCACACCACCTCCACAGTTGGGGTCAAGCAAGAAATATATTCTGAATCCTTTACTCATTTTCACATTCTTATCTTCTCCTGCAATATCTTATTCTCACACCGGAGGGTTACCCCAAAGAGGACCCCTCTGTCCCTTTCTGAGGGGTAAGCTCACGGTGCTGTTCGTTTTGTAGGTGGAAGAACTCGTATCTCGGAAAACCATCGGTGATATAGCACACTCATACCCGAGGAACGTAGATCGAATACAAGTAAGTCGATACAAGTAAGTCGATACACGTTTCTTCATTCAACATTAGCCGAAAGCTCATCTAGCAAAGCGAAGCCTCGGCGCTCATCTAACAACGCGAAGCCGCCTGTTATTGATGATGCTATGGAAAAGTATAGAGGTTTCAAGAAGTTTGATACTGCCATGGACCATTCGGATCATCGTTTTGCAACGCAACGGGCAAGTTTGTGTTTTTATTAATACATTGTTACATTTCTTGTTATTTATTATAAATAATATACTTGTCACTTATTTCAGCCTACTCAAAATTGTGCTAAAAGGATACAAAAAGAATGGAGGATATTTTGAGAAAGACTTGCCTGGTATGTCTCACCGGTTTATCAACTCTATTGAGATGTAACGAATAAATGTATATATCATATTTGATTATTTGTTTTACAGACACGATATTTGTTCGAGTTTATGAATCAAGGATGGATCTTTTAAGAGCAGTAATTATTGGAGCAGAGGGGACGCAGTATCACGATGGTCTTTTCTTCTTTGATGTGTGTTTCCCAAGAAGTTATCCAGATACACCACCTGTAAGCCGTCTATTATCCACTTGATTCCGTGTTTTTAACGAATAATACTTATGACTTACTTTAACGAGTAATTATTGTTTTCAGCTTGTGCATTATCACTCTGGTGGTCTTCGTATCAATCCAAATTTGTATAACTGTGGTAAAGTTTGCTTGGGTCTTCTGAACACATGGTCTGGCGGCAAGAAAGAGAAGTGGATCCCAGGAAAATCGACTATGCTTCAAGTTCTAGTCTCTATACAAGGTCTGATTTTGAACACGCAGCCGTACTTTAACGAACCTGGAATTACTGGGCCGAATCAAGTAACGTCTTCTTTAAAATATAACGAAAATACTTTCATTTTATCACTCGAAACAATGGTTTATACCATGAAGAATCCACCGAAGGTACGTAAGGCTCTTTTTTCTTTTTTTAATATGTGAATTTGGTTAAAACTTAAATTTACGAAAGTGTTGGATGTAGAACTTTGAGGATCTGGCAGTTGGGCATTTTAGGAGCCGTGTGGTTGATATTTAAAGGCGTGTGAAGCTTATACGGAAGGTGTGCAAGTCGGGTTGTCTTGTTAAAGGAGGTGTGCAAGACGTTGATGAGGGTAAAGGTAGCTGCTCACAAAAGTTTAAGGATGATGTGGCGGCATATACTAAAACACTTATAGCTGCATTTAAGAAGATTGGAGCGAAAGAAGCTGAAGAATTTGTTCATTTAAGTGTAAAGAAAACTCCTTTGCCTGCTGCACCAAAAGTTACCCGGAGGCGGTCTGGTATTGGTCATTCTCTGACAGGGGTTAAGTCTAAATACAAGCATCGGTGAAAATACGTCGAATGTTATCAAATTTGAATGATATTTTGCATTTTGGAGAGATGAATTTTTTTTTCACTCTGAATTTTTTACATAAATGGTATAGATGCACAACTCATTTCACAAAAGGATTTTTCTTGTACGTATTTTGCGGAAAAGGTTTTCTTTCTTCGTAGGAATGTCATCTAGGTTTTAGAACTTATGTTATGGACGACTCATGGAAACCAACATGAATGACGTTGGTCTATTGTTGGAGAACTCGCCAATGACAGGGTTAGCATCAATCTCAATGTCGTCGTGTCTTAGATGCATGTGACTGTACTAACTTACTTTGATGTCACATATGTTATAGACGGATTCTCATAAACTAGGAAGATGTCGCCCTTGTCATGGGTCGAATTATGACTTCTACAGGGCACGAATGTTAAAACCAAGATGTCGCCCAAGATGTTCAAGAAACTTGAGCTCTGACTCAATCACGTTTTTATTTAAGTATGGCAGCTCATTATAATGCTTATTCTTTTTGAGTTAAAATTTGAGCTTGAGCTCGTAAGAAGTTAGATCTAACAACTCTTTTAAATAAAAAAATATTCAAGTAAAAACTAGCATTACGATAGACCATAATGTGTGCATCGATTATAAATGAAATCGAGTTACAACATATAAAAAATTTTAAGTTTGGCCTTAACTTAAACGAGTCAAGCGAGCGAGCTTACCTTGGCTCAAGTTTAGCTCATTTGCAAACCAAGTGAGGTCACTTCAACTCGTTTATATCCAAGGTGATTTCAAACCAACTTCTAGCTCAGAACCACATGCTTTACATTAGAATGTACGGAGATCAGAACTTACGTTAGAATATAGGAAGATCGAAAACAAGTTGAGCTAGGCCTCAACATATCTCTAAGATGCGTGTGACTACGTTAAGATGTCACTCTATCATGCGTGGGTTTTCCAAAAGTAGGAAGATGTATTATTAGGGTGATGTGATACCATATCTAAGATTTGGTAAAATTCACCTTCATATGGAAATAATAATAATGTTAACAAACTATGAGATATACAATAATATATAACAAACTAATTTAAATATATTAATTATCCCTTTCCATCATTATCTCCAATAATACTCCATAATTATAATAGTTAAAATGTAAGCAAAAATTAATATCATGATCGTTTCAAATTCGCCATAGAAACTTAAGGTTAATTCACTCTTGACAAATGGAATCATCGTCAAGATACATGCCTCAAAACTCCAAGTAAAAGCCTCTTCTTGTTGATTACTTGTGCATTGTTTTTCAAGTTATGTTAATGTGAGAGTTTATTTGTTTTCTAGGAAAAGAGCGTTCCCGGAGAGTAGTTCATTGAATGCGGAACCCGATGTGATCGAGATTGCTCCTCCTTCGGCTTATCAGAATTCGAAAACGAAGGCTAGGTGTAAACAAAAGAAGGTATGTAATTAACTAGTTATCATGTTGGTTTATAGGTTCAAAATGATCTAGTGAAAACTTCTTTGATTATTTTACACTTTGGCTATCGCCCTGCTTGTTGTAAAAATCGGTAGTCGGGCGGTGAGGTGGGGACTAGTGATTAATCGGGATTAATCGGATTTAATGTATATTTTTTAGTTTTATATATACACGCACATAATTTTATATGTAATTTTCAGTTTTATACATACACAAACATATTTTGGCCGTAAATTGGCTGGAATCTCACTGGAAATCGATGGTTTTTGCTGGAATCTCGTCAGAAACCGCTGATTTTGGTCGGAATCTCGTCGGAAACCGCTGAGTTTGGTCGGAATCTCGCTGGAAACTGCTTATTTTGGTCGAAATCTCGTTAGCAACCACCGATTTTGGTCGGAATCTCGCTGGAAACCGCCGATTTTGGTTGGATTTGACCGTTGACCGATTAATTAGCCTACTAGCCCAAAATTAATTAGTGAAGTGGGGACTAGCGATTAGTCGGGGACTAATCGATGTCTTGTCCGGATTTTTGCAACACTAGTCATACCGACTCATACTACACGTATAGGTGGCAGCTTTTTGTCATATTCCAGTTGACAATTATATATAGACGGACTATACGACTACACCCTATGGGGCCATACGAGATTCATACGACTTTGAACCAAACGAGATAAATTTGAATTTTCTTATACAAGGTTACGTCATATGAGTAGTATAGGCTATACGACATAAAATTTTACAATCTCCACTAGAAAGGGTGTCTAAGTAGTATAGAGTATGACTAGTATAGAGTAGTACGACTCATATACGATTATGGTCAAACACTTGTCACCGTACAGATAACTTATATGACTGGTATAGGCTATACGAGTCGTATAAAGGGTGTTCCTAAAATTGAAGTATGCGTCTTGTTAGCAGCTTCCTTATTTTGTCACTCAATTTGCCAGGTTGAAATAATTGATGTTGACAATGATGAAGATGTAGTGTTTCTTGGAGGGAAGAATTCTGACTCGAGCAAAAGGATGAAGGGCAAAAAAGGGTTTTCATTAGATGATTATGTCTTAGATGATGTTGATGATTTGACTTTGCAATTCCTTTTTGATAACAATGATACTCAAGTTGCTGTAAATAGCCCAAGCCAATCAAGTTCAAGGCTTGCTAGAAGCTCATCTAGCAAAAAAAAGCCTATTGATGATAATGATATGAACAAGTATAGTTTCAAAAAGTTTGATACTGTCATGGACCATTCTGATCATCATTTTGCAACCACACAGGCAAGACTTTGTTTTTATTAATACCATTGTTACAATGTTACATTTTATTAATTTATTTATTTGTATCATATGCATCACATGTCAGATGTATCAGCCATCTAACAACTGTTCTAAAAGGATACAAGAAGAGTGGAGGATTCTTGAGAAAGACTTGCCTGGTATGTCTCACCGGTTTATTAACTCTATTGAAATATAATGAACGAATGTATATATGATATTTTTATTATTTGTTTACAGACATGATATTTGTTCGAGCTTATGAATCAAGGATGGATCTTTTACGAGCTGTAATCATTGGAGCAGAGGGGACACCGTATCATGATGGTCTTTTCTTCTTTGATGTGTGTTTCCCAAGTAGTTACCCGAATACGCCTCCCGTAAGCCGTCTTTATATCCACTGGATTTTAAGTTTTTAATGAGTATAACAAATGATTGACTTTTTGTCATATGTTGTTGGCTACTTTAGAGCAATTAGGGATTAACTCGTTGATCAAGTTATTCGTAATATGAATCGAAATAAGTCGGGTGTAAAGAATACATTTATTTGATCTTATTAAGATTGAATACCTTATTGGTACTTAGAGGCAAAGCTTCTAAGTAATGAGGATTCCACCCCTTGGCGGGGGTCTGGGAGCAGCGCCCCTAGTTGCAGGGTTCAAGGGACAGAGCCCCTGCCTGGGGTTGAGCTGGAAAACATATGCTGCTTCATTAAAATCGTATTAGAAATTTAATTTTATTAAATTTCGTATGTTAATTTTGATGAAAAAAATTGAGGAGCGTTTTTAATGAATTTGAAATTCAAATTCGTGATAACTGCATCTTGATCAATCGATTTCATTCTATGGTTCAATATACTCTCACAATTATCATACTCAATTTCTTGCTCTCAATTCTGAGTTTTATCCGATCAATTCATTTGAGAACCGCAAATAGTTTTGATCTGAAAGTGTGATCACGACTCTCAGAAATCCAGGATACCCGTTTTCTACATAATTGACCAAAAACCTAAAACTGCATCTTGATCATATGATTTCATTCTGTTTTATGATGTTTTTTCAGCTTGTGCATTATCACTCTGGTGGTCTTCATATCAATCCAAATCTATATAACTGTGGTAAAGTTTGCTTGAGTCTTTTGGGCACATGGTCTGGTGGCATGAATGAGATGTGGATTCCAGGCACTTCAAGTATGCTTCAAGTTCTAGTCTCGATACAGGGTTTGATTTTGAACATGAAGCCTTACTTTAACGAACCCGGTGGGCATATTTGAGTGGCTCTGCACAAGGAGAAAAGTCTTCTTTACAATACAATGAAGGCATTGTTATTTTGTCACTCAAGACAATGGTATATACTATGAATAACCCACCAAGGGTAAGATTTTTTATTTTTTTATTTTTTTCGTATGAGTGGTTAAAATTAAATGGTCAAAGTGGTGTTGGATGCAGCACTTTAAGGATCTAGTGATTGAGCATTTTAATAGTCATGTGCTTGATATATTGATGGCATGTAAAGCTTATACAGAAGGTGTGCAAGTTGGGTGTGTTGTCAAAGGAGGTGTACAAAACGTTGATGTGGCGTCATTTATTACGACGCTTATAGCTGCATTTGAGAAGATTGGAGCAAAAGAAGCTAAAGAATTTGCTTATTTAAGTGTAAAGAAAAATCCTTTGCCCGCCGCATCAAAAGCAACACATACCCCGCCTGCTACTGGTTATTCCGGAATAGCATTTCATTCTAAATCAAAGTATCGGTGAAAGATGTCAAATGTTATAAAATTTTGATGTTATTTTGCAATATGGAGATGGATATTGGACCATGTATGGATAACTTTTTTCTAGTGTTAAAATCTTTTGACTTGATAAATTTATATGCTTGTTTGGGTAAAATTTTGAGTAAATGTGACCCATGGTTATTTTGCTTGTTTTAAAAGGTGCAATGGGTTATCAAAACTAACCATTAAGCAGAAGGAATAAACCTGTTCCAGATTGTTTGCGTGCTTTGCAACTTCGACCTTGTGTCTTCCAATTACATTTTTACACGTTTGGTCACTTATGTTGTTCGGGATGCTATAAGCTCATGGTGCAAAATTCTCTCGCTTTATGCTTTCACGGTGAGAGACATATTAGAGTTATATTTGAATTTGGGGCTTGGGAAAAGGAAGCCTTTTACGATATAGGGATTATTACATGTTGGAGGGCAAGGAAGTGGAGAACGAAGGTATCATTAATGACATAAAGTCTTTGGGCTTCCTTTGATTCAAAAATAGATTGAAGAGTAAGCAGTTAGCTTGCTCCAATTGGATTAATTTTAGCTAGAGTAGTTTGTTTTTGTATTTGGTTCCCTTCGGGTTGTGATGGATTGGTGAGGGCGAGTGGCTTCGGCTTTATTTTTTTATAGAAATTAACACTTCAAAAAAAAAAAGGAGACTACATGATAGGTACTGTTCGTTTACATAAACACATGTTTAATGAAAATTCTCTATTTCTTTGCACATTAACCAGCAATTTACAACCAAAAAGTATAAATGTGTATAAAATAGTGACGTGAATAGAAAATTTTATATTACTATGCCTATTACTTTTTATAACTTTGAGATTTTGCTACAGCCAGTTTAAGTAATGATGTAAAGATAACATTTTATAGAAACTTATGAAAATAAAATATTCAAATATATATATCAAAATTCTGAAGTCAAACTCCAAAGTCAACATCATGAGTCTGGTTAAGACTTAAGATAATACATTATAGCTATAATGGGATAGCAGGGCTCTCTAAAATTAGGTATAATACACACATGAAAGTCGTCATTCCAAAAAATATGGTTAGCTAAAAGTGTTAGATAAATTAAAAATAAAGATGAACGAATTTTACGACACTTGAAAAGTTTAAATAAAAAATGACATATATTAAAAAAATTATATGTAACACGAAGTATTATCTTAAATAAATGTATTTTTTCTATAAGTTTACAAGGTCAAACCGTATAATCACAATTCCACCCCTCTATCAACCGATAACCCTAGTATTTTCTTTCCCATTCCGACAACCATCAACCATCGACAACAATAATCGAGTTAATCACACAAATGGTCCTTATAGTTCCGAAACACCTTTGGAATCTAATGTTTTAGAAGTACCAAGTCTAAGGTTTTCGGTTTCATGTAAAACGACTAAAATACCCTTTCGAGTGAGCTCAAATAATAACAAAACAAAAATAAACCAAATTCATCACCATTCTTCTTCCCCTTATGGATTTGGACAGTTTTTTTATATACAAAACCACATCTCCGCTAACAATCACCGTCGCCCGGTCCACCGCACCGCCGCCTGAACCGGACCCTTATTACGTGCTGCGTAACATATGTACGAACTCAACACCCTTGCCGGAATCTTCTGCCCCTGAGTTCTACTCTCTCGACGGTGATGAAGATACTGATGATCGGAGAATTAAACGTCCTCGATTGGCCAATGATGAACCTAATAATTGCCGGTTTAAGAGCCCCATGCTTCGGCTTCATAAGGGTATTGATTTGTTACATTTTAATTAATTGGGTCGGGTTTACTTATTTTGTTCAGTTTGATTGTTGATACTATTAAATTAGATTAAGAAAATTAGAAGTACACAAAAGAACAATGTAACTAGATAGGATTGTTTTGGGTTTACTTATTTCGGTTTAATCATACGGTTGTAAAACTATGTTATGACGTTAAAAAAAACTATTTTGGATTGTTTTTAATAGGAGTGTGCACAGTTCGGTTCGGTTATTACTTTTTAGCCTCGACTGAAACCGAAGTCATGTTAACCAATCGATTTTCGGCTAAGCAGTTAATGCGGAAAATATCAGATATAGGTCGAGGACTGACATTTGAGATATCGGTTATCGCGGTGAGATATCGGTGGGATATCGGTAATTTTAATATCATGTAGAATTTATATATATAGCACTTTAACACTAACAATTCAGTATACTCTCATACTATTAACAAATTATCCTTTTGCAACTTGCAAAACACTAACAATTGTAGCAAGTAGGAACTGATTAACACTCAAAACACCAACATTACACACTAAAAGTTGAAATTTTAGACTTAAAGCACTGATATAAGGAATATTGGTGATATGTCGGCGACATATCGGTCAATATCGCCGATATTATCGGTATCAATATTCTGACCGATATTTCACATGAGTACCGATAACCGAGATACCGCCAAGATTGACTGCATAGAATATTGGTTAATCCGCTCCGTTAGTTTGTCGGTTTTTGATTGATAACCAAAACCAAACGTGGGCTAAAGTTTTTGCTTAGACATACATGTGATGGATGTATAAATACATGAAATGGTGAAATGGAGGTATAAAACATGAAATGCATGTTTTTGGAGGTATAAAAGATAGAAATATATGAAAATATGAATGGTTCGGTTCGGTTAATTTTGGTTGACCGATTAGTATAAAAAAAACGATATTTGATTTTTGGTTAATTCGGTTTTTGGTTATTTTGTTTTTGCTTAATTCGATCAATTTTGATTTGGTTTTGTTGTTTTTTGGTTTGGTTAACGGTTTCGTTATTGCTCACCTCTGCCTATTTATAAATCAAATGTTGCATTTGTGTGTGCAACAATTGAGTATGAGTATCTAGGGTTATAAACAAACCAAACTAAGCCTTGTTCGTGTACGTTCCTTAAGATTATATCGGATAAACGGACAGTTGATGAACACCATATGCTACATTTAACCCAACGGAATTTTGGTGTCAGTGAGTTAGTGTTTGACTGTTCAGGTGATGAACTTGTTTATGTTTGTTCGTGTTCGTTAACTTTCTAAACGAATGCAAACGGACATAAACAAAAATTTTTAAACACACACGGACATAAATTAATTTGAAAACATGAAACAACATTGTTAATCCCAAACATTAGACATAAATCAACTTTAACTTAAGAGTACTTAAACCATTATAATCATATTCATTATTATTAAAGAAAGTCTGAAATATCTAAGTATCCAAAAGTTTAAATGTTTGGATAATTAACTAAAAAAATATAAAATCTCTTAACGAAGGAACATAATCAAACGAACATGAATCAGCCGTCAGGGTAAATGAACGCAAACGAACGAACATAAGCAAACGTGTTACTGAACGCTCACGAACATTAATGAACAAATGTGACATTTGTTTATGTTCGTTCGTTTAATTAATTTAACGGAATTTATTGTTCGTGTTTGTCCATTTATCAAACGAATTTCCCACTGAACGGTTCACGAACAATACACTGAACATTTGGTTTATCTATAGCCCTATGAGTAGCTGTTATTTCTTTAAGAGCATATGGTTGTGATTATTCATCATCAATAAGTAATACATTTTGTTTATCAACAATGGCAGTGCTTCCTGTGACTGATTCAACATGGCAATCACAAGTCCTAGAGTCTGATCTCCCTGTACTGGTTGAATTCTGGGCCCCGTGGTGTGGACCGTGTTGCATGATCCACCCTGTCATAGATGAGCTGGCAATTGAATACAATGGAAAACTTGCTTGCTACAAAGTAAACACTGACGAGAGTCCTTCGATTGCAACCAAGTATGGAATCAGAAGCATCCCGACCATCATAGTTTTCAAAGGTGGAGAGAAGAAAGATGCAATCATTGGTGCGGTTCCCAAATCAACATTGTGTACCTGCATAGAGAAGTTCTTGTAGAGGTATTGTTAGTGCATTTGAGTTTAGTGCCCTTTAAACTCTATCAAACTTTTGAAATTTGAAGTTTTCTTGTTTCTATATCTCAACTTGATGGAATTGGAAGATATGTTCATGCACTAGGTTGATTTAGTTCTTTCCGCTCTGTTTGCAGCGTATGTTATGTTTCGTTTATGTTAATTCAAGGATAAGTAACTGTTTTAGTCCGAATGGCTGGGAGAGTGTTTTAACAGATGAAGTAAATGAGACCAAAATGGCATGTTCATCTTTTTTACTTTTCAGTTCAAAGTTATGGGGTCCCTTTTATCTTTTTTTTTAACTGTTGATAAATATCCTGTTTCATCATCAGTTTAACCACTCCAACTTGTAAACAAGTATAGTGGTTGGTTATTGGCCCGGTATTAAGGGACACAAGACAAAAACATGACATGTATTAAAAGAAAATTAGGAACACAGGACAAAAGCATGGGACATGTATAAAAAAATCTTGCTTTTATTCTTGTCGCCTTGTATAATCAAACATTTGATGAAAACTTTTGCTCTTATCTTAACATTTCATTAGTTGGTATGCCCTTAACTACTTAACACATGATTAATACTGATTTCCCTACTTACACCACTTATCTCTAGCGTTCGATAACCGGAACTAAATGTACTTCCTTCTTTGTCTCTTTATCCATTTAAGTAGTTCCTAAAGCTTCAGCCATGACCCCTATCCTAGCATGTTCTCTATATAATCCGGACTGTGTCAACAAATGTTGATTCAAGTGCAACAACATATATATTGAACAAGCTAAGGCACTTCCAAATTCGTACAAAAGTTATATAGCTCTCAACATTCATGAAAATTCACAAGACCGCTTACATTGAATGAGAAAGAACATCTCAGTCAACACACCAGATCCTTGTTGCAACACCAACTGTCAATTCAATATAACTAATAATTTATACATAACTGCGATTGTGTGCTCAAATTTCGTATGATAAAAAAGGATTGTAATTGTAGTTGTAATTGTAACTGTAATTATAGTTCTACATTATGATCGTAAAATTTCAAACTTTTATATAATTACGCTTCTACCTCAGCATATTAACAGGTAAAAGTAACTGTAAATACTATTCATCTTCATCTTCACCTTCATTCTGCGTGAGCAGGCAACGACGATGATCGTGTAACGATTTCCGGCACAAAACTTGGTGAAGCGGCAGAAGACACCGATGCACTGGGTTTAAGCAGAGGTGTACCCACCCGGCTCGAGTTTTCATTAACCACAAGCGGTGAGTCCGAACCATCTGATTCTGGCATAAACACACTATGTGATTGCAACTCAATTTGAAGACCTGGGCTGGGATCCAACCCGGCTCGTGGACTATCGAGCTCATGGTTGTCATATTCCTCTACAGACACCACGGTGCTTGTGTCGGTGTGAATCGTTGAGTCATCACCGTATATTCCTAACCGCCTTCTCCTTCTTCTGGCTTCTTTTCCCCAACCGTGAATCGTGTCTCTTATTCTTTGGGGAATCAAGGCAGCCTTGTAATTTGTACCCATCTGCAGATTGTGATATAGAGTTCAGATGAATGTAAATATACAAATATGTGGGTCAGTTACAGTTTCTAAACTTTATGTGTGCGGTTTACTTGTAGATCTTGTTCTTTAACTTCAATAAGTACAAAAAACGTCCCTATGTTGAAGTAAAAAAACGTTCCTAAAGTTTATATCTTGTCACATTTATTGTCCTTTCCACTAACACTTTGTTGACCCGGTCCGGATTATATAGAGAACATGTACTTATTGAACTTTAGGGACGCATACATGAAGGGAGAAAACTATAATTTATCTTAAATAATTAACTTTGGTTTGAAAATATACCTGCGTAACGAGTGCATAAAGTGGTAGGGTGCTATAACTGCATAAGAACTGGCCCACAAACCTATACGAAGAAAATAAAACGTAAGAACATTGACTCATTGAGGATGACTTATTTTGACTTTTTGACCGTTACCAAACCCAGCCCGAAAACATGCAAGAAAACAAGGTGAAAATTAATGGAAATATGTGCATACCCCAAAAACAGTCGCATATACACGAGCAAGTGGTTCTTGATAAAACAAGAATCGTAGCCAAACTGCCACTGCAATAAAACAAGAAATAGTTTATAAAAATAAAGTTTAAAGACTAAATATGGTAAATAAAATCAAGTAAAAAAACTACCCAGAACCAAAAGAATGAAGCTAGCTCAAATGCATTCTGCATAGAACAAATTAACCAGAATTGAAGCAAATAGTAAGGAAAAAGACACATTTAAAAAAAAAAGGAAAAGATGCTTACCTGGAAAAGAATAAAATGGATCAACTTGAGCAATAACTCCGGCTTCTTAAACCAAAATAGTTCATCTCTTGGCTTTAATCTTGTTTCGGTTACATACCCCATGATTCCAGCACTCTCTAGTGCCAAAGTGGCAATCACATGTTGTAACTTTGTTCCCACAAGTAGAACAAGCTGAGCATAAACACACACATTTATCAGAATTCGGAATATTAATATACTAACAAAAAGTACTTACAGTGATAGGAATAATGGCAATCCAGAAATAAAGATTTGATCCTGCAAGAAAGTACAACGGTTAAATAGTTAATCAAGAATTCAAAGTTGAGTTCCATCACGGATTTAAAATGATACATAATTAGTTCAACATTTGTACCTTTCACATTAAAGAGCATAAAAGCAACCACAAATCCCCAAAGTGGACCACTGCAAACACCCGAGCAAACAAAATTAATATTCATGTATACGTTTGGCATATGTAAATAAACGAGCAAGAAAGAAAGTGCATTACCTTACTCCGACTATTCTTTGAAATTCTTCTTCCATAGAACGGATCATATAACTGTGAAAATCATATTTTGATGTGAGGTTGTGATTCTGCCATGAATAAGAGAAACAAACAACTGTGAACAATAATCTGAGATTGACCACTGTTGACCAACTAACTTACGAATATGCTCCAAGTAAACATAAGTTGATACTAACATAATAAGTTTATTTGTATTACTAGCATAGAATAATAATATTAAATATTTATACAATTTTGACATACCAAGATGAAGGCTTTACGCAGTGTAAGGTAATCCACACGAACAACAGAGCGCCCAAATTGCCGAAAGAAACATATCTGTTAATTTAAACAAAAGTATAAAAATTTATAATTTGTAATTTCTGAATATAAAGATTAAATTGTTGTATGCAAATTGGGAGATATTTACCATCCAAGAAAAGAAACCATTTACAACCATTGTATTTGATGAGTGGAATTGGCAATTGTTGATTGCCTCCTCATTGTCTTATTTCTTGATATTTCTGTATTATAAATATATTATATAAATATATATCGTATTTTACGTTTAAGAATAATTATGAACTAGCTATACATCACGCAAATAATACCGGTTAACACATCATGCCGATCCACTTGAGCCTCATCCTCCCATTTCCTCCAACTGTGTATCTAAATGGATCACAACAACAAAAATATATTCATATTCTGTTACTTTTTTTTTAACAATTATCAGTCATAACTACATAGAAGTATGTAACCTTCACAACAGCCAGAAGCATCGTTAAGCAACTGTAAGACACGTGTGTAATTGCCATAACAAAAATAAAGCGGTGTAATTGCTCAAGACCTTCATATGATACAAATGGCTCGTGATCCTGTAAATGAAAAATGATAAGATACCTATAATTTAATAAAAAAAAAATTATAAAACTCACCTTCGGGCAGGTGTTATTGTTCAATGCATTCAGCACCCTCCTATGAGGATACAAAAGGCTCATAAAAAGTTTCCGCTTATTCTCATTATTCTCCATTTCTTCGTCAACCTCGGATCTAGTGCATGGAGAAAACGCACCATTGTAGAATCTTGAGGGAATGCATATATTTGATATAACACTAGAAGTAGCTGTAAGAAGCAGAGATATGAATCCAAGAAGCATCAACTCTGCACACAAACAACCAAAACATGATCACTAACCATATAAAAACATTAAAATATCTTAAAAAGATTTTGTATATCAAAATACCTTCTTTCATTTTCTCCACCGCAGCAAGCAACGGCTTGCGATTTGTTTTCCTCAACCACTGACATTTTAGAACAAATTGTCACATAAACAAGATCAAACCTAAATATATATACATCATCTCATATGTACTTATTTGAGCTATAAAAAAGGATTTAACTTCATCTTGTTGCTCATAGTGAAATAATATTATATAAAACCAAATACCTCGCCGATTAATTGCTATTTGGTCAAAATTGAAAATTTAGTATACATATGTATATTTGAAAAATTACATATAAATTCCAATCTGATTTATCCAAATTAATCGCCCGTCCCTACCCCACCGCCCGACTAACGTCTGGCGAATTCTACAACACTGACGTGGTAATAAGAAATGAAAACTTACATTACTTAACCGATGAATTGATCGCTCCACGAGCAAGGAAACAACAACAAAGATGGTCAAGACAGTAGCTACAGACCATGTTGGAGTCAAAGCCAAAGATCTTGACTCTTCTTTGTCAGCTTCAGATGACATGTTTCACCAAATTTACCCAACTTGCAATACCAATAACATACAATATCTAACAAATATCTTTTTTCTTACTTCTTGTTTTAATAATAATAACAAGACTTTTGGCAATTACTTGAAACCCGGCGTCATTAGCTCCAATCATAGTCTTCAAATCCAAATCAAATCTCTCAGAGACATTAGTCGAACAGGTTGTGCGCATACAGTAAACACCCACAATAATAATAATAATAATAATCCAAATGCTTGATCCCCACGAGTTCAGTAGCAGTAAATAAAATTAAAAAACTTAGCTACTGTAAATAAAATACAGTGGAAGCAAACCAAGATTAAAACTTTATATTAATGATGTAGTTTGTATATGTATGAAGAGGTGAAAGATTTTGAAGAGAAAGGAAGTTTGAAGCGAATCTTTACTGGTTTGAAAGATACCGAACTCGCTTTTGAGTCAGTAATGATAAAGAAATGATGAAAGCAGCCAGCTTTGATAATAAAGATTAAAGGTGTATATAAAGGTGTGTATAATAATAATAATAATAATAATAATAATATAATGAATGTAAGAATTGGGGTTGGATTTTAATTTCTAAGCAGCTTCGTTTTGATTTGCTCTGTATCTCACTCATAATACGAGAATTAATATTAATACACATGAGAGAGAAAGAGAGAGAGAGAGATTTGCGCGTAATTAGCGGAAACGACGTCGGTTGTTCAAAGGGGTTAAGGAGACTGTTTTATTCCACTGTTTTTCACTTTTTCTACGGTCCTTGATTTTTGTGGGACATAATAATAATAATAACAATAAGAATAACAATAGCTAGGTGTTAACCCGCCGGACACGAATTCAGTTGTTATTAGTTAGGTTCGTACCGGTACAGAAATTAAACACAAATTAGTAAACAATCAAGAATAGTATTGAATCGTATGGCATATAATACAAAAAAAAAACATATTTAAAACAACGTTTATTCAGTCAGTAAAACATGGTTGTTGCAGCGGCGAGTCGATGTGAATTTGGTCAGTATCGGCTATATTTGTTACGGTTCAGAACCAAACCTAAAAAACAGTTCCGTCATGTTAACATATTTAAAACAAAAACCTGGACGTTACAGCGACAAGTCGACGTAAAATCGATTGGTATCTATTAGATTCATTACGAGTATAATAACCAAACCTAAATATAATTTTGTTAGATTAGCGTGTTGTATTTAAACCAAAAACACGTACTTTAAAAAAAAACTAATAATAAAACCTAATACAATAACCAACAAAAATAATAAGTTGTTAGCTTTAAGATAAAACCTAATACAATAACCAACAGAAATAATAAGCTAACTAAAGCCATTGAATTATATAAGCACATTGCATAATCTTTGTAAGTAATTATATAAAAAGGCAAAACAATAGCTTTAACATTGTGTTCATGAGTACGTCTCATTTAACAGGGGGAATGAAAAAAAAGGAAAATAAGAAAAAATCATCTTGCAGATATTTTTTAAGAAAGGCAGGGGAGGGGAAACGAGGGAAAAAACTAGAAAATTTGAATATATTATCATCCTTCCAAATTAAAGAGATTATGAGAGAATCTTATTAATTACTAAATTACCCTCAAAACTAATTTTGTTTTAGTTTTACTTAAATGGTATAATAGTAAAACTATAACTTTCTTTTCTTTTCCTTTCAACTCGGGAACACATTAAATATGTAAATTCCTTGATTTTCCTTTCCTTCTCATTAAACTCGGAAACACAAATTTTTTTTGTCTCATTTATTTTCTCTCCTAATTGGTGTAATGGCAAATGTTTATGATTCTCAGTCTAAAGGTTGTATGTTATAGTCTCGCTTGAGAAAAGGTGAAAATGTTAATTGTTCAAAAAAAACATTAATATGATTATAAGTTGGATCATATGCATGTATTTATAACTTCATTTTCAATTCTAAAAACTTTCATTTAAATAAAAAAAATATTTATGTTCATAAACCAAACGAGGACTTTCGTTCAGAACAATAACATGTGGCTTAGAGTTATGATAAGCCCATTATTGGGTTTGTATTATTAGATTATATTTACTTAATTAGTTACGGAGTATTATACTAGCACTTATCACTATTTAAAATCAACTTGTATAAAATAATAATATTGATAATAAAGTGTGGGCTTTTTTACTAAAATCTTTAATATGAAAGATCTAAATGGTATAATTAATAATTTTACTTAAGATTTAAATCTGTATAAGTTATGTCATAGAATTATCGTATGAAACTTCACTTAAAAGTCAATAATGTTCTAACTTAAGAGTCAATAATGTTAACGTAAAAGTAATAATTAGATTATAATCACAGGTAGAATCACATCAAACGTCATCTTTCCTTTTATTTTTATTTATTATAATTATTATTAGTTTGTATTTTTCCATTATTCATATGTATGACAGTATGAGATATATATTATGGTTCCTTTACGATAAAATGAGTTATGCAATAAAAATATGAATAATTAGTGGGATGACAAACGCCTTCTAAAAATATTAACACCTCTTGATATTAATGCAATTCTTTACACAATAAGACATAAACATAATTAGATTTTTATCCAAATAAGCCCATTTAACTATTGGGTTGACTCGAACGTAACTCCTTTAACAAGTACAAGATGCATGTATTGATATATAGTGTATAAAAGTATCTAGGAGCATGATATTTGTCATTTAGAAAAAGAGTTAGTACGATTTTTCATTTCAACTTAACCTATTAAAATCTGATTTGGCTCGGACTTGAAATATATCTTTTATTATGTGACAAACACCAAATCTAGTTTAGTACTTTACCTTGCACCCAACTCATTTGCGGATGCCCTAGCTCCTGTCTAATTGTTAACCCATATATATGATTTGAATTTACTTTGGTTAAAAAAAATTTAATATTAATTTATGTTGAACTATCTTAATATTATAAGATAGAGGTAAGGCTGTCTACATCTTACCCTCCTCAGACCCTACCATAGCATTGCTATTGGTGGGATCCCTATGAGATAGAGGTAAGGCTGTCTACATCTTACCCTCCTCAGACCCTACCATAGCATTGCTATTGGTGGGATATACTGAGTACGATGATGATGATGATGATATCTTAATATTATAAAATCTTTTGACTTTCATATTGTCATAATAATTGGTACCTGATTTGCTCCATATGATAAGTTGGTTTGGGGATCTGAACTAGTAACCAAACACAATACGACTTATACACTTATTTTATTACCTTTATAATATCATATCTGATCATGTATTTGCACACTCACATGGGCACATACTTAAAAAAGTTTGTTTATTAACGATTGTAATGGTCGCTCCATATATTATGGGGTGGACGGAATGAAGTTGGGATGGAGGCGTGCCGTCTTAGTACTAGCGAGAACGCTGCCCCATCCTCTTTGATTCCGAACAAAACTATCTCAAGCGGGTCTTGATGGTGCCGATGCTCCCGATCAAACTCAATGGCCAAATGACCGTTTCAAATGGTCACATTTTTAAATAATGTAAGATAACATAGTGAGATAAATACATAACAAAACTTTTGAACTATCATCAAGCAAATTAAATTAAATAATATGTTACAAAACCGGGACCGTAGGAAGGAAACTTGACACCATTGATTCATTACTTTTAGTTGGTCATTCCTACTTTGATGACGTGATAAAGTAGTAATGATGTAAAATAAGAGGTCAAGTGTTCAATTCCTTCGGAATAGTGTTATAAATAATTTTAAAACGCCTATTAATATTAATTTAGACTTCAATATTGATTTATCATGTTGAAATTACATTCGGAAACAAAAGAAATATATATCGATTTCTATTATAATAATAATTAACATATTGTTTTAGAGAGGTAGTATTTAATTTAATTATAAAAAATCATACCACTAGACCACTAGGTCATAGGCAGTGTATATAAGGTCTAAGTTCAAACTTAATAATCTAAAATAATATTTTTCCGCAAACTAGTCCAACCACCGAACTGGGTCGTTGTTCAATATAAAAATAGTCGTTTAACCAATGCTGCTTCAACCCATTGCACATGCCAACGAACCAACTAGAGCGCAACTCCCAGTTCAAGCAGTCCAATGACCAGTTTTAAATACATCGTAAACAAAACTAAAACTGTATAAAGATCCATCAACCTATTTAACAAAGTTAATAACTATTTTTTAAACCAGATGAGATGTTTAGTTTGAACTAGCTTAGACATCATTACTATGTTTTTGATTCGTATAAATGAATCTATAAGCTTAAAACTTTTCAAGCACGTGGACACGCACGCAAGTACGCAACAATGTTTGATAACATTTTTGTAAGATTCGGATATATAATTTAATGATACATATTATTCAAATCCTACTAACAAAGAGGAGTTTTTACGTTTGTTCCCTCTCATATATATACATATACACATATGGGTGGGTCATACCCTTATAAGACGGGGCCTAGGTCTCCTACACGACCAACAAAAGGTTTAGATTGTTTTTGAAATTAAAAACACAACATGGCACCATAGAAGCTCTTACTTAATTATTATTTTGCAACCTTGTAATTTACGGTATTAATTTTGTTTGAATGATTTTATGTTTATTATTCTTTTGTTATTGTTAGAGTTTGCATTTTAGTTTTTTAAGAAAAGTCTTGTTTCTGATACGATTTAGATTTGATAAATTTAAGCTTGACTCAACCCAACCTTTACCACGAATAAAAAAAATCCAACATCCGTCACTGCATACTACTAACTGACGAAACTTAGTTTACAACAAGATAATTAACAATGGCATACTAAAACTATACTTAAGCTCTTTACTATTTTACCTATTAAAAAGTTACAGTATAACCCACGTTTATTATTTATCGTCAATAACATATATTATTATAGTATTATCAGTATAATAAACTTTATTTTTTATTATTAATATTAATATTATTTAATTTTTGTAATGTGTTTCTCTAGTTTTGAAACTAATAATAATAATATAATAGTGTGTGACGTACTTGCAACTGTTTTAGTTGAAGTTAAATATGGCATGACAAAAGGCATTGTAGGTTTAGTTACTACAATATGAAAATATTTGAACATTATTCATCTTAATTAATATTTGGCCACAATACCAAAAGGCAAACGGTAATTGTTTTGGATGTATTGGTTATGCCTATTTTATTGAGTATTTTGTTTTTAAATACATTATAGTTTTGTAAGCCTTGAGAACATCGAAATGAATATTACAGTTTTATAATAGTTACTAAAAACTAACATCAAATTCACAGATTTGTATTTAGTCTCAACGGGTAAAGGACATTTTGTCGAACATGGCAGCACCCGGTCGTTTATGGGAATCGTTAAAATTTTTTGGGCCGAAGGTGAAAATATTTGGGCCTTAAACAAAAGAGTTTCAAACAATTAAACTTTTAAATGTGCTTACTTGGTTATGATTTGGGTCGGCCAAAAAACATTTTTTTTAATATGAAAATGGGCTTAAATGAGTTGAGTAATTATGTTTTAACATTAAAAATAAATATTTAAAAAACATTATAAACCTTTTAAAATAAAAAAGAGTTAGGCCTACCAGGTGATCGGCCAGTGAGCTAGACCTCCCCGTCCCCTTCATAGCCTGCCCTCTCTTAACTAAACATGTAGTGTTTGGTTGATCCTATTTTTACAATGCACTGAATATTTTGATGCTATAACATAAACCATTGAGTATCGTATAACAAAATTTAGAAGATAAAAGAGAAACAAGCATCAAATTTTTATAGTTTAAATTTACCTTTAATATACATTTGATACTTTTGTATAGTTGGTAAATTTAGATAAACATAATAAAGTTATTCGTTGCAACTAATAGTGTTCATGTTACATGTGAATGATGCGACACAATTTCCATGTTTGTGTCGAATTCGATAATAAAACCCCGTGAAAACGACTTATTTAACACCCTAGGATTATGAAAAGAAGTGCATCATACATGTAAGTATTTAATTATGAATAATAAAACATAAAACACCAACGGAATATACATCAAACTAAGTACTAATCAAACTAAGTACTAATGACGGAAAATTGATGTTTGATATCAAAAACAATACATGTGCTGTCAACTAACATTTCAATAACTCAATACGACAACGGGTCAGTTACAGATGCCTACCTCTTTCCCGTTCTTATCTAGTATTATGTTATTGTCAAAAACTCACAACTTACATAAAAACAAGCCTAAACAGCATTTAATTAAACAAACAAATAATAGTAACACATGGATAGTTTTAAACTCGAGTTATAAAAATATGAAAAGTGTGATTGTCATTCAAATATAATCTACCAGCTTTCATAAGACATCCAAAACACAATAAATAAACAAATACATAAAGCATTAATACAATAACATGCTTTCATTAAATTATATATCCACATTGCATATTTATAGTTTATGTCACTCTCCTATGTCAAGACATGTCTCACTAGGAGCATAACCTAGAATTCTCATGTCTTCTGTCATAATCTCAACCGTCGAATATATCTCTTCAGATCGACAATGTGATTTATCGCGCGCAACAAACTCGTTAATCGTGCCATAAATCTCTATACTACTACAACCCGGGGTTTTTGTTACTCCTCTAGTCATCATTATATTTCTTAATTTATGTAAATCATCCCATCTATTACAAGCTGCATATATGTTACATAATAATACATAAACTCCACCGTTATCCGGCTCTAACTCAATAAGTTTCTTGGCTGCTATTTCAGCCAAATCTACATCTTTATGAACTCTACAAGCTCCAAGAAGGGCCCGCCAAACAACCGAGTTTGGGCTAATTGACATAGTGGTTATGAGATCATAAGCTTGGGCTAAAAGCCCAGCCCGGCCCAACAGATCAACCATGCACCCATAATGCTCAACCTCGGGCTCGATTCCATGGTGGATCGACATGTCAGCAAAAAACTTTTTGCCTTCATCCACCATACCCGCGTGAGGACAAGCAGTTAAAACGCCTAGGTAACATATTTGGTCCGGTTTTATCGATGCATTTAGCATCTTGTTAAACATGTTAATAGCTTCATTTCCATATCCATTAACAGCATAACCAATAATAATATTAGTCCAAGTGAACTTATCTCTTTTGGGCATTTTATTGAAAACATCCACTGCTTTACTCACTTCACCACATTTAAAATACATGTCTATAAGTGCATTTCCTACAAAAACGTCGTGTTTGATCTTGTTTCTGTCGATACAAACGTTAACCCACTCACCTAACTCGAGTGCACCCGTGTTGGCACATGCTGTAAGAATGCTAACCATCGTGAACTCATCCGGTTCCACTTTTGCATCCTGCATATTCTTGAAAAGCATCAAACCCTCTTTAAACCTGTTTTGCTTTACATACCCGTCAATCATTGCAGTCCACGAAACCGAATCTCTCACAGGCATTTCATCAAAAATATTACGTGCAAAGTCGAGGTTTCCAAGATTAAGAAACACCGATAAAACCGCAGTCCAAGAAATCACATCCCTCGTTTTCATGCTCTTAAAAACCGCCAATGCAGCATCCGTTTCCCCACAGGCTGCATATGCATCAATTAAAGCATTATTCAATACCAATTTCGGCTCGATAATCCCATCTTTGATGTACCCATGAATGTGCTTACAACTACTTATGTCCTTTAGCTTTGAACAAACCGATAACATCGAAACAAGAGAGACACCAGTGGGTTCGATTCTCATCTTTTCCATTTCATAAAAAAGATTTCTTGATTTATTTAACTGTTTGCATCTATTGTATCCTGCAATCATAATATTCCAAGTGATGACATTGGTTTTCAAACATGTATCGAAAACAATTCTAGCATCATTCATATTCCCATCTACCAAATACACATGTATCAACGATGTTTCGACAGCTGGATTAAACCCGAACCCGAACTTACATACATGACAATGTAACCCCTTCCCATATACCAACCCGACCCGTTTTGTAACCCCGTTTAGCAGAAACGGGAACGTGTAATTATCGGGCTTTGTATCCCTCCTTAACATTTCTACATACATTGAGACGGCACGTTCGGTTCGGTTAGTGCGAGAGTAGCCCTTGATCATCATATTGTAAATGAAAACTTTTGGTTGAGGAATTTTGTCGAACACTTGGCGTGCATAGTCAACATTGCCTGGATTTTGAGTGCAGCAAAAGACTACAAGTTTGAAGCATACTAAAGGGTCTTGGCTTACGCCTGTTACGAAGAGTTGCAAGTGAATTTGCTTAAGTTGGTCCATGGATTTGCAAATGGAGATACGATGAAGTAAATAGTCTGTTTTCATCATTGATAACGATGAAGTAGGTGTTGTGTATATCCTCATGTACTAGTTTGGATCCATAGAACATAGTTTATGGTGGTAATACGAGTAAGCATGATGATTGATGACTACAAATTTTGTATAAGCTGTGTGGTTACTCTTCTAATTATAATAGTATCTATTAGACCATGCGTAGTGGGCATTTTTGTCGGCGTTTGGCCCCTTTTGGTGTTTTCGGCTCCGAAAACATTCCCAACATTGTGGAGAAAATTGGATGAATAGGATGGTGGGGCCAAGGTAAGAAACCATCCAATCATTTTTTCTTATTTTGTGATCACGTCACTCACAACCTCACTCAATTATATTTTTTTCTTTTCTTTTTCGTATTTTTATAAAATAAATAAATAGAATGGTGAAGAAGGATGAAGATTGGAGTATAATCTGGGTTGTATAATAGAGAAAAAGCTGATGTGTGACTGATGTAACAAATAATGGAGAACGAAGCGAATGACCCATACCAAATAGCCTAAGTAGGTCTCATTGTAGCCTTAAGAGCATCTCCACGCATACTAGAACCTTGGTTTGTATGACGTGGTGGAGGGCGGATGACACGGTGACACACTCTGCGACGTTGTGGAGCTTAAGTCTGAAATTAGTAAATTAGTATGGCTGAGTAGACGGAGAGGGTGATCCACAACTATACATATGTAGATTTATATATAACACATATATTGTTTTAATGAAATTTTCGAAGGTTTTAGCATTAAAGAAATAAGTGATCCTTCTAAAGAAATTTTGAATATGATGTAACAGTTGACTTGAATGTCTAGCGTTGAAGATGCTTTTAAATGTGTGGTTCGGAATAGTTATTTACAAAAATATAAAACAAATATTTTTATAACACATCTATATTACTAATGGTGTCTTGGAATTCATGACAGTTTTTATATACAGAGAGACAGGGAACCTAGTTTAAGTTCAAAAAGGAACGCGACATTTTTGGGTTCTCATCAGTTGTGATAATGAGAACCGATACCATACCTTTATCGTAACAAAGAACCGAATTAATACCAATCGAACTCCCGTTACGTCCCCACTTAACGGAACCTTGTAGTAACTAAAAAGTGAAATTTGTATTCTAAAAATGTGACACAACCAAAAGTATTTATGAAAATTATTTTTTTATGTTTCCTTTTGGTGTTACCACTTATTAGCTTGACCATAGACCTCACATTAACCAGATAAGGTAACGACGTGATATAACAGGTCAGGATAACCGTCTCACCACCAATGACGATTCAAGCACCCCTTGCACGGCCATTTGCGACGGCTACCGGTCAGCACGTTGTGAAGAATGCAGTACATATCAGTCGCAAGTCATTTACATTCAATGTTACGACAACGCCGTCACCTACTTCCGTCAGTAGACGCTTTACCGTCGCAGCTTCCAGATCAGATACGTCTGAGGCCAGTAAAGTTAAATTAGGTTTTAATTTGAATGATATGAATAGTTATTTGATTGTGTAGATTAATTAACAGGATGATGATGATGATGTGAGCTTCTTGTTGAAGCTGGGTGCTGGATCGTTTGCAGGTGCAGCTGCAATAAAGTACGGCAGCATACTCGTGCCGGAGATAACACGGCCGAATATTATAGAAGCTCTTATTATGATATCTACTCCTGTTATTGTTTCTATTTTACTTTTGATCAAACAAAGTCGTGTTCAACAGTAACACATTACACACGCCCACATTGTTATTTCCAATAATATTATCAGTTTGACCTTTTTAGTGTTGACCTTACTCATTTTGACATGCTAACCAAATTATAATTCCATAAAAACACTACTTAACTAAAAAAGTTATATCCTAACGTATATGATTCCATGGTATATGAAAGTCCGTTATGTTAAAACTGATCGATTCGATAGCATAGGATATGTTACTAGGTTAAAACTTTTAATCAGAGGTAAATATAGGTCGTTAAAAGTCTTTGGCCTAAAGTATAAACAATTAAATTTACCTTGGTCTTAAACCGGTACGTTACTGGCAGTTCAAATTACAAACCGTTTGCCCAATTTATTGAGCTAAAAGGTACCAGTACTTGCCATGCATTCGGTTTAAACAATATTAGTGTATCACCAACCTGTATAAACCGGATTTTAATTCATTGCAAATACTCAACTCTCTTCTTGTGTTTACATTACCTTGATATAGGTGCACACCACATGCAAGTAAATTTGATTTGGGAAATCAGGATAATATGCAATTCACAATTATTTGTTTAACTAAAGTAGCCAGGGATTTTTTCTTTTATTTTATAAATTTGACAGTTACATATGTCACATATAATCGAAACATGTCACATATCTCAAGTTTATGCGCCAAGGAGCGAAGATCTTTTAGAGTTTAATGTCAAACGCATACCAATCAGATAATGTGATGCGCCATAATTGATGACTTGAATAATGTTATAATGACCCAAGATGTGACTTCTGTCATAAAGTTGGGATGAGTAGAACCATTCCAACCCAACAGGCTAACCCTACCCGATAGAAACTGTCTTGTGTTCTCATAGTCGACTAATAAACAAAGATCATGCAGAATGTTGATACATGATACAAAGTGACTGCCTAAACTTAATTGGATTGGGAAAAAACAAATGATGTAAATAAGCCAAATATACTACAGCTTGGCATTGGACAGATGGCTTTCAAAAGGTTATAACATGAAATCCACCCTAATTAAATTAGATCACCCCTTGAAAGTCTAGTCAAATATAAAGTTAAAGATTTGGTCAAAAGTCAAATGAGCTAATTAAATAAATGGAAAGGATTGGTATTGTTCCTTTTATATATAACACAAACCGAACTACATCTGGATAATGGGTAAGCGAGCAACAAGCTGTGCCGCTATCTACTTTTGAATCACAAAGCCTATTCTACTAAATATAAATCCTTGGTTCCTTGGGCTCTGCGAGTCACTGTGGACCGGTTACAAAAGTATTCTTCACCAATTTTATGTAAGAACTATAGTGAGTTTGAAGATTTAAAAGCAAATTCAAAGGAACCAAGAAATTGATAAATACCATCTGAACTTGAAGCATGTAGTGTTATTGTTGTGTTCATAAATTGTGTAAACACTTCGATTTTTGAAGTTCATTATTCTTCATACACTCACCAGACTTGTTTTGACGAATGAACTAGCAATCGGAGATTTAAAACTCGACATTCTAGCATGGAATACAAGGGTTTTAGATACACCAATCTACTGTAATCTAAGTTTCAACCAAAACTTCAACTTGTGCTTTCTAAATAACCGAAGAATTCTTTCAACAATTTCTTCAACAGAATCCGAGGAGGATATCCTTTTAGCATCCATTTCAAAAGAGCTGAAAATCTTTGGCTGCTAAGTTAAATGAAAGAGTATTATCGTATGCTCTTCAGCATCTACAAATTGTCCTTAAACCAATTTATAGCTCCTTTTACAACAGACCTACAGTGTAAAAGAAAGACATACAACCCCGTTAGCTTTTTCTCAAATGAATCCAACCAATGAAAACACGCCACGTGTAAAAGTAATAAGAAAAAAAATACCCGGCAAAATCTGTTATCTTCTTCAACGGGTCATCTTGATCTTCCGAACTCTTACTTTCCTCAGCAACCGGTTCCACTTGAGTTTCTGTAACTTTAGCTGCGAAAACACAAACCTTAAATTTCTAGAATCATGGGACTAACAAAATATTGAAAATTAACAGAATTTACCGGTTTGCTGAGCATTAGAAACAGGGGCCTTAGGGCGAGAACGTGGACGTGTAGATGCAGGGTTATTAAGAGAAGCAAGTTCTTCAAGAAGCTCACGTTCTTGGTCACTATTACAACCAATATTAGGTTAGAACAAATAATACCATCGACTTTTTGACAGGAAAACTTATTATTAAAAGCATACCTGATTCGTTTTGGTATAGTAACTTTAACAGTGAATAAATGATCCCCTCGAATGGAAGGTCGGTTCAATTTTGGAGCACCTTTTCTTGCCAAAACAAGAATATCACCAGGTTGAGTACCTGCAGGGATCTGAAGTTCAGTCATCCCCTCAACTGTCTTCACCTGTAACACAATGCAATTGGATTAGAATATTAGATCAACCAATTAATAAAATAAAGTATTAAGATAAATTTATCACCTTGGCAACAGTCCCCAATATAGCTTCAAGATAAGAAATTGAAATGGATGAAATCAGGTTAATTCCATCTCTTTGGATCTCTGGAATTTCTTCAACATCAAGGTAAACATAAAGATCTCCAGGAGGACCTCTGGTTAAACGGAAAGAAACAGTAAGAAAAAACAAAAATCAAAGTGGATAGTAATAAGGGTATATCATTTCCTTGATACATTCAAACGACTGAATTAGCCTCGGTAAGAATATCTTTTCCTTCTTTTGAAGTTTCAGTATATTGGCATAAAATCTTGATATTATTAAGGGTATAACGGTCATTAGAAACATACCCTTTTGGACCAGCATCACCTTCACCAGTAACTCTGAGAATGCTTCCTTTGCTGACTCCAGGCGGAATTTTGACTTTAATGTCTTTCTTCACACGTATACGCCCTTCACCAGAGCACTTTCTGCAATATTCAGATATCATCTCACCGTTCCCGTTACAATTTGGACATACAGAAACCTACATATCAATCAACCATGAGCACATACATATTAATCATGTTTTCCCATATTAAGATAATTACTAAAAATCTTTAATTACCTGTGAGAACATACCGAAAGGCGTTTGCTCTGTTCTCATAACTTGACCTCTGCCACCACAGGTTGAGCATATTCTCATCTTGGACCCCACTTTTGCTCCCGTTCCAGTGCACACGTCACATGTTTCAAGATGAGATAATTCAAACTCCTTTTCAGTTCCAAATATTGCTGCTGAAAATTCTAATGTCATGTCGTATCTGTAAATACATCAACTTTGTCACCCATTTTAGTTTTATAATAAACAATTAATACTAGTTTAAAAATTAAAACTAACTCACGCACCGTATATCTTCGCCTTTAATAACAGTAGTGGCACGACGTCCTCCGAATCCAGCTGTATCAGCACCAGCAAATCCACCCATACTTGTTCCAAAGAAGGTCTCAAAGAGATCAAATGGATTCGTCTAGAACAATAATAAAGAATAATCAACAAAATAAAATAATATAGGGCTTCGTTTTTGCATCTGAAAAAGAAAACAAGAGGTAATAATGGGTAGTACCGCATAAGCACCAGCTTGTCCACCTACTGTGCTTTTAACTCCATCTTCACCATATCGATCATACATGGCTCTTTTTTTGTCATCTGACAGAACCTGACAGACTCATACTTCAGCATTCAAAGTATTGTAAAACTATGTAACATGATTCTTTTATGAAATGACCAAAAGGACAATTGAAAGTTTATTGATTTATATACAAAAAAGTGTAAAATGAAGAAAACTGGATTGCAAGAGTTGTGCTCTAGCATACCTCATAAGCAGCACTTATCTCCTTAAACTTTTCAGTAGCACCAGGTTGCTTGTTGACATCTGGATGATACTGGACAGAAGAGAGAAAGATTTGCAAATCATGAGCAATGTAAACTTGTAAAGGTAGTGATGCATTCATTATTATATTCATGAAACTAGAGAAATAAATATAATTATAATTGGTTAATATGTAAGCAACATCAGTGGCATTTCATCAGATTCAGATGAAATGTATGTTTATACATAGAAGATTAGAAAGAAATGCAATTAATAGAAAGAGACCTGACATGATAAAATGCAACACCCTGAGTTCTAATATTAAACTTAAGTTAATCCGAAACAAATTATAATTAGAAAGTTGGCTTGAAAGCTACTACCAGTTTATGAAATAAAATTAGCTGAAACCAGATGACGTTAAAATGATCAAAGATATATGCACCAAATCTTCAACTTCTCCTCCACTTCGTAGTAATTTACTCCAAAATAATAATAACGCAATTAATGGGTGTTTGGGTTCGTGTTTTGCTAATGGTTGAGGGGTGAGACAGGCATTTCCATTAGTTCAATAAGGCTGATTAAGAGTAGGTGATGTCATCCTAACAAACCTTCCCTCTCATTTTTTTGAAAAAAGTGACACCACAGAAAATAGATAGATAGAGAGGATCAACTGTAAATGAAAAAAGAGTGATACAGAACTTTAATTTTCTTGTACTCACACTAATGAACATGTAATAAAATTGTGATTCCATTTCTTGAATCTACTGAGTGTGTTTAATTAGTAGTCAAACTTATTGGAACCTATCCTAACAAGTGGTGTTAGAGCCAACACATATTGCAAATGAGGTTTGAGAAACTGAGAAAAAAATTGCATATATTTTACTGGAAGGGTAGATGAAGTACTGATAAGGCTGCTTATCTTTGTTATAAAAAAGGTTCAGCCATATTAGTGAGAAGGATTTGATTAGTTTGGCTGAAAGAACAAATGACAGATCCTAAGGTTAGATGTATGCGGTTAAATTTGGGTGTTAATGTACAGTAGGAATAGCTACTGCAAGTTAATGGATTGACAGGTCTGTATCATCTGCAATTAAATTTAACACACATTTGCTTGTGTTAACTGTGTCACTGTAAGCAACCTATCATTGTAGTCAAGAGTGCTTGCAGCACACAGACGAGGTGTCTGCGCCTCAAACCCTCAGATAGACGCAGTCACGCAAGGCAGGGAGCTTTCAAAAGACATTAGCCAAGCGAAAACGAGGTGGAATTTAATTCTTTTAGGTTAGGCTTTAATCATTTGGTTGGTATTGACAAACAACCAATCTTGTTTATCTTTGGTGAACTGTTATTAGTTTTAAACTTTTGGTATTATTTTGATAATTTAGCTATCTGCAAACGACTTACTAGTACGTTAATCAAGTCCAGTAGCGAGACTGATATATTCTATGGAATACATTGTGCCTAACTTATCCCATGCCATAAGTGGCATTATACTTATCAAATCCACACAGAATTAACTAGCAATCTATGAAATGATATGAGGTACTTAATAGGAACTAGTTATGAAGGTATGCTATATGGATAAAGACGAACCACGTATCAATGGATACGCAAATGCCTAGTTACTTTGAAGTACATTGTGCTCACTTAAGCTATAAATAAGGCTATACGGTTAAACATGCGGTTAACTAAGCTTGGATAAGTATCTCAACTGTCGATCCATGTGTGGCGTACATGCGTACACACAATGAATATTATTCAATAAAGTTGTAATTTTTTTTTCTTAATTCTTGCAACTTGAATACAAGAAAAAGATTGGTAATTTAAAATTTAACAAAATAATAAACTTTATATAAGCAACTTCTTAATAATCATAAAACTCATTATCATTATCATGCGTTTAAAGCTTAAATATTTCAGCAAACACAATAACCCCAAAAGAAACAAAAACCCTAATACCTGACGAGCCAGTTTCCGATAAGCAGCTTTAATATCTTTAATAGTGGCAGACTTGGGTACTCCAAGGGTCGAATAATAATCCGCCGCAGCGAACACAACAAACCCTTTACATCGCTTGCCGTATAGCCTCTTATTACTACTGAATTGTGAAGAAGAAACACAAGTCCTGTTAATATTATTATTATTACGGGTGAAGGAGAGTGTACCGCCGCCGAAGAAGGATGAAGAAGATGATGATGGTGAAGAGTGGGTGAGAGGTGATGAAGGGATGAGAGCGAAAGAAGAAGTTGCCATTGTTATTGCAGGCGGTGTGTTGGTTGTTAGAAGATGCAGACCAGGTGTTCGACGATATGCCTCATATTTTGATTAATAATAATAATAATAATAATAAAAGATTGTTGTTGAAGATCAAAGTGATTTGCAGGGAGAGGAATGGGGTGGGTATTAGTTCGCTTTGTCTTTTATGGATAGCCCATCCAGTAACTCATGGATTTGTTTTTTGTTGTTCCGGTAGAGACTTCTTAGTGATCACCCTTCCTGGTATTATTTCCACCTGAGCGTGCTTAACCATGGAGTTTTCATGTGCTCCACAGCCAACTAAGCCCAAAACACGTTGATGATTTAAGAGACATGACATTTACTTATGAACTCAATCAAATCCAGTGAAATCCCCCCAATAGCAAAACTATAAGTAGGGTCTGGGAAGGGTGGAATGTAGGCACACCGTACCTCTATCTCAGAGGACAAGTGACTTCCAGTGAGACCCTCAGCTCTAAAAATCATATGTAAGCGACAATATAAAAGAAAATCAAATTGCAACACCAATAATAATAATAATAAACTATTATTATTATTATAATACATAAATAGATAAGAACAATAAGCGCAAAATACAACATAGAAATGTCTGGACATTTACTTATGAACTAAGGATCTCTAATATCCATGGTCGATGTGGGATTGGCATAGGGTGTTACAACCCCCTCCCTCCCCCCCCCCCCCCCTCTGACTCATCGCCCTCGATGAGGTTTACCCCACCATCCAATGCAAGATGTGGAATTTGTCTAAGGTGTACCTCACGACACCCCTTAGGGACTCATCGTCTCTGATAAGGTTTGCCCCACCATCCCGAATCGCTCTGATACCATTTGTAGCATCCCGTGTCTCGTATCACCATATTGTCCGCTTATATTGTCCGCTTTGCTCCCAATAGATGGCCCATCCAGAATCTCATAGATAAAATTAATATTAATTCAAATGATATGTGTTACTAGTTATTTTCTTTTATTAAAATATGTAGATTACACCTAAAAAGTAGATAAAATTAAAATTAATAAATAATATTAAATGCTACCTAATTATCTTCAATGTGGTTTGTCGACCCTCATAACAACAAATGTAAATGAGAGAAAGGTCGAAGTATAAGAGAGGAAAAATCATGGGAACATGCAGTCCATGTTGGGTGAAGGTTTTGTATGAGAGGAAGGTCTTTGGATTTATTACGGCTTTTAGATATTTTTTTTTAAGCAAGTGTCATCATGAGGAAGGTCTTTGAGTTTGTTACAATTTTTTTAAGCAACTGTCATCGTTAATGACAGATGTATCTGTGAACCAACCAATAGCATTAGGATTTAGGACTAAAGCAATTGTTTTTTCATTATATTTTTTTAAGAAAGAAAAAAAAAAGGAAGGGAACACAAAACAAAAAGGTTTAAACAAACGTATAAAGCTTTTATTTTTTTTAGATCTTTCTAGAGTTTCTTCTATTTCACTCAACTTATCTAGAAGGAAGACAAGATAGTTTGACTTTGTTTGTAACTTTGTATCAATCACTTAAGCCATCATTTTGCCAATAATGTTTATTAAACGCTTTAAATAAAAATTGGGTTATGTTAAATGTACCTTCCTGGTTGCTTGTCATACCCCCTCCCCCCCTTGGATCAATAAATAATAAGTATTAGAAACTTTTAAAATTGTTTATTTTTTTTATTAGAATGATTAACACATCCATTAATTCTAGTTCTAAATCTACAAGTTCATTTACTCTAAGATTCAATCGCTCATCACTTAATAAGAAGCACCACTATGTACACACCTTGATACCATAAGACTAGAAACCTTCGCCAATTAATAACTTGTTATTGGTTATCTATCGTATATAATTGTAATACGAGATAATCAATATAAATGAATGCTAGATAAACTTAAAATAGTATTACACTTAAGCTACATATTAGATTAACATAATCTCAAAACACTACCTACGAATATCTTCAATGTGGTCTACCTACCCGACGAACACAAATGTTAATAAGAGAAACAGTCGAAGTGTAACACAGTAGAAAGTTCATGTTCGTGATGAGTGGATAACCAGTATCGAAATCATCTTTACAATGGATGGTTTGACGTTTTAATGGTCGCTAACTTATTGACCCCAACTTCGGTATTTATTACCGCGTTCTTTGTTGCTCTTCCAATAGATATTATACTATTTGTGGACATGGTTCTAGATCTATACTTTATGGAAAGTAAAATTTATTTCATGTGCCTTATAACTATTTCTATGGATGAAGTTTGGCATTTTTGTCCAATACGAGAAGCAACATACATTGATGAATGGTTAGACAATAGCGGTCCTCATCAACTAATCATTATACACTTCTTACTTAGTTACTTGGTGTAACTTGCTACATTGGTTATGAGTGGGAGCTTAGTTTTCGTCTAGGTACGAGACCTTGGCTTTTTATTGCATACTCATCTCATTTCACAGTTACGCCCACCGTTAGTTTTATCTACCAAAATGGTTAATGAAGTATTTTAAAAGAACTATGTAGAAAAACAAAAGAAATTCTTAGTCATATCATCAGAAAAACTTCATTAACCAATTAGGTCAATTCAAAACTTGTATTTCACGCTAGTATTTTGGTAAGCCATCGTAAGCTCATTTTCGGCATTAAAAAGGGTACATAGTTATACAGTTTAGTAATAAATGACAGTTATATACCAAAAGAGTACATAGTCATCACTGAAAACGAATTTCCATATTAATGGTAACCTAGGGGGTCTTACTATAAACAAGTCCTTACTAAGGAAAACTACTATACTTACTACACTAGATGGTATATTATATGCCAAATGAGCCGCATAAACTTGCTTAACGTGTCTTTATATGGAACGAACGTTACATCTCTTTGTTAAAACACATTCAAGTTTTGCATAAATAGGCTCAAATGAAGCAACAAAACAAGCAAGCAGAGGCTTGGTAAACCAAAAAAATCCAATATTAAACTGAGGTCTTATACATTAACTTAATCAACCATTCATCGACGTTTAGAACATATAATCTACTTGCCATTAACCTCGCAAATGCAGATCTCTTAAAACAAAAAAAAATGAAAAAAATTCAATAACAGATATCTATCCACCATGCCAAACACAAACTCCACCTCTTTATTAGAAGATATCAGGATGGAATCGTCCGGGAATGGAGTTGTTTCCCTGAGCTTGTTTTAAATGCATTGTCAATGCATAGTTATTCACCTGCAAACATCAACAACATTCGACCAACTTGATTATATATATGTACACACACACACACACGTGTCATTCATTTTACTATTTAAAAGAAAACATAAGTCAAGTTATAAGAGGTGACCTCAAGTGTCCTAATCTGCTCATGACATTGGGATAATAACTGTTTCAACTGCTGCACCTCTGCTGTCCTCTCATCGAATTCTCTTTGGCGTTCATGTTGAATCGCTACAGCACGTTTTAGTATTGTATTCTCCCTCAAAAGAACTTCAATCTGTTCCTTGAACATCATATTTTCCTGAAATCGTGCAACCATATTAGATAGTTGAAAAGAGTGCACACTACACAGACATGTATGTTCGTGTTTGGGAAACTTGCCTTTTGAAGGGTTTCTGCAGCATTACCAGCAGCACGTTCGGTTATGGATTTCTCCAAACTTTCAAGTACCCGCATGGCACGAAGTCTAGCATCATCAATGCTGGTAGCACTTGTCATTTCTGTCACAAACAATTCAACCCAATCTGCACCATTTTTGGGTGAGTTTTCTGAAGGAACATTTTCACTAGCAGTAACCTGGCCTATATAAGTCAGTGAAAGAACAATATCCGTTAAATGAACAATAGCATACGAAAGCCAAAGTGTAAGCCTGAAGATGAAATCAAAAAAAATACCTTTATCTATTATTGTGGCTGACTACACTGGTGAACTTGTGATCCCGTTCACATATCCAAGAGAGAGCTCATTGAGACTCTTGATGGCAGAATCTAAATCATTTCCACTCCTTTCTAGTGCTTCTTCCAGAAGCTAAAAACACAGTTATGTCTTTCTAGTTAGAATATTAACATAGAGTAATGGTAATTATAGACACTAAGCTTGACATAACAAATTGTAGATGCTGAATAATTCACACTCACATAAACATTAAATTAATTCAGACATGATGACCCGCAGGCATAAACAATGTAAGTGCATCCGTATGCACCCAAATCACCATCTCAAACAAATGAGAATACAACCACATCTAAACTTCAAGAATCAGGACTCCAGCATATATTCAGGCTTCAGCATTGGCCAATCCAGGCTTAAAGTTAAACAATTGCTGAATATATGGTTTTAACCTAACTAACAGTAACCAAAAAATAGCATACAGTAATTAAAATATTCTAGGCATGTACACAAAAGCGTTGTGTGTAACTGAACAACACAATTCCATGAATAAAATTGCTGGATCCGTCAATCGATCTACGTAATTTAATTTAATAATGAATCATTTGTATTGAATAAAGCAAATAAAATAGAATCTAAACACAAAAATTGCATAAGTTGAACTAATTAGATAAGACATACGATTACAACAGATTAAAAAATCCAATCACCGTCACAAACAAATGATAATACAACCACTTCTACCATACACTTTTTTTTTCAGTCGGAAAAACACAGATTGCTTCATGAATCAAGACTCCATCACATATTCAAACATTGGCTAATCCAGGCTTGATCTTGATAAAACCAAATTAAACAAGTGTTAAATCTATAGAGTTTTAACCCGACTATCAGTAACCAAAAAATAGGATAAAGTATAACTAACACATTCTAACTGATTAATTCCAATTCGATGAATAATCTTGCTGGATTCATCAATCAATCTACATAATTTGATTTTATAATGTATCAACCGTATCGAATCAACCCAATCACAAGCAAATAAAATAGAACCAGAACATAACAACCGCATAAATTAAACTACTTAGATAAACATACGATTACGATATATTAAAAAACCCAAATCACCATCACAAACAAAAATTATAATACAATACTTTTCCCAATTGGAAACCAAACTAAACAATTGTTTAACCTAGGGTTTTAACTTTAAACTTTTAACCTAATTATAATTAACCAAATTAATATCATAAAGCCCACAACTTCCAATCCACACTAATTAAATCAATCTAAACATATACAATTCCAATTCAATTCAATTCTAATTACTAAACCAATCAATCAATTACCAATCTACCTATTTCCAATTAATCACAAGCAATAAAAATGATAAAACTTTATTCATGGAATTGTTAAAAACTAATAAAAACTCTACCTTCTTATCCATATTAGGGAAAACCAGCGTGAGCTTATCAACGAGAGACGGCGAAGGCGGCGAATTAGCGAAAGACGAGAACCGAACCGGAGAAGTCGAAGTGAAGCAGCGAAGTTTCTTGGAAGCCGGAGGCGATGCAGAATTAAGCGAGGTTTGTAGGTCTTCAAAGAACGATCTCTTCCCACACACAATCGCAGACATCGTTTGTTCAAATCAATCAATCAGTCAATCAAATTCAAACCAAATAGATATCCGATTCGATGTGATGGGATTGAATTGGATTGGATCCGATTAGATCAGAAGCATCAGCACGAGAGAATTTTGAATTGAACCTAGGGTTAGGGTTTTGTTGAGAGCAGATGAAGATGAGAAGATTATATTATTATTATTTTCTTGGTGGAGGAGGAAGTGGTGGGTTTTATAGGGTTAAGAGCGCGTGAAAAGCGTTTTAAAAATTGTGCTTTTTGACTATGTGACACGTTGGATCCCTATATTTTCTGGTTTTTTTTACTTTTGTTTTGTCATTAAAAAGTTAGAAAATTATTTAGGGGATTTATCGTATCGGTGTTTTCTTTCTCGGATATGGTATGCTTTTGGGTTGGTTTGGATCGGTTTTGCGAGGTTACCAGGTTTTTTTTATCTATTGTGGAGGTAGGATTTCGGTATAGTTTTGATGGTCGGTTTTTTCACGAAACTCTCAAAACTGAATTTAGAGGGGCTTTTTATGCTTTCAATATAGATTGCACAATACATATATAGAAATGCAATTTTTTTGTTTTCTTATTGTTGATTAGGTGATGAGAAAATGTTCTTCTAATATGAGAGGTGCTTAGGTATAAAATTAGGTCGTCTTATTATGGATAGTCTTATATGTATATGGGCATTTAATGCAATTAAATTTATGTTTATATCCGACATGATTTACATTTTTATACTATTTGTTACTCGTGCGTGCACTATGATGTATTAACTTTCGCAAGTGTATCATAAATTAGCGGAGTTAAAATGCTTTTTATCCATATGATTATACTTATTAGGGTTTAACATTTGTTGTATATTTTGTTTATAAAGTTTCTATAATATCAACTCAAAGCAACGTAAGATATATGCGTTTTGCAAAACATGAGATATGGATACAATATTTCTCGGTTATATGTTTGAATTAGAAACGTAAGATATCACATTTTCTTTCAATCATAAACATGAAACATTCGCTCTGTCTATATATATAATATTGTCAATACACCGGTTATAAGTCACTAGCGAGCGAACATGATGCATTCGCTCATTAATTAAGTGGGCTAAAAGCTCCAACTTATTTCATGGGTTATCATGAACATCTAGAACTATAACATGACACATACCGCGCTCTTATCTTTTGATAAATTATAAGAATGTTGCATAACTTAAATGAGTAGTTGGCCAATTTATTATAAACCAACCACGAATAATAATTGATATGCATGATTGGTTTATAATAAGTTGGTTTATAATAAGGATCTATCTTTATGATTTCAACTCCACATGTTTAAATAAGGTTTTTTAACTAGTCACACTCGTTGTCTAATTATTATTATTATTATTATTATTATTATTATTATTATTATTATTATTATTATTATTATTATTATAACATAACTCGCGAGCCTACTAGATATGTATGCGAAGCTCGAAGGTTCTTGGACTTCTTTCACTAAAAGATCCAACATCTATTTGAAGACATTATTGAAATTTGAAATAAAACAAGTTGCTTATATTTATTTACAATAAAAACAACTTCCAAGTTGGCCATTAGCATTAGTTACTTACATCAAACACAAGATCCATTTAATCATCTAGCTATACACAGGAGCCACAGAACCGTCCCTCGCGAGCATATTCGCAACAGGCGACGGTAACCACTTCGCCTTACCGCCACCATTCTGCCCATCTTGACCCTGACCACTACCACCACCTCGTGCCCGACCCGCACAACCTTTCTTCAGTCTAGCACCCACACCATGACCCACCATGAACCCAAACTTCAAAGCCGTAAGCACACCAAATGCAATCATAACTGGCCTCACAGCCCAATGATGATCCTCAACATGCTGATACGTATCCACCAAAGTGGAACACGTCTCAAACGAAACATGCTCAACTTCACCCGGATCAGCTAGATACGAATCACACTCGCCTTTAAAAACAAACTTCCCAGGAAATCGCACAATAAGACACCCGTTTGGAAGTATTTGTGTAATCTTACCAGTCGCCCATATTCCTTCTCGTTTATGTATCCATGGAAACCGAGGTGTGACCACGTTCTCCTTTAGTTTCACAAACTGACCCACGGAAAACGGGTCTGCCATTTGAAGCTGAGAACAGTGTCCTTTCCATAGGGTCTCTAGTCCTAGAAACCCGACACTACAGTTCCATCACGGTCTAACGAGTGTAGAATGCCAATAACCGAATGGTTTCGGCTTGGCTCTAGTAAGTGCACCCAGTCACCAGCGGCTAACCCAGAAGTGACCCGTTCTAGAGTGGTGATGTTAACCCTTAACGGGTTGTGGATTCCTTGGACTCGAACTAGAACAAACCCGTCTCGATCAGTGTCTTTTTCCAAACCAACTACGGTTCCTTCGGGTACAGCCATGTTTTTGCAATTGTTTGGGGCTTTTCGGGACCGAACAATATCGCCTACTTGCAGATGATCTTTTGTTAGAAACCATGTGGAGTAACTGCTACCTTTAAGTGTTCTGTCTGCTGATATTCTGTTTTCTAGACCAATCCACTCTCCATCATTAAACACCGCATCGCGTGAACTGCAAAATCAGTTTCAGTTTCACTTATTTATAATGAATATGTTAAACAACAAACAGCAGTAGTTGTTTTTCTGCTGTATACTTGTAATCATCAAAACAGTTCTAATTGCAACGAGCTGGCCTATAAATGAACCGAACGAACACAAACAAAGCAGAATCTTGTTCGTCAACTTAACCGAACAAACGATTGAACAGGAACAGCTACAAGAAGGGAGTTTTCTTGTTCGTGTTCATTCGTTAAGAAAATGAGCATGTTCCGTGTTCGTTTACAACGCAAACAAAAAGTTCACGAACGTAAACGAATACAAAACAACGAATATAATAAACGAATTTAGATGAACAGATATAATTGAGTGGACAACAATTAAACGTAAACGTGAACATCAATCTGTTTGGCTAAAAAATTGATAACTAAACAATATAGTAGCCAGTGATACATTAATTTCATAAAACTAGACTAAATTGTAGTGGACATAAATTATTTATAATGAATATATAGACAAACAAACTTAAAGAAACATAAACTAATGAGCATAATTAACATAAACGAATTATCACGAACATAAATGAAAGAACGAGACATTGTTCACGTTCGTTCATTTAACTAAATGAACAAAAAAAGTTGTTCGTGTTCGTTTGTTTAGCAAATAAACAAACATAAACGAACTTCCCAAAGGACGGTTCAATGAACGTTTAGTTCATTTACAAGCCTAGAAACGAGTCATCTTCGTAGGGGTCGGGTTGAACCACAATATCTTTCACACTGAATAAAATGACTAAGAGGTGCTTTCAACCCGTTTTCCGCGTAGCTAGATTTGATGATTTTATTCATTTGAAGTAAAACATAATTAAACACAGGATTTTAATACAAAACATAATCAAATGCGCACATAGAACCCACCTTTCAAAAGCATGCAGAATATCTGCAATAAGCGGACGATTACGAAGATCATACTCAAAACAGCCATTAAGAACATTTTCAACAGCAGGAGGTAGACCATTTGGAACCTGCGGTTTTTCTCGTTTCACCACAACAGAATTGTATATCTCACCAACTGATTTACCAAACCATGGTTGTACACCAGTCAACATCTCCAAAACACAGCACCCAAATCCCCAGCTATCAGTCTCAACACTGACAGGACCTCTAACTTCTGGCTCCCATTGTTCTGGAGCCATGTAATTAGGTGATCCAAGCTTCAGAGACATGTTCGGATCAGGCAACTGGACCCCACGAAGAAGAAATGGGATCCCAAAATCTCCAAGAACCACTTGATCATGTTCATCAAGAAGAAGATTAGTTGGCTTAATATTCAGCACCAAGACACCTAACATATGCACTTCATGAATTCCTTTAGCTAATCCCACTCCATACATGCAATACATAAACCATTAATATTTAATATTCTTACATGTTAATCTTTATTATGAGCCTATTATTAAATCCACCTCAGCACATCAGGCAATGTAAGTTTTCCTCCTTTAAGCATAGCCATTCGATCACCAACCGACCCCTCATAAAACTTCATGATTATGCAAATTTGTGGAGAGATCTGAAAGAGTGAAAGTAACAGATTTGTGGATTAATCACATAACATGTTATACGTTACGTTTGCTAATTAGAAATATAAGTTTCACCTTTCTAGGGATGATTGCGATACCATGCAACCAACACACACTTGGGAGCTTACGGAACTTAAGGAATAAATCCTCAAACTTGACCATAAATTTTGGTATGTCTTCTTCCTTTATAGGATGTAACATCTTAATGGCCACTTCATGATACTCATCATAATCATGTGACGATTGATGATGTGTAGCCAACCAAACATCCCCAAACAGTCCATGCCCAATCCTGTGCTTAAGTTTCAATAACGAAGCATTTATTTGAGGATTCGGTAGATTCGGTATCGCTACAACGGTTCAAAGGTGTTCAGGATCACCTTCATAGAGCATATAATCGAAAGACGGCGGTGTCGGCTCTGTTCCTACCTTTTCAGCTATTTGCTTCTAAAACTGCATACACAAAACGTATACACAGCTGTCAATTAACTAATTACACAAATTCACATTGACCTAATATCCGTAACGATAATATTCATCTTCTTAAATCAACTAATTAGTAACCATAAATAATTTTCCATAATCACAAACCTAATAATATAATAAAGATATAAGAAGCCTTAAAAGGTAAAGCTTCTATACTCTATACATCAGTTTGTCTCATCAAAGTCACACTAATAATATGTTATTAATCTCTTTATTCTTCACAGTTTAAGCAAAGTAAGCCATATGACACAAATCAATGAACACCTAACTTGATACTGATATAATGTAAACCCTAACCTACTCACTACTCTGAAAACATGCACTACACAGTACACAGTACACAATAAACAATTCGTACGGAATCAAACTGATGTATCGATGATCTACAATCACATAATTACTATTTTTGAATATTTAGGGCTAACAGTAATAAAACTTTCATCAACACAAAAGGAGAGTGTAATTAAACAGTCAAACAGACAATTAGGTATAAAATCAGTTTAATTGAACATACAAGACGAAGAAGATACAATTAGAGTGTAATTGTTAAGTGAAGAAAGATCGATTGAAGTAACGTACAGTTTATATGATAATCGGAGGTGTAAAACGCCAAACGATCGAAGAATTTGTGAATATTGTTGCAGGAATGAAGAGTGTACGTTTGGGAGTCGTGAAAGTGAAGTCGGTTGCAGCAGGAGGTGGGAGCACGTTACATAACTGTTGTGACGTACCACAAGAGAGAACCTTCATCAATACTCAATGTTATGTTATTTACAATTTTACACATGGTACCGGCATCGAAGATACAGATATAGTAAATAGTTAAAAATGTGTATTGGTATTTTCGAAATGTTTAAAAATGGATACCCAATTGGTATCGAAAGTGCCTGGTTGGATATTGGTATCGGGCACGATTTGCTCATTCATACCGTGAAGGGTGTTTAGACAAATTACTTTTTTTGTCATGAATGTGATTTTGATGAGTTAACACTCATGTGATCATTTTTATTTTAACCTAAAAAGAACTTCGTTATGGAAATTGGTTAGAAACGTGTATAGATGGTTTTGATGGTGATCAATATCGCAATCAAAGAAACTAGTTTTGTTTGTGGATTATGTATTTTTCTTCGAGATTTACTAATCTCATGACAAAGTAAGAAATTAGAGGTTGTTTCTTGTTTTATAGAAATCAAGTATGGTGCTATGGGTGTGACTATTTGTGAGATGTTTGGTTACGAGTAATTCTGTTTTTTATTAGAGGACGAAATATATTGAGATTAACTTATATTTCACTTGCAATCATCGACAACTTGGAACCGTATGTTCCATCAGCCTTGTAAATTGTTGGTATTTTTATAAAAGCACAATCGGCTTCTTGGTTTCGTTGATTGTTTGACGTTTTCAATACTTATTGTTAATTTGTTATCGCATTGCGAAATTGAAGAGGAGAGAGAAAAGGGTGCGAGAGGTTGTTTAGCATAATAAAACTAGATATAATCTAATATTATATAGGGCTTTTATTTGTATTGGATTATAAATTTTAACCACTTTAGCTAAGTATACCATATATAGCTTTCCTAATTTTTGTGTTGTCTTCTTTGTTTTCATTGTAGTTCTCTTTTTCTAATAACAAAACCCTAGTCATATTCTGCGTATATCATTGTCAATATACACCAACCACCTACTAATTTATATATAACACGTATATAAGTACACAATTATTTATGTTCAGATTTAGTGAAAACATTTTCACTAAAACTTTTACAACGATTTATTTATTTAATGGCATGTTCACGCCTTCTGTTACAATAGTAATAAACAGGTAGAGAATCACACCGATAAGCCTATAACTTGTAAGCAAACACGAATAATCATAGGCAGTCGCTTCATGTAACATATTAAACCTATTGAATGATCATTTGAATTCGCAATAAGAAGCAAACGAAATCTTATGCTTGTGAGCTCGAGTTGGTAATTTCACATTGGTGGCCAATCCTACTGATTTAAGAAGTACCAAGACAGGTCAATGTGCCACCATTTTAATCCATGTCTAGCTGAGTACTCAAAAGCATGATGATTGTTATGCCACCCGTCTCCAAAGGTTGTTATTGCCATCCACCTACATGTATTCAACATGTCTCGTTAAACCAACACTATATAAGTTTTATGTATAAGAATTTTGAAATATACCAATTGTTTGTAGAAAAATCATGTGTGTTCCAATCTCGTTCTCCCCATATATGGCCAACTGAGTTCACTAGGAATGTAATGTGGAAAAACATTGTCGTCCTAACACCCTGCATGCATTTGTGTGTGTGTAAAAAACTCTTGTGATACATACATGATTTAATCAAATAACAAAAATATTACATGACAAGTTACATCGAGTGTTCGAGTTTACCATAATCCAAACGAGGTAGGGGAAACCACCCCAAGCATAAACGAGTGTCCCAAATCCAAGTATATGCAATAAGTAAGTTCTTTTGATAAATCTATAGAACACTTGTTTTTTCAAATCTTCAACATTTTTATGCTCCCGATACTGAAAAGTATATTTTCAACAACATTTATAAACTAGTAGCATGAAGAAACTTAGATTGATACAAATGACATAAAGTTATATAATCATCCACCTTCTCCATCATGTGGCCGCTGTCGAATAACCAACCCATGTGACTATACCAAAATCCGTGAATGGGACTATGTGGATCTTTCTCCGAATCAACATATTGATGATGATACCTATGGATGCTCACCCAAAATATTGGATCCCCCTAAATGTATACAGAAAAGCAAGAAATCATTTGGGTAAAAGAAAGGATGAGTGACACCTCGATAGCTTAATAGAAATTGAGTAAAAGAAATGATAAGTCGGACCTGTATAGCTTGAGCCCCTAAATAAGCACACGTGTATTCAAGCCATTTGGGTATCTTGAAACTATGGTGCGCGAGAAGCCTGTGGTACGATATGCTTACAGCCAACATTCCCGTTAATAGGTAAACCAAAAATGCTTTCCAAAAAGTATCCCAAATGAATGTAAATGGTGCAAAGAGTGCCAAAACATGTAGAAACAAGATACCGTATGCCATTTTAGTGTCGAAGGACCTCCATTTTCGTCCCACTAAGAGGTTTATTTTTCTTGTTACCATCACATTATTCTTTAAAACTTTTGCTTCGGTTGACGACATTGTTTTATTGTATTAGATATGATCTTAGAATGAGAGACTCTTGGCTCCTGCCTAGCAGGTAATGTATATTACACACTTGCTATTAAGTGTGTGTTGCACGTATTTATATAGAGAGGAGTCCGGGCACGAACTATGTACCTATACATATATCATTTGTACAAAAGTCCAATTTGGAGGATGAGCGAAGTTAAAGCATTTAACTCTTAGAGCGGAACAAGGTGAATTAAAATATTACATTAGATCATAGCAAACTACACGGACTATGACACGACTTTAAGTAACAACATAACCTAAACTCGAACCAATTTTTTATTACATAAACATGATTTAGGTTTTAAACTTAGTATATAGATTTTATTCAAAATATTAAAAATGTTTAATTTTTTTTTAAATAAAATCACCATAAAAAACTAATTAAACAATTAAATTTCATTTCGAACATAATAATTTATTTACAAGTTTTAACAAATAAAAAACTTGCGAACTCTTTTTTAATAAAATACACATTAAAACGTTTATAGAAAAACTAAATAATACTGTGTTATAGATTTTTAAAAATAGTTAAATGTTATAAATTATTAAACAAAAATCAAAATATTTATGAAATGAATTGCTTAAGAAGAAAAAAGAAAAATATATTGAATATGAACCGCATTTATTTGAGTATAGATTTGGGTTGCAACTTATGTGACATGACAACTAGGTTGTGATGTTTAAGGAGGGGCTGCAAGCTGCTTCATTAATATTACAACCCCGTGTTGAATTTTTTTTTAAAACAACCAATTTTATTCAACAAAGCAACATAGACTAGCAACAAGCTACGCTATTCATGAACAAATGTACATTAACACCCCATTATCACTTTGAAGAAACGTGGATCGACTCACTGGTAGGCGATCTACTTTCCTCGGGTGTGATTATGCTATTTCACCGATGGTTCTCTGGGATCTGATGGATCTGGGTTCTTCCACCTACAAAATGAACAGCACCGTAAACTTACCCCTCAAAAAGGGACAGAGGGGTCCTCTTTGGGGTAACCCTCCGGTGTGAGAATAAGTATTTGTGAGAGAAGATAATAATATGTGAGAGTAAGGAATTTGGAGTGTATTGCTTAATAGCTGAATACTCTGTTATTGTCTGTTTCAGTGTCCTCTCCTTGTGGAGTTGATGTGATATTTATAGTGCTAGGGTTTCCCATGATTGGGCTCAGACCTAATTAGGGCCTTGTTGGCCTCCTCCAATTGGTTTGCGCCACGTGTCCTTTGGGACACCTGGTGCTTTTTCATTGGTTATAATCACGTGGTAGCACATGGGTTTTGCTAAGTTGTCCACCTTTCATTGGCAGCTGTCAACATCAGCATATTCTTATTCCTTAAAAAGATACCTTCTGGAAGGTTGTCTGACGTGCACAATCAAGGTTGCCCTAATCCTGATTTGGATAAGGACGAGGTTGATTATGTGCATGTGTGATACGCGCCTATCCTGAGGATGCGCGAGGTCTTCTCTTTATTCTCACGCGCAGATGTTTCATGCGCAGATGTGATATGCGCCACGCGCGGATGCGCCACGCGCATATGTGATATGCGTGAGCATATGTGATGCCTGAGCATCTGTGGTGCCTGAGCATATGATGCATGAGCATGTGTGATGCCTGAGCATCTGTGGTGCCTGAGCATATGATGCCTGAGCATGTGATGCATGAGCATATGTGATATGCGTGAGCATATGTGATATGCGCCATGCGCGTAGGTTTTTGCTTTGTGCCTTCATAATGTCTTGATTTCAAGCCTCTTGTCCATATCTTGTGGGTTGACCCGCCTCGCTCGGTGTTGAGGCGGGTACATACCTCTTCAAGCCCCCCCAGTCTAATGTGTGTCTTGTCTCGCGCGAGCGAGGTATGATAGATATTAGACTAAATAGTTAGCTCTTTTAGTAGTTGTTTGTCTTTTTCTTCTTATTATTCATCGCTGCGCGAAATTCTATCCTTTTTGTTGAAAACGAATCGTCCCTGTACGTGGTTGGTTGTTGCTGACATGCGTCAGTGATGGAGACGTGTCAGACCTTTCGTGTGCTCGAGGTGCTACTGTTGCCTTTCGTGTCCCCTCACATAGTGTCAGGGACACGTGTCGCGCTCGCGTTGGTCCGTTCCTGCGAGTGGTGGCGCGTGAATTCTAGCAGCAGCTGTAGAGTTTCTTTTCGTGTCCCCTCACACAGTGTCAGGGACACGTGTCGCGCTCGCGTTGGCTTACACCTGCGAGTGGGGGCGCGTGAAGTCCGATCAGCACCAATATTTCTCTCTCCTGGGCCTATAAAAGCCAGCCCTTAGAGTTTTTTATCCTTCATCTTCTTGTTTATTATTCAGAGCTTTCCTTTCTTTCCTTGTATTCCGATTACATTTGTTCTGCTTCCAGATATCTGTTCTTCAGAAGCATCCTTTGTTCGTTGTCACAGTTGTATGTCTGATAGCTCAGACAACACAATCTCCCCCATCCATTGCCGTGTGAAATCGTTAGTGATGTCTACCTTGAAGAAGACCGGCAAGGGGAAGAGGGCTGCTGAGGCCTCATCGGAGGAGGTAGGGAGGACCAAGGCCGTGAAGAAGTGGGACGAGATCCCCTGCAAACTGAGGTAGGCCGATCTTGACAGCCTTATCGATACTCAGGGTTTTCTCCCTGAGTATGGCTGCATGTTGCCGGCGGCCGGGCAAACGGCGGCGGACCCGCCTACCGGCTATATATCCCTTTACTGCCATTTTTTCACCCACTGCAACCTTCGTCTCCCGATGACAAGGTTTGTGGGTGCGGTGCTTAGGTTTTATGGGATTCATATATCCCAAGTCCATCCGTTTGGACTCGTGCGCATGACTCACTTTGAGTTCATGTGCAAATCTCAGCGCGAGGAGCCCACCCCTCGTCGCTTTCAATTTTTTTATAAGCCCAAGATCCAAGATTCTTGGTTCTCATTTATTCCTCGCAGTCAGAAGGTCAAGTGCTGCACTGTTTCATTCAAGAGCCTTCATGACTGGTCTGAGAGGTTTTTTTATATCAGGGCTGGTGTGATCCCCATCCGCATGACCATGCGCGCGATCTCTTCTGCGCCTGCGGATGTGGGTGTCTTCAAGAACCCCACTGGCGCCTGGGTGAAAAAGTTGACTGCCGAACCATCCCCCGCCAAGAAAATTTGCGAGGAGGCGCTGGTGGGGGTTGGTATGAGTGGGAGGTGGGCTGACAGCGCGACTGAGCCCGTGATCCAAGTTGACGGCTTGTGTAAGTTAATCTCATTGCCTTACTTCTGCGCGAATATAATTCTTTTTGCTGATATCATTTAACTTGTTTTGTGCAGTCGTCAAGGAGTATGTCCACGCCGCCTATGATGAGCATATGGAGGGTGGCTCCGTCGCGCTGGGCGCTGGGGAGGTTGGCTTCCCCGATCGCTTTGATGACATGTTCATCCCTGTTGATCTGGGATTTATCTTTGACAGCGATGCGCCTGGTAAGCCTTTGTACTTATGCATTTTTCTTTATAATACCAAACTTGGCTAACATTTCTGTTGCATGTATTGTAGATGCGCTTGAAAACTACGAGCTGGAGCTCGCGGAAGAGGAAGAGGAGGAGGAGGCGCCCCAACTAAAGCGTAAAGCTAAGGGGAAAACTGGCGCAGGGGCCAGTAAGAAACAGAAGAAAGATGTTGCCCCTGTTGCTCAGGATCCTCCTACTCAGGCGAGGGGATTTGAGAAAACCCAGGAATTTCCCCCTAAGTTTTCCTTATCTTCCCTGCCTCAAAGAGTGGGCAGACCTCCTGTCCACACGAGGTATGGTGCTACTACCTCCTCCCTTCGCGCGGTGGAAAAGGGAAGCGGCGTTGCGCCTTCGACAGGTATACTTTGCTTATCCTTTGCTTATCTTTCATGGTTCTATGAGCGCGATTCTGATAGAATTACTAATGAATCTTTGCTCACTCAAATGTTTGTAGAGCCGGCGACCTTGGTGGATCAACCTCAAGCGCAACAAGATGCCGAGGCTGCGCCGGAGGTCGCTTCGAAGTCCCCTGTTTTACCCTCGAAAAAGGGTAGAATGGACTTCATGGCGATGTTTGCCTCGCGAACGGAGTTGCGCCAAGGTACGTATTGTGCTTTTATTTTCTGACTTTTTTCTTTTAGATCAAGTCATGAACCATTTCTTTTTGTTGATTTTTTCATAGGAGTCGTAGCTGGCGTACAAGCTGCTGGCGGCACTCCTGGCGCCGGTGCCAGCGCCGTTGGCTCTGCTCCTGCTCCTGCAGGCGATGAATCTCCCCTCATCGGGATTACTAAGGAGCAGGAGGCCGTTTTACACGCCGATCTGGCGGCGTCGCGACCTCCCTCACCTCCTCCTGCGTACAGCCCTCCTCGCGAGACTGATTTTGATTCTAGGTCGCAGGAGAAAAGGCCTGTTTCTGAGGAGGATGAGGAGGTTCAAGCTGAAGGCTCCGACAGCGGCCGCGCCAGTCCTGCAGCGCCACGAGGTTTCGCGGCGCCGTCTTCTCGTGGGCCTGCCGCTGACTTTTCTGCTTCGTCCCCGCAGGTATAAGTTCGTTTTTGCTCCGCTGCGCGGACTTTCATATTATTTTTTTGATGACTTAGATCATTACTTTGTGTTTGCAGGAAGCCGATCACATCTACCGCCCGAGATGGAACATTACTGAGGACAGCTCATTTCAGTCCATGGGTGTGTGTGAGGACTTCTGGGCTCATTCTGTGCCTCCAGCTGAAAGGAGGTTTCAGGAGGCCCGCGCTCGCGATGACTTGCTCAAAGATCATCTGTTTGCTGGGTCGGCTTTCTTTGCTGCCTCCCAAGAGCTTCGCTATGATTACGTAAAGGTACGTGATGCTCTTGCGGAAGCCAAGCAAGAGGCTAAAGTATCTGCTTGGCATCTTTCTGATGCTCGAGAGAGAGCTGAGAAGCTCCAAGCAGAGCTCAGTGAGAACAGGGCAAGTGCCAACACCGCCTTTGTGAAGCGCGGGCATGAGCTCCAGGCTGCGCGGGAGAAGCTTCAGGCAGCCGAGGCGGACGCGGCCAAGTACGAGCGTAGAGTGCGTGACTTGGAGCTGGACGCGGAGGCGCGTGACCAAGCTCTTGTCCAGTCTATAACTGACAAATCATCGCTGGAGAGTGAGGTTGCGCGCCTGAAGAGGGAGCTGGCGGCCGCGCAGGCCGAAAAAGATGAAGCCTTGGCGACGGCAGCGTCTAGCCAGGAAGCACTCGATCTTGCGTGGGCGGAAAAGGAAGAAGCCTTGGCGGCATCAGCGTCCGACAAAGAGGAGCTGAAACAGACTAAGGAAACTGTTGAGTTGTTAAACTCTCAGATTCCTGCCCTCGAGACGTCTGTTGCTTCCCTCGCGCAGGATCGCCACTGGCTAATCTCACAGGGTGTGACTCGTTGCGCCTACGCGATGAAATACTCAGACGAGTTTCAGGCCCTTGTGATGGATTGCAACGCTGCCGCGCGCTTGGTGGGTCGAGCTGAAGGGTTTACGGATGGCTATGAATATGGCATGTTGAAGAAGAACCCATCCGAGTACCCTTATCAGAGCAAGGCTGCCTGCGCGGACATGGCCCAGATGGGGGAGAAGTATTTGAATACTCCCATTCCCATCCTTGCGCAGGTATTTTAACCTTAATGAGATAACCTTGACTTATTTTCCAAGTCTTTTTGTACTCATATTTTTCCTTATGATTTGCAGATATCCGCGCTTGCTGACCAGCCCGATCTCGGCGCGCTAAAGAAATTACTTGACGAGTGCGAGGGGGCTGGTGGCGGCGATGATGGCGCGGGGCATGCTGCCCCTGCTAGCGGCTCTGGCGTGGCCAAAGGATCCGCTCCTGACACTATTGTAATAGAAGAATCCATTCAGGACGAAGAACTTGACTATGGTCAGTTTGGAGATGACGAGGAGCGGGCTGCGCCAGGTGCTGAGGGCGGTGATGAGGACTATGAAGAGGCTGACGTCGACGTGGAGACTTGAGAAGCCCTTCATGTTTTTTATTTTTATTTGTAGTTTGTATCTCATCATCTTGTAAACTTGTAAATTTCAATGCTTTGGAATGAAATTTTGTTTTTCCCTTCTTCGCATCTTGCGCATTCCCCATTCATCTCTTTATATTGCATGTTTGCTTGTTGAATATAAGATATGCTTGCACGTTGAAATAAGAACAAGGTTGTAAGGAAATTATTATACTTAATCCTTGTCATATTGTAAGTGATTTTGCCATATCTTGATTATGTTGACACGTGCCTTGGCGTTTTCATTATTCCTCTTTTGCGCGACGTTATCGCGCATGGAATTATGAGTTTTTTAGCCTTTACGTGTCAATATGTGTTACTCAGATATCCATTACAATTTCATGCGCGACCTCAACCTGAGACCTTAACAACTATGTTTTGGCATTTGTTTTGCCTTAGTTGTGTTTAGGTATTTTTATGGTCAGGCTGCGCAGTATGTAGGATGGATGTTGCGAGTGATTTGAGCTAAGGCTCACATTATTGGGCTAAGGCCCTGACGTTTTAGAGTTAAGACTCGTTAACGCGTTTGAGCTTGAAGCTCGCGCATGTATGTTTTACTTCGTTTTATTTCGTTTTGATGTCAATACAATTTTGTCATATTGCTCAAAATTAATAAAGGGAAGTGTGAAACATGTATGCAAAAGGTAATAGAATTGGGCTAAGGCCCTGACGTTTTAGAGTTAAGACTCGTTAACGCGTTTGAGCTTGAAGCTCGCGCATGTATGTTTTACTTCGTTTTTATTTCGTTTTGATGTCAATACAATGTTGTCATATTGCTCAAAATTAATAAAGGGAAGTGTGAAACATGTATGCCAAAGGTAATAGAATCCACATTAAGAGAAGATAGCGCGTATCATTATTCATAATGGCTTAAAAAGCCTTGATTACAAACTTGACATTTTTACATGAAACATTTTCTAAGCTGTGCCGCGTTCCATACGCGCGGGATCTTCTTTCCATTCAAATCTTTTAAAGCGTATGCGCCTTTTCCCAATTCTTCCGAGACTTGATAAGGTCCCTCCCAATTGGGGGACATTTTTCCCGGGGGTATCGCGCGGCTAGCTTCATTGTTTCGAAGGACAAAATCATTTTTCTTAAAGTGGCATTCTTTCACACGCTGGTTGTAATATTTTTCCAGTTTTTTCTTGTATTTGGCTTCACTGATGATAGCCGCCTCTCTGCACCCTTCAAGTAAGTTGAGATCCAACCTTCTTTCGCGCTCGTTATCAATCTTGCTCATCATGAGCACTCTATGGGATGGGCATCCAATTTCTGCTGGAATCATTGCCTCCGTTCCATAGGTTAGGCTGAACGGGGATTCGCCATTGCTAGTTTTGCTTAATGTCCTGTGCGCCCACAGGACATTAGGTAGCTCGTCAACCCAAGAATGGGATTCTCCCTCTAACCTTTTCTTCAGCCCATTAAGCAAGCTTTGGTTCGCGCGCTCCACTTGGCCATTCCCCTGAGGGTGGTATACTGAAGTGAAAATTTGGTTGATGCGCAATTCCTTGAGCCAGCTGGATATCTTCTTGTCAGTGAATTTTTTGCCATTATCGCTCACAATTTCCATGGGCAAGCCAAAACGGCATATGATGTGGCTCCAGATAAACTGCTTCATCGCTTCGGCTGTGATTTTTGCTAATGGCTTGGCTTCAACCCATTTTGTAAAATAGTCTACTGCCACTACCAAAAATTTTATTCGCCCTTGCGCTTGCGGTAGGGGACCCACAATATCGATTGCCCATTTGTGGAAAGGCCATGCGGAGGTCACCGGAATCAAGTTGTTCTTTGGCCGCATGGTGTTTGGCGCATAGCTCTGACATGCTTTGCATTTTTGGATTTCTTTTAAAGCGTCCAAGTACATGCCTGGCCAATAGTAACCTGCGCTCATTGCCTTGGCAACCACCATGCGCGGACCAGCATGTATTCCACAAATTCCTTCGTGTATCTCTCTGATCACATAGCTTGCTTCCTCAACATCTAGGCATTTCATGAGCGGTCCCAGATAAGAGCGTCGATATAATGTACCATCAAGCAGTTCATAATTCTGCGACTTGTGTCTTATCTTCCTTGCGTGTGCGCGATCGTCCGGTACTTTTCCCTCCTTCAAGAATTCCATTACTGGAGTTATCCATGATGAAGGGGTTGTATGAGTTACAAGGACCGCGCCCACCGACGGGTTGCTCATTACTTCTACCCTGACAACTTTGCCAAAGTGATCGACGCTGGTTGATGCCATCTTGCTCAGCGCGTCAGCAGATTTGTTTTCACTGCGCGGAATATGAATGATTCTGAAGCAGTCAAATTGCTCGATGAGCTTTTTCGCCTGCTCTAGATACAGAGGCATGGTGTTCTCCTAGGCATCATAGAGGCCATTGACCTGTGCTGCTACCAAGTATGAATCAACATGGGCCTCTAGCTTTTTAACTCCGAATTTGTGCGCGATGCGCAGGCCAGCCAGCAGGGCTTCATACTCAGCCTCATTGTTGGTGCTCTTGAAGTCCAACCTGATGGCGTAAGTATATTCCTGATTCTCTGGATCCACCAGCTTGAGGCCTGCGCCGGATCCTTCGTTGTTTGAAGCTCCGTCGGTGAATAATCTCCACACATTTTCTTCCTCATTGGCTCGCGGAGGGTCTACCTCGCGTTGAGCCTCTTCAATTTTTCCTTCGGGGACTTCGGCGACGAAATCAGCCAAGACTTGTCCCTTTATTGCTGGACGGGGCTTATAGGCGATCGTGTGCTCTCCTAATTCCAGCGCCCATTTTGTCAGCCTTCCTGAGAGCGCGGGACGCCGCAAGACTTGCTGGATGTTGTAGCAAGTCAGAACTTCAATGGGATGACCATTGAAATATCTGTGAAGCTTGCGCGACGCGTGTGTTAGTGACAAAACTAACTTTTCCATGATGGAGTAGCGCGTCTCAGGATCTGTCAGCACCCGACTCACATAGTATATTGGCGTTTGGATTCCCTTGCGATCCACCAACAATACTGCGCCAATGGCGCGCTCTCCTGCTGATAGGTACAATGTCAAAGTTTCACCAGGAAGTGGAGCTGTGAGCGCGGGCAGATTTATCAAACATTCTTTTATCTCACTGAAAGCTTGCTCGGCCTCAGGAGTCCATTTGAATTGGCTTTTCTTTAAGCAATTCCTCAATGTGTTGACAAATGGGGTAGATTTGCTTGCATGGTTCGCTAGGAACCTGTTGATTGAAACCAATCTACCATTCAGCTTCTGGACTTCTTTCATGGTGGATGGCGAGGGCATGTCAAGGATGGCCTCCACCTTCTCAGGGTTCACCTTGAAACCATCCTTGGTGACCATTACACCTAGAAATTTTCCCTCTAGTACGCCGAAAGTGCATTTGCTCGGATTGAGCTTCATGTTAACTTCCTTTAGGCGCCCAAGGGTTTCTTCGATGTCTTTGAGCATTTGCTTTTCCTCCCTGCTTTTGATCACCAAATCATCCACATAGACTTCTAGGTTTCTTCCAATCTGCTCGCTGAAAACGGCATCCATAAGTCTTTGGTAGGTGGCTCCCGCATTCTTCAAACCAAAGGGCATTTTTGTGTAACAAAAAACACCCTTGTCGGTTCTGAAGGCGGTCTTGTCCTCATCTTGTGGTGCCATTTGAATCTGATGATAGCCCTTGTAGGCATCCAGGAAACATTTGAGTTTGAATGGCGCCACGGAGTCCACCTTTGCGTCGATGTTTGGGAGGGGGTAACAATCTTTTGGGCACGCTTTGTTGAGGTCCTTGAAGTCAATGCACATCCTCCACGACCCGTTACTTTTCTTTACCATCACAGGATTGGCTACCCATGTCTGGTATCGTATCGGGCGGATGATGTTTGCGCGCAATAGGTCCTCAACCTGCTCATTCATGGCCCTCGCCTTCTCATCCCCCATGACTCTCTTCTTTTGAGCAATTGGCTCTACAGATTTGAACGTGTTAAGAGAATGTTGCGCCAGGTCTAGCGGAACCCCAGTCATATCCGAGTGTTGCCACGCGAAGACCGACATATATTCTCTGAGCAATCTTTTCATTCTCAACCTCGTGTCGTCTGATATCGTAGCGCCAATTGTGATTGTCTGCTCCGGGAATTTTGGGTTGAGAATCAATTCCTCTGGCGCGTTGTCTGCCATTGGAAGTTTCATTCTCCCTTCCCGCGGAGTACTTGTCACTGCACACAAATGATCTCGGTATACAAAAGTTACACCTGTTGGTGTTGGGAACCCCAATGCGCCGTGCGCTGGCGACGATATGGTGTTGAATTGGGCAATCGTTTCCCTACCCAAGATCATATTGTGGCATGAAGTGGTGGGCAAGACCAAGAAGTTGACAACTTCGGCTCGCTTGTGTTTTTCATCCCCCATGGTTAGTTCAAATTGTATTTGACCTAGGGGATGAATGATTTCATTTGAAACACCAGAGATTGGTGCATTCACAATTTCAAGCCTTGCTTGGTCTGCCGGATCCAGTTTCCTGAAACATTGCTCATACATGATGTCTGATTCGCTGCCAGTGTCCACCAGGACTTTTGACACTTCATAATGAGCAATGTGTGTAGTGATGACCAGAAGACTGCTGATAGAAGGGCCTCCCCTGATTCTTGGGAAGATGACTTGTTGCTCGCAGCCAATCTCCTTGGATTTGCGCGCTTCTCTTTCTTGATATTTGCCCTTGTCTTCCTCCCTCGGCTACACAGATTCTTTTGTACTTTTTGCTGGCTGAGGCTCCTGATTGTTCATTTTCTGGTCTTGAGTTTTTTACCAGGTGAGCCAGCTTGCCTGATTTCACATCTTTTTCAATTGCATCCTTCAAGTGGTGGCATGCATCAGTGTTGTGTCCTGTGGACTTGTGAAACTCACAGTACTTGCCACTGTCTGATGGTCCCTTGTAGTGTAGTGGCTTGGGGCTTTTGAATTGGACATTCTCAGTGCTTAACACCTGTGAAGGCGTTTTAGTGAGGGGAGTCCATATTCTTGGCAGAGGTCTGTTAGGATCTCTGCCGCCTTCCCTCTTGTCACCCTCCCCGCGATTACGAACGTCTTTTTGGGGCTGGGGTGAGCTTGGTTGCGCCTGTTTTTCTGCGGAAGAAAAACTGGTTGGTTGCAACCTGGACCATACAGAGTTCTGTTTGCCCCTTCTTTCGTTGCTGCGCGGTGACTCAGCTTGATGCGCTCTTTCTCTTGCCCTATCTTGGGCAATTTGTTTTTCATTTCTCGCGAAGACTCGCGATGCTTCCATTAGTTTGGCCCAAGTGGTTGGCATGCCATCTCTGCTTACGAGAGCTCGGCGGAGTTGATCACTGCGCGCGCCTTGAATAAAGGCCACGCGCAAGAGTTGCTCAGTGATACCTCCGATTGCCAGAGACTCCTGATTGAAACGAGTTATGTAGTCTTCAATCGTTTCATCATTCTTGCGCACGCAGTGCATGATGTCATCAGGGTCGCGCGTGTGTCTGCGCTGTTGTACGAAGTGGGCTTGGAACTTTTCCAATAGCTCCTCGAACCCATCGATTTGCCCAGTCGGCAAGCTCTCGAACCAGACACGCACCGCGCCCGTGAGGCAGCGAGCAAACATGTGACACCATGTTGGCATCGTCCAGCTTTCTAGGTTTCCTGTGTTGTAAAACCCTTGTAAGAAATCGTCTGGATCTGTTGTGCCGTCATATTTGCCCAAACCACTTGGCATCTTGGTTTTGTGCTGAATGGGGGCCTTCGCGATGCGCTCAGTGAACTTTGAATGTTTCACCAAGATGGCTGGCCTGTATGGTGTGGTTACGTCCACTTGCCCTCTTACTGGTGGGCTGTATGGCGCGTGCAGATCCAGATCGGCTCTGGCTCCAGGCGCCATGTTCACGTGCGCGAAAGGTACAGAGGGGTCCTCTTTGGGGTAACCCTCCGGTGTGAGAATAAGTATTTGTGGGAGAAGATAATAATATGTGAGAGTAAGGAATTTGGAGTGTATTGCTTAATAGCTGAATACTCTGTTATTGTCTGTTTCAGTGTCCTCTCCTTGTGGAGTTGATGTGATATTTATAGTGCTAGGGTTTCCCATGATTGGGCTCAGACCTAATTAGGGCCTTGTTGGCCTCCTCCAATTGGTTTGCGCCACGTGTCCTTTGGGACACCTGGTGCTTTTTCATTGGTTATAATCACGTGGTAGCACATGGGTTTTGCTGAGTTGTCCACCTTTCATTGGCAGCTGTCAACATCAGCATATTCTTATTCCTTAAAAAGATACCTTCTGGAAGGTTGTCTGACGTGCACAATCAAGGTTGCCCTAATCCTGATTTGGATAAGGACGAGGTTGATTATGTGCATGTGTGATACGCGCCTATCCTGAGGATGCGCGAGGTCTTCTCTTTATTCTCACGCGCAGATGTTTCATGCGCAGATGTGATATGCGCCATGCGCGGATGCGCCACGCGCATATGTGATATGCGTGAGCATATGTGATGCCTGAGCATCTGTGGTGCCTGAGCATATGATGCATGAGCATGTGTGATGCCTGAGCATCTGTGGTGCCTGAGCATATGATGCCTGAGCATGTGATGCATGAGCATATGTGATATGCGCCATGCGCGTAGGTTTTTGCTTTGTGCCTTCATAATGTCTTGATTTCAAGCCTCTTGTCCATATCTTGTGGGTTGACCCGCCTCGCTCGGTGTTGAGGCGGGTACATACCTCTTCACACCTCTTTAAATACATCATGTTAATTTCCCAATCGAGTTCCATCAAATATTACCCCTATTTATAATCAAAGGAAGGTACACCTTAACATACATACACAAAAGCCTCCAAGTCTGATGCTTTTACTTTTCAATTAATCAATTTTTAATGGGAAATATTTGAATTGTACTTATAGGGCATCATGATTCATTTTCATGCAATATGCCGTATTAGAGTATTCTCAAACCCAATCATTAAACTTTTGTGAAAATATTTTATAAATTATATGATAGGGTTAAAAGTAATTGTAAGTGGTTGAAACTTGAAACAAAAAAGTTGGTGATTTTTTGTACCCCGTTTTTTTAGGCAATTACATTTACATATACCCCCTGCTAACTTAACTAATATCATATATCCCAACCATAAACTTTTAATTACGTATATTCAATTCCTTAACATAAATGTTACATATTTACCCATTCAATTAAAATTAACTAAAAAATAACTATTCTACCCTTTATTATAACAAAACTATGTTTTTAGTTAAGAGAATTATGTGTATTGAAATCACATATTGACTACATTAAACAAAGAAAAAGAAATCACAGTCTTTGATTTCAATTTTGGAACGGTTGAAATTACCCGTCAAGAAAACAAACTTGAAACTAATCAGTGATTTTAAAATCGGTTTCTTGTGTTTGAGTACTGAATAATTTTTTCGTTGTAGACCAATTATTGAAGCAACATCAATTAAGGGGGTGTTTGGGATTCCTTATTTTTGCCTTCTTATGATTTATCCAAAAGTCATAAGTAACAACCTTATAACTTATGGAACTTTTTCACTTATATTTTAAGAAATCTCAAACACATTTTTAACTTTTCAATTAATTATAAGTTATAAGGAGTCAAAAATAAGAAATTCCAAACACTCTCTAAGTCAATGGCATTACAATCATTAATTCCAAATTCCTCCGCCTCTCATGAATGAAATTCAGTCGGTGATAAAAAGAGATGATTCGTCGCGGCAGTAAGGGCTGGCGGCGGCGTCATTGAGTATGAAATTCAACCGGTGAAGAGGGGTGATTCGTTGTTGTCGTGGAGGCTAGACGGTGGTTGGTGATGTGTCGGTTTGAGAGAGTAGAGAGAAATAAATTTGTTATTTTCTATTAATATATGATTTATGTTTTATGCTATATAATTTTTTTTGATAATCAATTTTTATTCTTTACCTTTTTGTATCTTGCCAGGCTTGTACCCCGTATTTGCTTTGTTGGATAATAAAAATCTGAAAATTGATCAACCAAATTAGAGAATAAATGGAAATATGGAATTCATAAACTATAAATAGTTTCTTTTAACTTTTTATTATTTAAAAATAATTAATTATCAAATTCGGACACTTGTATGTTTTACTCCGTTAGTTTATTCACTTGCTAATTGCTATTATGACATAACGACATTATCGGTTGTTGCATTTCTACTTTTAATAATCATCTTAGATAATACTTAAATACCCACTTGGTTATGCCAAAGTCTTGATAATAATAAAAACAAAGAAATTTGATGACTCTTTCAATTTTTAATTTCATAAATATGAAATTACTTTTTTTAACGATCAAATTTTACTAACAATAAGAGACTAGCAAAAATCCATCACTTGTTGTCTAGTGATAGAAATGCTTGAGTTCCGCAGTGAAGATCCAAATTCAATCATCACTCGTGTCACTTCAAATGAATTATGACAATTCGAATTCCAAGTCCGCCTGGGTTTTAATCCTACCGTGTGTTATGCCAGAGAATTTTGCTCTTGTGGTGACACAGTGACTATCAAGCGGCAACCGGCGGTATGTTTTCTGAGGAAATGATAAAGTCAAACTCTGAAGTCAGTTTGGATCCGCTTAAGACAATATAGTCCGACCAGAGTGGAGCAACAGAGGCTCTCAAAGTTGGAAGTGCAATGGCATAAAAACACAAGAATATTGTCATTCTAAAAAACAATAGACTAGGAAGTCACTACTCAATACTCACTACTAAACACCGAAGTAACATCTTATTACAATATACACCAAATTTATACAACGGTGATTTAAAATAAAAACTACATCACTGATTCAACTCTAATCTATGACGAGCCCCCCCCCCCCCCCCCCCTCTGTTCTTGACCCAAATGAACATTAATCTTTTTATATGTTTTTTTATAGTGATCTGACCATTTTGCCCCTTATTCTTGGCCCAAATGAACATCAATCTTTTTATGTTTTTCTAGTGATCAGCACTAGAGATGGTCAAAAAAACCGGTCCGGGAACCGGTTTGCCGGTTTAAACCGGAAACCGGTTTTTACGAAAACCGGTTTTTTAAAAACCGGTTTGACCGGTTTACAAACCGCCGGTTCGTATTTCGGTTACAAGTTTTAGAGCCAAAACCGGTTAACAAACCGGTTAATGGAAAAACCGGTTTTTTTTAAAACCGGTTATTATGAAAAAAACCGGTTATTAACCGGTTATTTTAAAAAAAAAACCGGTTAACCGGTTATTAACCGGTTCTAACCGGTTTCTAAACCGGTTAGACCGGTTAGGGTTTTGACATACAAAAACCGGTTATTAACCGGTCCGGTTATTAACCGAACCGGTTTTTTTTCGGGCCAAAAAAAAACCGGTCCGGTTAATAACCGAACCGGTTTTTTTAAAAAAACCAATTTGTGCACCTCTAATCAGCACCCTTGTGAAGTTAAGAAATGAAATTAGTTATATTAATTTTCAAACCAATCCCTCAATTTCTCATGATATTTTGATAAGCCTTACTTGACTTTTAACATAACCCTTTTTTTATATAAACAAGTAAACAACCATGTTTGAAAACCAAGGGTAAACTCCCACTTCCACACTTGAAAACTTCACAAATACCAACAGTAATATCCACACACTAAATAGTAAATAAAAAACAAAAATTACCAAGACAAACATTTTGAACAACTTATACATACAAAGTTACAAACCTCTTCATCTCTATGTCTCAACATTTTCAATTTCTTGTTTTCTTTCTCTATCTTCAGAAACAAAATCAGAACTATCATCAGCAACAGACACCCCATCATTCATTATAATCACCACAAAACATTTCATCATTCTCCAAACCAACCACCTTCTCCTTAGACTCACCCTTCAACAACTCAACCACTTCAAGAATCGTCGGTCTTTTCTCCGGCTGATTTCGCGCACAAACAAGCCCAACGAGAACAGCCCGTTTCATTTCCTCAACATCATACTCCCCATTCAGTTTCGGGTCCGCAATTTCACTAAACTTTCTTTGACACGCCAATGGCAGTGCCCATTCGGTGATCGACCTTCTTGTTGCAGTACTAAATTTCTCAATCGGTTTCTTGCCACTAGCTAACTCGAGTAAAAGAATGCCGAAGCTATAAACATCACAACTCTCGGATGCTTTTCCTAGCATCGCGTATTCTGGTGCTAAATACCCGAGTGTACCCTTCACTCTGGTCGTCACATGAGTCGCACCATCTGGGATTAACTTTGCAAATCCGAAATCCGCCACTTGGGCGTTGAACTCTGCGTCTAGTAACACATTGCTTGCTTTGATATCTCTATGAATAATATGTGGTGTGGCATGATGATGAAGATATCTGGATTATACATAATTATACAATATTTTAAATATATAATCAAGAAACTATAAAAATGTAAGCTTTAAACTTTAACTAGTCATTCGGGCTTACAGGATTCCTTCTGCAGATCCAATGGCAATATTCATTCTTTTATTCCAATCAAGAAGGCATTCAGCAGAGTGTTGACCATGAAGATGTGACAGTAGACAAAGATTAGGCATGTAATCATACACAATCAAACGTTCTTGACCTTCTGCGCAATATCCACGTAAGCTGAGTAGGTTCTTGTGTCGAACGCGTGCAAGGATTTCAACTTCGACTGCAAATTCCATCTCCGCTTTGTTGCTGTAAACCTTCAATCTCTTCACTGCAATCTACACATTCAGTTAAAATGAATCGAAATTATGTATCTGAAATATCTGATCTTGGTCTTAATTGTTCATAATTAGGGGTGTAAATGAGCCGAGCCGCTCGTGAGCTACTCAAGATCAGATTGTTAAAAACTCAAATCAAGCCCAACTTAAACGAGCTCGAGCCCCCCGCTCCACATATCGAGCTCGAGCCAGCTTACGAGCCAAAACAAATTTTTATTTGTATAATTTTTATTCAATATATTCATATAATTACTATTAGTATAATAGGGAAAAGATCCGATACAATAATGCCTTAACGTACAATACGTACACGAATCCATTTTTTCACGAAATCGATCCATGAAATCACATCCAAACATCTCGGAATCATCAATACATATCCAATTAATCATTGGTTCACCGAAAAAACAGTTTTGGATGGTTAATCGATCGATTTTTCACGAAAACCGTTTTTGAGTGTTTTCTGAGCGTTCTAGGTTTTTGGCTGAGCGTTTTAGTTTTTTGTGAGCGTTTTCTAAGCGTTTTAGGTTTTTGCCTTTGTTTTTTGCCTTTTTAGCGTCTCGCGTACTTATCGTACAGTAACTGCACCCTAGTATAATATTATATATAAACATATGAAAAAAAATAATTAAATAATATATCTTATATTATATAAGCATTATAATTTAAAATATATACGTAAATAACTGGAAAATATATATAAAACATAACTAAATATAACTAATAAATAATAAAAGAGCAGAGCTCGAGTTTTAAAAATACAAATCTAGGTTGAGCTTTAGCTCAAGCCCGACTAGATTAAAATGAGCCGAGCTCGAGCCTAAACGAGCTCAGTCTCGGCTCATAATAATAAAAATGGATTGAAGAATTACTTGAGATCCATCCCAAAGCTGACCCCAATAAACACTACCAAATCCACCTTCACCAAGCTTATTATCATAATTAAAATTGTTAGTAGCAGAATGCAGTTCCTTCAATGAGAATATCCTCCACGTTGACTGCTTCTTCTTGTTCTGTTTCCTGCCAATTATGAAAAACAAAACCCTAATTCAAAATCAACTAGAAGCAATTCACTTAATCAAAATCATATATCACATCACTAATCACTTCAATAATACACTAAACATTAACAATTTCCCCTAAATTTTCCACAATTTGATAAAAGTCAAAATCGATTGCCGTTGACTTAATTAGCTAGCAAACAAACACTCAAAACATGAAACTGAAACAGTTTAGAGCATAATTGAACAAAAAGTCAACAAATTTAGCTAATTCAGAGTTCAGATTACGGGTTTGTTGAATCAATTCAACAATAATTAAAGTTAAACGTACCGATCGAGTCCTCCAAAGCAACAAAACATAGAACGGTAATCCATAAGCCGACAATCTTGAAAGTCGTATAGTCAAATTGACCAATTCAAAGCTTCAATTGAAAGAAAAAGACAACACCCACAAGTAAAATTCGATAAATTGATTCAAATTTTCAATAAAAAGGGATGAAAACAGGGGTTCTGATCGTGTACAGAGGAAGTAAGGAAGCTTTTGTGAATTGTAATATAATAATAATAATCTAACAGAGGATGAGCCAACAGGAAGCAAAATGGGAAGCGTGAAGGTATTGAATTTGTATTGTATTGGTTATGGGAGAAAGCTGACAATTTTAGAGAGAGAAAGAAGTAAGCTAAAAGCCTATTGGAGTTCCATGACTTTACTGGTATTGGAGGTATGGTAGGGAACGGGGTGCTGAGGTGGCCCTTTTTTATATTTCCATTTTTGTTTGGCTTTTTTTTATTATTGTAGTATTCTATAAAAATCTCGACTAGGCATCGATTAATCGCTAGTCATCAGTTCATTGATTAATTTTGGGCTAGTCGGCCAATTAATTAGTCAACGGTCAAATCCGGCCAAAATCAGTGGTTTCTGGCAAGATTCCGACCAAAATCAGCGCATTCCGGTGAGATTCCGTCCAAAACCAACGATTTCCGGCGAGATTCCAGCAAAAACCAGCGATTTCCAGTGAGATTTTGGTCAACTTCTGGCCAAAATATATTTGTGAATGTATAAAACTGAAAATTACACATAAAAATGTGTGTGTGTATATATAAAACTGAAAAATATACATTAAAGTCCGATACGATTAATCTCGATTAGTCGCTAGTCCTCACCTCACTGCCTGACTAACGACTAGCGATTTGTACAACACTGATTGTAAGAGTATAAGGCCATACGTAGCGGAAAGGCTTTAAAACGCTCATGCCTTCCTCGTCGTTAGCTCAAATCCTTCTTGGTCTCGTCTTTCTTTTCATCAATCGTTTTGTACTAAGTATTAGAAGATTTTTTGAAGGCCAAAATGCCCTGAAGAGCAGTCTTACTGGACGTTTTAAAGGAAAATGCTCTATAGACAATTGACAACACCCACTACGGAGGACTAAGCTTTCAAAGTTTGAATTTAATGTACGTTATTGATTTGTTGCAAATTTATTTATATCTTTTGTGATTTATGTCATTAGAAAGTTTTTGTCTTTCAAATACTTTATTGTGAATATGACATGTATATAATTATCATATTTATTTGTTGTAGTTGTTAGGAAAATGAAATCAAACGAAAACTAGAAAGGTAAGAAAAGTAAATCATAACGAAGTTTTATATAATTTACTATAAAACGATTACAATAAAGTGGCAGGCAAACGGGCAACAAGCTGCGCCGCAACCCCCTTTTGAATAGCAAAGCCAATCCTGCTAAAAACGAAGCTTTGGGACCTAGAAGCTGAAGAGGTTCCGTGTACGACGCGCTGAACCCTACTAAAAAATTTCACAGCCTCTGGAGCCAGAAAACCAAATGTATCAAAGGCAAATGGTAGAAAGACATGTTGATTATCTAAACAAGCTTTCTCGTGTTTAACAACTTTGCCCGATTCAGCCTTCAACGCAGCCTGACCCACAACAAACCCACGGTCCCTGAGCCCAACAAGAGGAGACACTCTTGTAAGATCCACACAGGCGTGTTTCCCCCCTGCCCACCCGAACACAAGAATATCAGCTGGTCGTAAAGTAGACCTCCCTTCAAGAGGATCCGTGAGAAAGTTAACGGGGGCCTCCTTTTTAGCAGAAATCCCTGCCCGTTTAAGAACATCCCTAACCATATCATATCTGTATTTAAAGCCAGACAATTCTTTGCAATGCACCGCATGGTCACCAAAAGAATCCAAACAGACCTTGCGACAAATTGGGCAAGGTTCATCCGTCGGGAACATAGGGATCATTAACCGGTACTTAAGGATAGCCCGATACTCCAAACCCGACATACGTTGGCCTAATCCTTCAATGGGGATGGCCGTTAGAAAATCCTGAGACCGAGGAGCCCGAAGGCATTCAAACACCGCCTTTTGGCGAGGGGATAGATCAAACTTCACTTCTAAACTCTTGACGATTACACTAAATAAGGCACTCGCCACAAAATGTTGGGCTTTAGGGGGGGCGGTGTCCTTATTAGGGAACCCGCTAAGATCAAAAGTAAACGTACATGGAAATCTAATGAGCACTTTCTAAGAAACTAATAGGGTAATTATAACAAATAATTACCGACTAGTATTGGGCCGATATGAAACTAAGTGAATTTTTAAGTATTCTTAAAACTTTTTTATATTCATATAGTAATTTTGTTTATACTTCTACGAGTTATCACTTTTCCATGCATTATGATTCAATATTTATTAAAGAAACAAAAATCGAACTAGTAAGTTGGGTATGATGATTACGCTTCCACACATTATATCTGAGCCAAACGTCGTTAGAGGGTATTTCTTTGACCAGCCTCTGACGTGAGAATCAATAATATGTGGTAAGAAGAGAAGATGATGATATGCTATGGAAAAGTATATTGTTGAGTGACGAATGAACGTACGTGTCTTGGATGTTGTCATTTCAATATGTACTAAGCATGGTTACCTATCATTATCAATGTATGATAGGTCTCCCTTCTGCATAATGATCTGAAAATCAAATTTAGACAAAGAATTCGTAGAGTATTTATAATGGGCGTGTAGGTAGTGCTTGTGATCAATGTTGTTGAAACCGGACCGGACCGGCCGGTCGAACCGGTCTGACCGGGATTCAGTCCACCGACCGGTCCGGTTCACATAGTTCGCTCGGCTGACAGGGAACCGGCCGGTCCGAACCGGTTCGGCCGGTCGAACCGGAAAACCGGACCGGTTGAACCGGTTTTCTAAGAAAAAAATATTTTTTTTTGAAAAAAATCATTTTTTAAGCTTGATCTGTCATTTTTTGACCAAATTTGTTCGGCCGGTCCGACCGGTAGGCCATCCGGTTCGGTGTCCGGTCCGGTTATGAAAACATTGCTTGTGATTATATGATTTTTAAAGTATGATGCTTAAAATTAATCTTGTAATCACCGTAACCCTGTTTATATATCTTATTCTGTAGCCAATATTGTAGGGAGTGTAGGGATCACATTATTGTATAAAGTATCATTTTGACGAATTGACGTTATTTTGAATAAGATTATAATACAATGTATATTATGATAAATTTTGTAGATGCGTTAGCCACATACATTATTCTCGTACATTAACATTATAATCATAAGAAATATAATTATATATAATTTAAAAAATATTGTGATTGATAAGAAACATTAATTCGGTCTTTTAGATGTGTACAAATAGTTTGCATGTCTGGTATAATGAATATATAGTAGGTGCGCCTAACAATCAATCATAAAACTATATTTTTTAACACAATTCCAAAGTGTTGTTTTCTGTTCCATCCTTCTTTGTTTTTACATAATCTACAAAAATGATTAATTAATAATAAAAAATGTCTTCAAGAAATCATGCGGACTTCTCACCCCGGGAAGAGAAAAGAAAAAAATGGGGAAATGTGACGTGTTCGTTGGTATAAAAGAAAGAAAGGATGCAAGAAATGTAGAAATTTAGGTATGACATCGGATATTAAAAGCAATTGGTCTTCTGGTTAAATAGCATATGAATCATGATTAAGCATGAGATCACTGATAAGATCGTGTGTAGTGGGAGAGCTGTGGACTTGTGGGGTGACGTTTTAGCCCAAAACTCTCTCCTACACCACCCCCCTCAAAGTTATGGATTCAAAGTTATGTACATAACTTTGAAAGAGGTGGCGTTTTAGGTTGTTTGAGAGAGAGAGAGAGAGGTGGGTGTGTGGAGATAATAATGATTGTATGAGAGTTATGAGCTTTTTACAACTACACTACTTTTTACAATTACAAAACTCTCAAATGCTGACTGAACCACCACGTGTCGCAAAACGCACAAATGTTGAATGTTTTAACTACACATTGTCTAAGTTCGAATCCTATCTCAAATGGGTTTTCCCACAGTGGCAGGTTTCCTCCTTAATAGTGTTTCCGAGCAAGTTAGGTTTGGAACGTCAATATTTGTTTGAACGATTGACATGTTGTTTCAAACATGCTAACTCGGATAATGAAGGTAGTTTTAAATGTGGTTAAAAAATCCATCACTAAAAACATAAAAGCAAAGTAGGAGTCAAAGTTTTAATAAGGTGTAGATAACAAAAAAACATTAGTTATTAATTGGGTTTTGACTTTAAAATACCTAACTAGTGAAAATAAACCAATCTGTGACATGACGACATCCAACTACAATGATGTTACTGATATATTTGTAGTGATTAATTTGGATTTATAATTATTTCAAGAAAAGTAATTTAGTGTTGGGAGTTGTAGGCGGGATTTGTGAAGAAGAACAAGGGCAATTTGTCATAGTTTTCTAGAAACTATTTTGTTTTTGGTAAAATAAAATTAAATAAACCACAACAGGATTATCAACGACAACGTCAAGAATTTTTGTGAATAGGGAAATAAAATAGGCCTATAAAAACAGGCAGAGTCGCATCGGGTAAAATAACAAATAACTTCAAAAGTTTAGCATTGCAAACCACTTTTTTAAAAGCCAATAAAAAGAGCATTTGTGACTACAATAAGCGACTAAGCATATGAACTGCGAACAACTAATTGCAGAAGCCAAAACCGTTATGTTCTTTCGAAATTTCAAATTGCATAAATAAAATTATTTGTTTGTTCAAATCACGGAAACTAAAATTGATTTAACGTGTAACCTAATATAAGTATGTATATACTGAAAATGGAACACAAGTAAATGGGGACCTTTTAGCTATAAATATAAGTGAGATTGAAAAAGGCATAAGTGCAAAATCATATTTTTAAACGTTAACCGGGCTTATGTATGGCCCCTAACATCCAAGTGGATCCGCCCATGTGGATTTTGAATTTTAGATATTGCTTTTTCAGTTTTTTGTTAGAAAAGTATACGCGTATATTATACTCAAAAGAAATCTATATCCGTTGTATAAAAAACTAGTGAAAACTGAAAACCAACTTCACTATATTGAGCATTGACCCATTCAGAAAAAACTAGTGTTTATTTGACCTAAATTGACGGATATCTTTTTAACCAAGCTTAATATATATTTAAGTGGGATGTCAAAAAGTGTCAGTAGTTGAATTGGTATGTGGTAATTATTATCATAATACGTGTAATACGTTATCACACTCTAGTAACAAATGACCATTTATTTATTGAGTCGAGTAAGGTAATTTCTCAAATTTTTGATCTCATAAGACAAATCGATAAGTATCCTATAAATATTTGAAAATCAAGTATTATATTATTGTTATTATTATTTTTTAAATTTAATCTGTGTGCTATACGGGAATATAGACTAGTGACCATATATATTCTTTAGTTCATAACTTATATTAGATTCTCAAATGATGCTGAGACTCAAGATTATGATGGTAGAGATATCATCTAACCAATCTTAGATGATCAATATGTCTTCACATTTCTTGAACGACAAATTAGTAACTCATAAATACTCATATAAACCACGTATACTTATATAAACCATATTTTAAGATTTAGCCCCCCCCCCCCCCCCCCCCCTCCTCGTAGAACATATGGATGACATCTCATTATCATACCATGTTCCATAGGAACAATACTCTTTTCACATAAGAGTGTTAGTTCAAAATAATAATTACTATAAATTGATTAGTTACAAGTCAAACATGCTTATTTTATTTTGTTGTCCTTTATTATCTTCAACTCAAACTTTCATCTTGATACTTTTATCTCAGTAGTCAGTACTATAGATGAGATCAGTATCGTACTGGTCTTGGTCTCGAAAATCTCGGTCCCGAAAATCACAAACTTTTAGTACCGGTACAAGTACCGAAATCTTCAGTTCAGTACCGGTATTGGGACAGTACCGGTATTGAAGGTAAACAAATAGGGAAATATCGGTACCGGTACCGATACCGAAACTCAAAACTTTGCAACCGATCGGTATTGATTTTGGTACCCGTATCGGTATGGTACCGACATCAATCTATACCAGTACCGAATTTGTTCATCCCTAATCAGTACCACTTGCAACAGAAAGAATAACATGATCATCTTATCACATGTGGCGTGCAACGAAAGTATTTTTGGCTTATTGTGATCTTTTGCATAAATAATAATCTGAACCATCAACTACAAATAGCCACAACCTTATCACCTTATTCGCCACATGGCTTTCTTTATCATTACGTGTTTAGCCACATTTACTAGATTTCCTCATCTTTCTCGTCACAAAATCGTCCAAAATCGGTATTAAAAGTTAAATGTAACACAAAAATCAAGCAATGGCATCAACAGCCATACCTCTTACAGCCAAATTCTTACCAAAACTTCACCAACACCCAAAACACCCACCGTCCGAGCGGCGGGCTTTAGTTTTACATAACAAAACCACCATCATAACCACCAATGTCCGCAGGAGAACACATGCAATACGAATTATAAATACCGCCGCAAAAAGCGGTGGAAATGGAAGAATTATGTTCTCAGACGTGGTGGTGAAACGGCCAAGGGACGTGTTTAAGGGTAGAAAATGGAATACTATGAATATAGCGACCGCGGGAGTGGTGGCAGCCATGCATTTTCTGTGTGTTTTGGCTCCGTTTACGTTCAACTGGAGAGCTTTATGGGTGGCAGTAGGGTTGTATGTGGTGACTGGACTTCTTGGTATTACTCTCTCGTTTCATAGAAATCTGTCACATAAAAGTTTTAAGCTTCCCAAGTGGCTTGAATATGCATTTGCATATTGTGGTGTTCAAGCTCTTCAGGTGAATATTAATATGTTATGTTTCCAATATTCAAGAGATTAGTTTTTGGTTATTATAAACGATGAATTCTGTAGGGGAACCCGATTGATTGGGTGAGTACGCATCGGTATCATCATCAATATTGTGATTCGGAGAGAGACCCCATAGCCCGCTTGAAGGGTTTTGGTTTAGTCACATGAGTTGGTTGTTTGATACCGACACCATTACAGAAAGGGTAAGTGTAGAGCTATACGAGCCGTATGAATGGTCCATATGATATGATGAAAATTTCATTCGGCCATGTATAAAGTGTTGTACTAAGCTATATAGTTTTATTGAAACTAACTGATATGATACTAGGGTATCGTGTTAATAGTCACAAGGACGTGACATGTCTGTCGGTCCATGGTTTGAAAAAGTCATATGAGTGTTATGACCTCATACGACCTATATGACGTGACATGCATTTTGGTGTGCATATTTGGGGGCTGTGTATGTAAGTCATTACCTGATTCCTTATGTTTTTGTTTTAGTGCGGAGAACAAAGCAATGTTGGAGATTTAGAGCAACTACCATTTTATAGTTTTCTTCGAACAACTTACATAGCACATCCAATTGCTCTCGCTCTTCTTCTATATGCAATTGGGGGATTACCCTTTATCCTATGGGGAATGGTACAATTTTTGTATGCTTTTACTTCGAATTTAAAATCATAACAACATACAAACTAGAAGAATGTATGCATGTTTGAAAACAGGGTGTGAGGATAGTGTGGGTGTATCACATTACATGGTTTGTAAACTCAGCTTGTCATGTATGGGGACATCAAGCGTGGGACACCGGTGATCTTTCTCGCAATAATTGGTAAGAATTTGTGGTATTGATCATGGGTGAATGTAAAAATAACCGACGAACATGTAATTGAACAGGTGGGTGGGGATATTGGCATTTGGAGAAGGATGGCACAACAACCATCATGCATTCGAGTACTCGGCTAGACATGGGTTAGAGTGGTGGCAAGTAGATATGACATGGTATATGATCCGTCTTCTTGAGATTATTGGGCTCGCCGTTGATGTTAAGCTACCAACCCCTGCTCATATTCAAAGAATGGCTTTCTCTCCAAAGACTTGATATATATGGCATTGATAATATGCTGTAAACTAATATCATAAGACCCGCTAATTGAATTGCACGTAAGGTATAAACTATGATTAGAAGTAGCAGGAGAGGAAAACATAGACGGTTACATATCTGTCTTGTGTATCAAGCAATGGGTCCGGATGTAGTATGTGAGTCTTAACGTATTGTTGGTTCCGAAATGAACACCATTAAGTTTAGTTTAAGATCTTGTAGTATAACTTTAGTGTCTTATTTTGGTTTTTAACCATTGAAATCATCCAAGTGTGTGACTATTTTAAAGGAAATGTTGAAAGTGTCCTAATATGCAAAGCGCGAGACATAGAAAAAGAAATAGAAAAAAAGAAAGAAAGTTAGCCTTCAACTTAGGCGGTAAAGGAACCAAAATGTGAATTTTGTTGAACCAAAATGTGAATTTTCTTGCAAAGGTAGGTCAATGAAGGGTCGACGAGCTTGAGCCATTGCAGCTTTGGGATGATCGGTGTGGCCACCCCTATCCGGGTCATTTTTGTTTAGTACCGAGATGGGCGGTGCTCCAGTCGACACCAAACCCATACCGAACCCATTCTGTCCACCTAAATGGGATGGCTGATGTGGTGTTGGTTTGATCTTAAGGTTTGAGATGGCGTGGGTTCGAATCCTTTATGGTGCATTCCTTTTATCTTTGGTTTCTTACAACTTTATTCATTTGACAATTTTAATCCTCTAGGTTTAACAATTTTGTTAAATCGTTCACAAACTTGAACTAAGTAATTAACAAGATTAATAGTTAACTTTGATTTTTATTTATATTATTACTATAATGAACCGAGCCAATACTAAATGAGTTTTCATCGTGCCTCAGCCATAACGCTCAGGCTTAATCGATACCGACCGATTTTTCATCACATCTCACTACAATACGCAGGTTAAAATCAACTAGTTTTTGTTGGTCGCAAGTGTTGAGAATGTAAGTCGACATGAATTCTATCTGTTTTGTTTACATGTGTTATTGTATCGGAACTAAAACCAAAACAAAAACAAAATATAATAAAACTTGAGGTGGACCAATGGGGTAGCGTCGGCCGGTAAAAATCGGGCGTTAGTAACACCAGATCATTGTCAATCCGGGCGTCGAGGCAGTGAGTCGACGCAAATTCGGTTGGTTTTTGTCACGTTAGATATGATGCTGGAACTAAAAACAAAAGAAAACAAATTCGACAGTCGATCGGTTTTCGTCATGTTTGTTACGGTACTGGAACTAAAACAAAACGCGTTGAGTCTACTCGAATTCGGTTGGTCCCCATCACGTTCGTTACGATACCAAAACTAAAACAATATATAAAATTGACATTCGGTTGAACCGCAACTTAAACAAACCAAAAAGGACCAGTAAGGTGCCGCAAAGTAGCCCTGTCGGGAACTTGCTGCACCAAACTTCTAAATTGTATTATATAATAATGTTAACTTTTGTATATTGTAAAGTTATTGTCGGGTTGTTGATTAAACCCACTTGACTTAGGTATATGTATTCCTTTAAAACCACGTCCAGTCAAAACTTTTCATATAAACACGTTGAGTTACACGTGACATCTCAGTCAGTAATTAATAAGTGTAGTGATAAAATACTCTATAACTCTCTTTCAATCATCATACAATTATCAATTTTTTAATATAAACAAAAGTATATAAAAAGGGAAAAAACTTGACTGTATAACTCTCCCCCTCTCCAACGTTTTGTACAAAAATGTCGGGCCCAAAATGTCTGGGTGGTGTTCCCTGACATTTTAGGTTAAAACATCACCCAAAACTTTGCCACTACGAATGGTCTTATATGCGTATAGTTACACAAATATCCAAGAACTTAGGAAGACTTAAGGAAATGGCTTGAGAGATAAAAATGACAGGGATTTGATGAACGTAATAATGATTTTTGGTACTTTATTCAATTAGTGACGTTTTGAATTTTGATTATTATATAAGTGATACTTTAGCTTTAAGTTGGAGCAGATGTTATAGTCAATGTTATCAGAGCTTAGACTTCTTCTTTATGAAAACATATAAGCCTAAAAAAAGGATACGTGAGTTAATGGGTAACATTGAGTTCAGATATTATCTTCTAACTTAACATCATCTTCATCATTAAATGCTATTTGGATCAACGTTTTCAATGCCTAAAATTCTCAAGCCGCCCACAAACTTGATTGAACTAAATTGATAGGCTCGTCTTCTCCGAATCTCCGTTACCGGCCAAATTATATTTAAAAATATAAATGGCTAATTATATATAGGTTCTTGATTAATAGACCTTTAAAACAATTAATTTCCTTACTAGCATAATCCCCTCCTAATCTATAAGTTATCCAAATTTGAAAAATAGAACTAGCTTCAAACTTGAATTATTAGCTTTCACTTCTCCATTATTTGTTAATTTTTCTAGAACATACACCATTAGAGTATCCATCTCTAGCTAACTTTATGTTTATTGTACTTCCCAACATATATTTCATTATTTTTTCTCCTTTTATACACCGAAAGAAAGATATAGATGCTTGAATATGAGCCTCTAAATATACAGGTGTATTTTAGTTTTCAATAAACTTTTATATATTAATAAAAGTTTCAGTGTAGTGGTGTTTTTGTTGTTTTTCTCTATTTTTTTTATATTATATACAATTTTTGGATTTGGAGGTTTCAATGTGAATGCAATTAGCAAATAGTAATTTCAGGAATATGTATTCTTTTAGAGGGATACTATTATAACACCATGATATTAACTGAAGAGGTATGTACCCGCCTCAACATCGAGCGGGGCGGGTCAACCCACAAGATATATACAAGACATTAGAAATCAAAGATATTATCAAGGCACAAAGTCAAAACTTATGCGCACAGCGCATATCGCATATGCTCAAGCATCACATGCTTGCGCATATCACATATGCTCAAGCATCACATATGCTCATGCATCACATATGCTCGCGCGTATCACATGCTCACGCATCATATATGCTTATGCATATCACATCGTGCGTGGCGCATCCGCGCGCGGCGCATATCACATACTCGCGCATCATACATGCCCACCCATATCACAGTTGCGCATGGCGCAGCTGCGCGTGGGGCATCCGCGCGTGACGTGTATTACATGCTTGTGCGTATCACATCTGCGCATGAAATATCTGCGCGTGAGAATAAAGAGAAGACCTCGCGCATCCTCGGGATGGGCGCATATCACACATGCACATAATCAACCTCGTCCTTATCCAAATCAGGATTAGGGCAACCTTGATTGTGCACGTCAGACAACCTTCCAGAAGGCATCTTTTTAAGGAATAATGATATGCTGTTGTTGACAGCTGCTAAATGAAAGGTGGACAGCTCAGCATGACTCATGGGTTACCACGTGATTATAACCAATGAAAAAGCACCAGGTGTCTCCAAGGACACGTGGCGCAAATCGATTGGAGGAGGCCAACAAAACCCTAATTTGGTCCCAGCTCAATCAGTGGAAACCCTAGCACTATAAATACAGCATCAACTCCAAAAGGAAAGGGACACAAAAACACAGTCACACAATCATACAGTATTCAGCTATTAAGCAATACTCTCCAGATTCCCTTACTCTCACATTATTATCTTCTCCTACATATACTTATTCTCACGCCGGAGGGTTACCCCAAAGAGGACCCCTCTGTCCCTTTCTGAGGGGTAAGTTAACGGCGTTGTTCATTTTGTAGGTGGAAGAACACAGATCCAGAAGAACCATCGGTGAAATAGTACAATCAAAACCCGAGGAAAGTAGATCTGCTACCAGTGAGTAGATCCACGTTTCTTCATTAACCATAAGTGCTTATAAGCTATTTTGAACTAAGAATGAAAATTATAATAAAACAATAGTTTTTAGACCAAATTTGAATAATGAGTTTAAACACATTTAAAAATTATAATTCTGCAAAGATTATAAAGGAAATTCTGTTAAGTTATTGATATTATATTTTGAAATTAACGTATATTACACGAACTAAATTGAGTTTAATTGGCTTTGAAGTATGCTTTTGATTTAATGAAAAGAAATTTATTAAGCTTGAGATTATTGACCAAAATTTAACCTACTCTCTTTTAATCGCCGACGGTTTGAAGTAAAAGCATATACAATTAATGGCATGGGTGATGGTTAAGGCTTGGGATCCTTGAGGTCTAATGTTCGAAACCTGATTCATGGGGATTTTCCCATAGTGATAAGTTTCCTTCTTGGTGGTGTTCTTGAATGAGTCAGACATGGAGCTTCAAAATTATTATGGATAATTGATATCTCGTCTCAAGAAGGCTCACTCGGGTATTTGTGGTGATTCAAATACTATTAAAAAATATGAGCCAATTATTCAATACACTTTGGTTTAACAAGGAAACCGAATGCCACCATCGACGTCAACCCCTCCTCACCATTTCCATAAATCTTGATGATGCCGGCGACTTTCCAACTATTCCAAAGCCATCTTAAAAATCTCCACTGAACTAAGTTTTCGGTTCGGTTTCAATATAGATACGCGTTATACTAAGTTAAAAAAATAATCTTATGACGACCCTCCAAATAAACAATTATGTTTCGCCACTTTTTTCCTAAGTTAATTCCAAAACATAGGTAGGTAACACTAAAAAATAATAGTAAAATTATGTCCATAGAAACTTCGCCACGTGGATTTCGTGTACGTTGAAGTTTTGCAATTTTCCTTTTCGAATATAAAAGAGACTCTTTACAAGTTTACATTGATAAGAATCACCAATGGAATCAACAACACTGCCACCTCTTACCACCAAATTCATTCAAAATCCAAAATTATCGCGAAGACACGCATCGCAAGTTGTAGGAAGTGATGGAAAGGGAAAAATTATGTTCTCAGACGTGGTGGTGACACAGCCAAGGGAGGCGTTTAGAGGTAGAAAATGGAATGCTGGGGACATAGTGACCGCGGTAGCAGTGGCTGCGATGCACTTGCTATGTGTTATGGCTCCGTTTACGTTCAATTGGAGAGCTTTATGGGTGGCAGTTGGGTTGTATGTGGTGACTGGACTTCTTGGTATTACTCTCTCGTTTCATAGAAATTTGTCACATAAAAGTTTTAAGCTTCCCAAATGGCTTGAGTACACATTTGCATATTGTGGTGTTCAAGCTCTTCAGGTAAATATTAATATGTTATGTTTCCAATATTCAAGAGATTAGTTTTTGGTTATTGTAAAAGATAAATTATGTAGGGGAACCCGATCGATTGGGTGAGCAAGCATCGGTATCATCATAAGTATTGTGATTCTGAGAGAGATCCTCATAGTCCGATCGAAGGATTCTGGTTTAGTCACATGAGTTGGTTGTTTGATGGGGAGATCATCATAAAAAAGGTAAGGACAAAAAGGAGATGGTTGTTTGTTTAAATCGACATTTGAAAAAGTTATACGGTACCTATAACATTTTTGTCGTATCGTCTTTTACATATGAGTTGGTTGTTTTTGACTACACCGTTATAAAAAGGAGAATTCCCAGTTGTCTATTTTAAAGTTAGATTTCACTTATGTACTCACAAATCAAAAGTTCCAGAAATGTCTTCTTCAAACACGTTGTCACTGCCTCCGTTTTTTTCTACTCGCGTGGCACGTTTGTTCTCTAATCAAATAATGTCAGTTGGCCCCAAACAAATCATCCAGACGAGTTTTGTTAAGGAAAACAAGTCATCCAGTGAGTTATTGATGACACGTGACGTCTACTTATTGGTCAACACGTCATCCCGCCTTAAAAACACGTCGCTGTCTCGCTGATGACATGTTTGGATAGGACATGTCTGGAACTATTGATTTATTATGACCTAAACGGAATTTCTCTATATAAAAGGGACATTGTGAAAATTTTCCCTTATAAAAGGATAAGGTCCGTAAGTACAAAGTTACACGCACACTAGTGACATAGCATCCATATATATTTGGCATTTGACAAGTGATACGGTACGTATAACTTTTTCGTCATATCATGAATTTCCTATGATAAGACGAAATGTTCAAATGGCCATCATATAAGGTGTTATATAAGCTCTCATATTGGTTTATTTATATCTAATAACTTTACCGAAAGTGTCTGATGTAACAATATGGCGTATTTAATTTCTTTGAGCGAATTTCTAACTATAGACATTTAATTACCCACCTCACACGTTTTTGTTATAGTGTGGAGAACAAAGCAATGTCAGAGATATGGAACGACAAGCATTTTATATATTTCTTCGAACAACTTACGTTATACACCCAATTGCCCTAGCCTTTTTTCTATATGCACTTGGGGGACTACCCTTTATCGTATGGGTAATGGTAGGATACTTATATGCTTTTACTTCGAATTTAAAATCATAACACCATAGAAATTAGAGCGATATATGTATGTTCGTTATTGCTATGTATGTTTGAAAACAGGGATTAAGGATAGTGTGGGTATATCACATTACATGGCTAGTGAACTCCGCCTGTCATATTTGGGGAAACCTAGCATGGGACACTGGTGATCTTTCTCGTAACAATTGGTAAGTATATGTGGTTTTGTTCATCGATGACTATAATAGTAATATATATCGATGAACATGTAATTGAATAGGTGGGTGGGGATACTGTCATTTGGAGAAGGATGGCACAACAACCATCACGCATTTGGATACTCGGCTAGACATGGCTTACAATGGTGGCAGATAGATATGACATGGTATATGATCCGTCTTCTCGAGATTATTGGGTTGGCTATTGATGTCAAGCTACCAATTCCAGCTCATATTCAAAGAATGGCTTTCCCTCCCAAGACTTGATCTATATGGCCCTGAAAAGTGAAAACCATGAGAAGACAAATTTAATTATACATAGGGAATAAATATAATAGTAACAATACTTGGCTTGTGGCAAATCCTTGTGTGTTTAAAGTTGTACGGTTGTTAATAAAATCACTGTGATGTACTGTATATGATATACATAAAGTAGTATCTTTGAAACCTAAATAGTGGCACAAAATTTAAATGTAATAAAAAACAAGTGCCACTAAGCGACCTTTTTTGTTGCGTATGATATTAAGATATATTGTTAAGTATTGTATATTGTATAGTTGTTGTCGGCGCACTGAGTAAAACTTTTACTCAGGCGTATGTTTTGTTACACGACTATCCTGGAAGACTTAGAAGAGCGGCCTAGGTGTAAAAAGAACAAAGGGTTTTCATAAACATACTATTGACGTTTTTGTATTTTGTTTGACTCATTCTAATGTTTTACTCGGTTAATGGAATGACGTTTCTAATTAACGCATTAATATAGTAGGGGGCGGTGTGGTTGCCATCATCAACAGTTGTTGGTCGGCCAACAATCAAGAGGTGGTGGTTGTGGTGGTAGTTTTGCTAGGGCGTAGATGATGGCGAGAGACAGATGGTAACAATTTAATGATAGATTCTAGTTCCTTTATGATTACAAGTAAAATTCAAAACCCTTTCATAGATCTATTATTACAAGTCAAATTCCTTAACAAATTTCATTAATTTCCTTTAGAGAAACTCGTGCGAAAACCAAATCTTTAGAACATATAGAGGTGTTAAAGTTTAAGACAACAACTAGAATAATTGAAATATAACTAAGTACTAGTATGATAAGTAGTAATAATAATAATCTAATGCCATACTTAACGTATTAAACCTCACAACTATAGACTTTGCTGTGGATATCTTCATAATTACGTGTTGAAGTTTTGCAATATTTCTTCTTCATCGGGTATAAGATAGAATCTTCACATTGATAATAATCACATTTTTCCCTTTGAATAGTGACGAAATTTTATTGATGTGACGGTATGACCCGTATGTTGTGAAAGCTATGTCATATCGTATGATGTAACATGCATAAAGTTTGCAAAAGTCATATGAGTTGTATAAACGTCATACAACCCACATGAACTAGCAGACATGCTGATGTGCATATTAAAGGGTGACGTATATAATTTTGTTCACACAATTCATTAATTACATTGCACAACCGCCTGATCACACGTTTTTGTTACAGTGCAGAGAACATCTCAAGTAAGAGGTTTGGAGCAACAACCATTTTATAGATTTGGGTTTTCCCATGACGGGTTTCCAATAAAAGTGGCAGCCCTACTGATCTATTTACATGTTTAGCCGAATAACCCTAAACCCGTTCGGCCCATTACGCATCGATCCATTAACCATGTACCGAGCCGAGATGTGTCAGACTCAATGTGGGCTTCAAAAGCCCTAAACCCGTTCGATCCATTACACGTGAGCCAACTATAACTATACCTCTCTCAAAGTCTCACCAACTTTTTATAACTAACTTGTTTCTTCAAACGGTTATATAATATAACCACTTCCAGTTACTCCACTAACAAACTCCATAACTAACTAAATAACTACGTACCACCACCATTTTTAAACTCTGAATTGAACCTTACTCGATCAACAATGGCGTCCACCGGCGTGTTCATGAAACCACCAACTGCATACTCAACCACCACCGATACCTTCTCTACTTCTTCTTCTCCGGTATCACTAAACCACCACCACCACCACCACACTACTGACTCCTCTTCTTTCTCCAAGTCTCGCTTTGACGCCTACAACCGCCTTCAGTCTGCTGCGGTCGCATTCGGCGAAAAGCTTCCGATTCCTGAGATCGTCGCACTCGGAGGCCAATCCGATGGCAAAAGCTCGCTTCTCGAAGCTCTTCTCGGATTCCAGTTCAATGTACGTGAGGTGGAGATGGGAACATGCCGTCCGCTTATTCTCCAGATGGTTCATGATCCTACTGCTCTTGATCCTATATGCCGATTTCAGGTCAATTCATTATTTGAATGATTGTATATAATACGAGTAGTAGTTAATCACTTAATTGAATTTGTTGCTGCTTAGTTAGGGCTTATAGTTTCTGAATATTATTGATCATGGAGCTGTAGTTATGGTTTAGTATTAGTGTGATTAACTTATTATTGCTGAAATTTGGATATTATTCTGTGAGTGTTAGAAGAGTGACAATTGGTTGATTCATGAGGCTTTGGTAAGAAGTTAATATGTTATTATTGAATTTAACACTCTGATTTCAAGTCAGTTCCACTAACAAATATTTTAAACTGTTATTCTGAATTTTTTTTTGGCATACAGAAAAGGTGTAATTAGGTCACTTCCTCTTTTAAATAATTATACAATAATACAGAATTGAATATATTGCTGCTTAGTTAGGGTTTATAGGTTCTGAATATTATTGGTGATTGTTGCTCAATTTTGGATATTATTCTGTTACTGTTAAATGAGTTTCAATTGGTTGATTCATGAGGCTTTGGTAAGAATTTAACATGCTGATTTTAGGCTTTGGACATTATTCTGTTCTTCTTGAAAATAATCATATAGAATTGAATTTCATCACTCATTGCTGCCTAGTCAGGGTTTAGAGTTTCTGAAATTTTTTTATCATACAGAGAAGTTGTAATTAGGTCAGTTCCTCTTTTGAATAATGATGCAGAATCGGATAAAATCTTGTTAGTGCTGCATGAGTTTCAAATGGTTAAATCACGAGGATTGGGAAACTGTGTAGAAACTAATGTTTTCCTCTTCAAATAAGAGTTTTAGCGGTTATTTTTTTGTGTGTATATGAATGATACTGAAGTTTGAAAGTAACATGTCAGGAAGAGGATTCTGAGGAATATGGAAGTCCCATTGTATCATCATCAGCAATTGCTGATACCATCAAATCAAGAACTGATGCAATGTTAAAGAAGACTAAAACTGCAGTCTCTTATAAGCCGATTGTAATGAGAGTTGAGTATGCTCATTGTCCCAATCTCACCATTATCGATACTCCAGAATTTGTTCTCAAGGTAGTTTATACGAAACTCAGCTTTTGTTTTGAGAAAAGGGCCATGTTTATAATAATCTGAACCATATTTAATAGGCTAAAAAGGGTGAACCAGAAAGCACACCAGAAGAAATTCTCTCAATGGTGATATCGTTAGCTAGTCCACCTAATCGCATCCTTTTATTCCTCCAACAAAATAGTGTGGAGTGGTGCTCGTCTTTGTGGTTGGATGCCATTCGTGACATTGATCCATCCTTTCGAAGAACGTTAATTGTTGTCTCCAAGTTTGATAACCGGCTTAAGGTACATAAATAATTTAATCTAAAACTACTTGAAAAATAAAGCATTTAATGGTTATCTTTCTTGGTTTTATTTCTGCAGGAATTTACTGAACGGTGGGAAGTTGATCGATACCTGAGTGCAAGTGGCTACCTTGGAGAGAACACACAACCTTTCTTTGTGGCTCTACCAAAAGAAAGAACTGCAGTTTCAAATGATGAATTCAGGAAGCAAATATCTCAAGTGGATTCAGATGTTATACGCCATCTGAAAGAAAATGTTAAAGGCGGATATGATGAAGAAAAATACAAATCCCACATAGGTTTTGGTCGTCTGAAAGATTATCTGGAATCTGAGCTTCACAGGAGGTATAAAGAAGCTACACCTGCAATATTAGCTTTGCTTGAACAACGTTGTAGTGAAGTCACTGCTCAGCTAAACATCTTGGACTCCAAAATACAAGCAACTTCTGATGTTGCTTACCTCAGAAGATCTTCAATGTTGTTTGCATCCTCCATCTGCAACCATGTGGTATGAATTCTTTATTCATCATTCTTAATTCAAGAGCAATTGATTAGTATTTGGATTTAATGAGATTGTTTTCTAAAATGCTGAAGGGAGCATTGATAGACGGATCTGCAGATCCTGACCCTGAGCAATGGGGAAAAACAACAGCCGAAGAGAAATCAGAAAGTGGTATGGGGAGTTGGCCTGGAGAAATTTCTGATATAAAACCACCAAATTCCACCTTACGCCTTTATGGTGGTGCTGCTTTTGAAAGAGTTATGCATGAATTTAGATGTGCTGCTTATTCAGTTGAATACCCTACTGTTTCAAGGGAGAAGGTAATATCATAACATCATGAATGTACTTGAATAGTTGTCTTATAACAAACAAGTTGGGCTGACTCATCTTTTTGACAGATGTCAAATATAACACTTGCACATGCTGGCAGAGGAGGTGGAAGGGGAATTGCAGAGGCTGCTGCAGAGATTGCCCGAGCTGCTGCCAAATCATGGCTTGCGCCACTTCTTGATACTGCTTGTGAACGACTTGCTTATGTGTTAAGTAACCTCTTTGATCTTGCCATGGAGAAAAATCAACACCTTCACTTTGAAGGTAAGAGCTTTAATGCTATTTCATACATACTAGTATCTATACAAATGAGTGATTAAAATCCAAAAGAAAACTTGTGTTTTGGTTTACAGATGGGAAGAAAACTGGGGATATGGATGGATATGTCGGTTTTCATGCTGCCTTAAGGCGTTCTTACAATTGTTTCATAAGGGATCTTGTAAAACAGCGCAAGCAACTCGTTCGACAACACTTGGATTCGATAACAAGCCCGTATTCTCTAGTGTGCTATGAGACTGATCTCTTGTATGGGTCAGGCCCAAACTCTAGTTCTGGTTACCAGACATCATGCCTTGATCTTTCAGATCAAGAAAACATACCTCCAGTGAATAATAATCAGGACACAACACCTGGGAGGGTTCTTAAAGCAGCAGGAGAAGCTGATAAACTATCACCTGACCGAGCAAGGGAACAAGGAAACTTCATTGAAGGTGGAGCAAGAAAACGTCATCCCAGAATGCCAGGTGACAGCAAAATGTTGGGTAATCAAAAGGGTTCACAACCAGGGTCAACCTACGACCAGATATGCTCATTAGCTGCACAGCATTTTGCACGGATTCGTGAAGTTCTGGTTGAACGGAGTGTGACTACAGCTTTGAATTCAGGATTCATAACCCCATGGTATATGTGTTTGTTTCTGAAATGAAACCAATTTCTTATAACGATGTTGAAACTTATATATATTACTTTTGGTGTTTTTCAGTCAGGAAGGTCTGATGGTAGCACTGGGAGTGGACTTGTTTGCTGTAAAAGATGAGAAATTCATGGATATGTTCGTTACGCCTGGAGCGATTGACATTCTTCAGAGTGAAAGGGAGTCTCTTCTGAAGCGCCAGATGATATTACGTTCCTGTTTGACTGAGTTTAAGTCAGTCGCAACGTCCCTGTGAGAAATTGTTTTCATCTCATAAGCAAATGAATATTTGGCTCATATTTCATGCAAACGTATCTTGATTTTCCTATGTACAAGTTGGTTCATATTACATACATATATCGATTGATTCTCCTGTCATGCGAGAAATTGCGTTCTCCTAGTGAGCAAAAGAATAATAATGCATGCATATCTTGATTGATTCTGCTGTTTGTGTTTCATATACAGTTTGTTTTGTGTTTGTGGATAAGTTGCTCTTGTTCTTCAGTTTATTAAGCTACATGTTTTCAGCGTATGCGCCTGTTGACGAATATTACATACTCTGTATAGTATATACTTGTACTGGTTCATGTAGAATTTGTTGTTTGCATGTGGAGAGGTGGCTTGACACTGAGAATATGGGCTTCAACTTATGGTGCTAGATGTGCAAGGCTGCAACAATAATATTAGTTCTAACAAATTCTGTGCTGCAAGTCTGCAACCACATTAATACAACTGTTGTAATAATCAAAGTTAAACAGAAGTGCATTGAATTGAATACTGTTAATTACAAAGATGTGCGTATTTGCTTAAAAATGCCCGTTAACTTTAAAGTAATAATGATAACGAAAAAAAGTCTAGCATTCGGCTGCAAGAAACGAATCGGTTGGGGGTGTGGGGGGTTTAAGAAATAACTAGAGATTTCCCCTCACAAGTTGTGCAGTGAATTCGGTCTATAAAACTCAGGCGTTGCAGTGGCAAATCATTGCGAATTCGGTCGGTGTCAGCTACATTCCTTACGGTACAGAAACTAAACCTAAAAAATAACTCCGTCAACATATTTTTTCAAAAGTAGCGGCACCCATATAACTTATTTTTTAAAAATATAAAAATTAACATATTATAAACGACATCGATTTGGTTGGTAAAACCCGGACATTTTGGCGGCCATTCGAGGCATATTCAGTCGGTATAGGTTACGTTCGTTACGCTACCATGATTAAACTCAAAACATATAGAATAATAGAAAGATTAAAATATTTAAAACGATGTTTATTCGGTCGGTAAACCCGGGGCAATGGTAAAACCTGAGCGTTGTCAGTAAAACCGAGATTTGGTAAAACCCGAGCGTTGTTGGTAAAACCTTGGTATTGATAAAACACGAGCATTACGGAGGCGAATCGACTCGATTTCGGTCAAAATCAGTTATGCTCGTTGCAGTATAAACAATGTTGATAAAACCCAAGTTTTACGGTGGCGAGTCAACGCGAATTCAGTCAATATAGTTTATGTTCGTTACGATATAAACAACATTTGAAAAATAAAAAAGCATATATCACATATCTTGCAAAACAAAAGGAAAACAAAAAAAACTATAAAAATCATAAACAATCTTGTCGCACCGACCTTTACGTTTAATAGTAATAAAATAACCAGGTAGACTTGTATCTTCTATGTTTAGCTTGTAATAAAGCAAACGAAACCCCACACGGTGGCAGAATGCGAACTCGTTTAGTATTGGGTTACAGTTCAAAAAATTCAGAAAATAAAAAAAAGCAAATTCGTCAACATCCAAAAACAACAAATTAACTTAATATATATATATATGCTCGAACGTTACAGCGGCGTGCCGATGCGGCGATGCGAATTTGATAGGCATCGTGACATAACCTGCACACTGCAATGTCGATGCGAAATCAGTCGATACCCGATTACGCCACCAGAAAAAAAAATCGTCATCACTCATATACAACATATTAGCATATTTAAAACAAAAAAAAATGTGTGTGCTGTAGCAGCAAACCAACACGAATTAGACAACATCTAAGGTTAAAAAAATGTGCTTGGCGGCGTCGAACCGACGCAAGTTCGGTAGCTATCGACATTGCTACATTGTTAATAACTTAATATAGAATTGGGTCGTTATCAACGATAACGGTGCTACCAAAATAAAAATAAAAAAACAGAAAGGCAACATAAGAGTGAGCCATGTGGACCTATCAATCCCTTGATATATGGTCTACCATTCCATAAACATCTTTCATACGTGGAAATCAAACCATTGTACAACGGTTATTTTGAAAAAAAAATGTTTTTTAAGGATTTGGGCGGTGTTTATCCATGGAAAAAAACCCCAATTCCTTTATTGATGAGCGGCATCAATATGTGGGGCGGTGTTTGACACCAGCCCCAATGGCCACGTCAGCGCTTCTTCAGTAAATCAGCATCCACACCAAATGGTCTAAAGGTTGAATTGGTAATGGGGCATTAAAAACCTGATAAAGTTGAGTAAACTGCGGTTTTTGTTCCTGTAGTTTGTTCAAATCTGCGGTTTTAGTCTAATAGTTTAAAATTTGCACTTTTCGTCCATGGGGTTTCATTTCATTTTGCAATTAAATCCAACTTCACTAACCTCGTTAAGTCTGGTCGTTAAACATATCAACACGTCTTTCACGTGAGGTGCAATTTTGTCTTTTTTCTCCCCATATAAACCCCAGTCCTAATTCGCAAGCCCCTCACGTGAGGGCTGGGGTGTATTTGGGGAAAAAATGGACAAAACTGGCCCTCGCGTGAAGGACACGCTGATGGGCTTAACCACCAGACTTAACAGGGTTAATGAATTCGGATTTAATTACAAGTGAAATGAAACCACAAGGACAAAAATCACAAATTTAAAACTATTGGATTAAAACCACAAATTTAAATAAACCATAAGAACGAAAACCGTGCTCAAGTAGGGAGAATATAGGTTGGGTTAAAACACACATCGTGGGAACACTGGAACAAACTCATACGGTTAGTAGCTTTACCGGTGTAATTGTTTTTTGAAATTGACAAGTTGATCACAATTGTCAACTTTTTTATTATCTTGACAAGAAGATTTGACCAACTTGTCAGATCTATCAATTCCCTTAATTAGTAAACAAATTCACATGTTTCTATTAAATTGACGGTTCATTAATACCAACTTTTACTAGCTTGGCTTTCTGTCTCCTCAACTAACAAATTGTTATCATGGAAACCTAGATTTTCGTATAGTATAACACAAGATACAAAACTCTTTCGTAGAACCAACCACATCTAAACACGCATATACTTAAAAGGTCGGTCATAAATCTAACTTGTCGGGCTTCAAATCTATTTTGTCCGGCCTAAGTACCCATTCCGTTGGGCTTCATTTTCGTATGTAATATTATTTCGTCAGCCCCGAAAAAATAGATTTATGGCTGACCGTTTAAGTGTATACGTGTCTAGATGTGGTTGGTTCAAAAACGGAATGATGTCAAATAGATTTTTTGGATAATATGTTGGATCCGACGGTTGAGAAAGTGATCATTTTAGGTATTTTTGGTTTGAGTGAATTAGTCAAGGAATGTTGTTAGTAAAAATGTTGTTTTGGCACGATCCCAATAATCATATATATCCTTTATTGTCATTCACACACGCTTATCGCGGTGTTACTTTGGAGAATAATAAAATTACAGCAAATATGTTTTGAACATGCATGCCAGATTGATACACATGCATTTTTGGCTTTTTTTTTATAACAGGAAAATGGATTATTATTTAACTGCTTACTTTAGCCAGTTCAAAACTCACATAAAGTATAGCAAAAGGGAAATTGAACGGTGACAAACGTTGGACAATACTTATATATACAAGGACACCGTTTTTGATAGGTGGAAGCTTATTTCCAGTAAAAGGTACTTTACTTGTCTCGTTAGAGAAAGGCAGCCAGCCAAGTAGAAAGCGAAGCTGGAGCCTTAGCTGCCTTGTCAAAGGAAAGCAAAGGTTGAGCCAAGTTACCTGTTCACTCTGGGTCCCACCCGTCCTCGAACCGCCAACTCCGTTCACTGCCTTCTCTCCAGAACTCCAGTTTGGCTTGGTTACTGGAACTCATGGATCTAGGAAAATTTTTACAAGGACCCGGAAGAGGGTAAGTGATGTCAAAATTTCATAAGGGACAGACATGATTTTAACACATATATTTTTTAAAAAAAATTCACATGGGTCTGCCAGTGCTTATTTGAGGAATTCAAGGGCCACGTGCAAAGCACGTATGCCTTCTCGAGTTCTCGTTTGAGCAATCATGTGGTAAAATAAGTTAAGTCTAATTGTTTTATGTCATTCTCGCTTTGGTGGGGTGGTAAGATGGTTAGAATTAGGAGTTCAAACCCCATGGTGTACAAAATATTTAGTCGTTCAAAAAAAGTAGTTGTTTTATAACATATACGAGTAATTTAATTTTCAGGGTCTAGATTAACTTTAGCCCACAATAAGATTTTTAGATATGATTTTTAAATTGGTAAAATAACTTTGTTTAATTGATTGTTATCACAATTTTTTTTATATTCGTATGTTGTATCCAAAATTTTGAAAATAAAAAGAATAGCTGAAATTGATACGTAATAATTTAATGATTGTTGACAAAGTTATATACCTGGTTGAAACTAATAAATGTTATGCTCATATGGTACACTAATTAAGCATAGGGGCCGAGTTCAGTTAGAAATCAAATCAATTAAACTCAGTTTTTTTAGAGTTTTAAGTGTACGTGATTGATCATTTCAATTAACTAAGTTTAAAGTTAAAACCTTTAAACTAGTTCGATTTCAATTAATACTAACTCAAGTTAGATTCCATAAAATGGCCAAATAATCCTTGCTTGTTACATTTTTTGGACTGAACTAGTTAAAATGACTAAGTGACGATAACCGAATCTAGAAATTCTGAATTAAAGAGTTACTAATAAAGTGTTTTGCTCCCACCATCTTTTAATAGCCTAGCCCCAAGTCATCTTCTCTGATGATGAACTGTCCGTCGCGATCGAAACACCTGCCATAATAATTCGGGTCATCTTTCTCCATAGTACCAATCCCACCATCTTATACATTCAAAACAAATAAGTGTTAATTGGTGTTTTTTTTTTTGTTAATTTTTAGTCTTAGTTAAGCTTAAAACACAGAAATATGCATGTATTGTGTATTGTTTTTCCAACAATTTGTTAAGTTTTTCTTGTTTTTTATTTTATCGTATAGTATGTTGGGTGTTTATAAATTGAGTTGCATGATCTTTTTAATGCATGATGTCTTATGTTGTTGATTATGTTATCACGTACATAGGGTGAAATTTATTGTATGATTGCATTTCGATGCAATTTATATATATGTATTTTCTTAATATTAAAATATATAGGTCATATGTATTTCAATGAAGTTTATTTATATATATACTTGTTAATGTTGGAATACTTGTTCATGTTATATGTTTATTATCCAAAAACATAAATGTGAGATATATTTTTGCGTATGCTATATGCAAATTTTGTAGGAAATGTGATTATTTATGCAAAAATCACAAGTGTGGTTTATGTGTAACTTATGCAAAAACACGAGTATATTGTACAAATAACTTTGTCCAAGATAAAATTATAATGCAACAAGAAATTATAAACATAAAATTGTTGTTTTTTTAAGCTATCATGGTTTGATTAATATGTTAATTGGAGTAACTATTTGTATCATTTGATTGATTATGATAATTGGAGTTTAAATTACGTTTGGTTAATTATGTCATGAGAAAAAGAATATAGATATTATTAGGGGAATGTTCATGTACATTTTAATATTAACATAAGAACGTAGGAAATAATGTCAATTTATAAAAAATGAGAACGTAAGAAACAATACCAACTGCAATACCAATCTACATAAACAATGATTTATAATAACAAAGAAAAGAACCTAAAAATTATAACAAAATAATCAAAATCAAGAACAAAATAATAACAGCATATACCAACAAATACTTATAACAACAAAAGAAAACATCTAATAATAACAACAAAATATAAATCAGCAAATACTTATAACGTCTCATAATCGAAAATTAGCAAATACGAACAAAACATAACAGCAAACACCAATAAAAATAAACCTAATAATAACAACAAATTGGTTCTCACCATTTTCATGTTAATAATAAAATGTATTTGATCATGTTTCGATATTATTATGTTATACTTTTATACTATTTTCATAATTTGTTCTTAAACATTTATAATAAAATCAAATAAGTGGCTAAGATTGATTTCTTAAGACTTTTCGTAATAATCTGAGTTCTTGCATGATAACTTCCTTTGCACACACACATATACACAGACATTATTAATTTATAATTATATGTATCAAAATTGTCACACTATCTATACTATATAATAAATAAATGTTCTTAATGGCACATGACATCACATAAGATAATAACAAAGAAATAATTTATGATTTTTGAATTTTTTAACAACTTTTTATTTTCAAATTGTGTAATGTGTAATTTTTTATTATATAATATATATATATATATATGTGTGTGTGTGTGTGTGTGTGTATGATACATTTTTTTTGTATTTCACATTATGTTATTATTTAAAAATAATTATTTATTCTAACCCGTGTGCTACACGGGTAATTAACCTAGTTTGAAATACATGTAATGTGTAGTTTTTTTTTTTTTTGAATAGCGTTTGGATCCCCCGCCAATACCTGAGTGAGCCTTCCTAAGACGGGATGTCAATCATCCAGACTGATTTTGACGCCCCAGGCCTGACTCACTTAAGAACACCATCAAGGAGGAAACCCACCACTGTAATTGATTAGTATTTGGATTTAATGAGATTGTTTTCTAAAATGCTGAAGGGAGCATTGATAGACGGATCTGCAGATCCTGACCCTGAGCAATGGGGAAAAACAACAGCCGAAGAGAAATCAGAAAGTGGTATGGGGAGTTGGCCTGGAGAAATTTCTGATATAAAACCACCAAATTCCACCTTACGCCTTTATGGTGGTGCTGCTTTTGAAAGAGTTATGCATGAATTTAGATGTGCTGCTTATTCAGTTGAATACCCTACTGTTTCAAGGGAGAAGGTAATATCATAACATCATGAATGTACTTGAATAGTTGTCTTATAACAAACAAGTTGGGCTGACTCATCTTTTTGACAGATGTCAAATATAACACTTGCACATGCTGGCAGAGGAGGTGGAAGGGGAATTGCAGAGGCTGCTGCAGAGATTGCCCGAGCTGCTGCCAAATCATGGCTTGCGCCACTTCTTGATACTGCTTGTGAACGACTTGCTTATGTGTTAAGTAACCTCTTTGATCTTGCCATGGAGAAAAATCAACACCTTCACTTTGAAGGTAAGAGCTTTAATGCTATTTCATACATACTAGTATCTATACAAATGAGTGATTAAAATCCAAAAGAAAACTTGTGTTTTGGTTTACAGATGGGAAGAAAACTGGGGATATGGATGGATATGTCGGTTTTCATGCTGCCTTAAGGCGTTCTTACAATTGTTTCATAAGGGATCTTGTAAAACAGCGCAAGCAACTCGTTCGACAACACTTGGGTTCGATAACAAGCCCGTATTCTCTAGTGTGCTATGAGACTGATCTCTTGTATGGGTCAGGCCCAAACTCTAGTTCTGGTTACCAGACATCATGCCTTGATCTTTCAGATCAAGAAAACATACCTCCAGTGAATAATAATCAGGACACAACACCTGGGAGGGTTCTTAAAGCAGCAGGAGAAGCTGATAAACTATCACCTGACCGAGCAAGGGAACAAGGAAACTTCATTGAAGGTGGAGCAAGAAAACGTCATCCCAGAATGCCAGGTGACAGCAAAATGTTGGGTAATCAAAAGGGTTCACAACCAGGGTCAACCTACGACCAGATATGCTCATTAGCTGCACAGCATTTTGCACGGATTCGTGAAGTTCTGGTTGAACGGAGTGTGACTACAGCTTTGAATTCAGGATTCATAACCCCATGGTATATGTGTTTGTTTCTGAAATGAAACCAATTTCTTATAACGATGTTGAAACTTATATATATTACTTTTGGTGTTTTTCAGTCAGGAAGGTCTGACGGTAGCACTGGGAGTGGACTTGTTTGCTGTAAAAGATGAGAAATTCATGGATATGTTCGTTACGCCTGGAGCGATTGACATTCTTCAGAGTGAAAGGGAGTCTCTTCTGAAGCGCCAGATGATATTACGTTCCTGTTTGACTGAGTTTAAGTCAGTCGCAACGTCCCTGTGAGAAATTGTTTTCATCTCATAAGCAAATGAATATTTGGCTCATATTTCATGCAAACGTATCTTGATTTTCCTATGTACAAGTTGGTTCATATTACATACATATATCGATTGATTCTCCTGTCATGCGAGAAATTGCGTTCTCCTAGTGAGCAAAAGAATAATAATGCATGCATATCTTGATTGATTCTGCTGTTTGTGTTTCATATACAGTTTGTTTTGTGTTTGTGGATAAGTTGCTCTTGTTCTTCAGTTTATTAAGCTGCATGTTTTCAGCGTATGCGCCTGTTGACGAATATTACATACTCTGTATAGTATATACTTGTACTGGTTCATGTAGAATTTGTTGTTTGCATGTGGAGAGGTGGCTTGACACTGAGAATATGGGCTTCAACTTATGGTGCTAGATGTGCAAGGCTGCAACAATAATATTAGTTCTAACAAATTCTGTGCTGCAAGTCTGCAACCACATTAATACAACTGTTGTAATAATCAAAGTTAAACAGAAGTGCATTGAATTGAATACTGTTAATTACAAAGATGTGCGTATTTGCTTAAAAATGCCCGTTAACTTTAAAGTAATAATGATAACGAAAAAAAGTCTAGCATTCGGCTGCAAGAAACGAATCGGTTGGGGGTGTGGGGGGTTTAAGAAATAACTAGAGATTTCCCCTCACAAGTTGTGCAGTGAATTCGGTCTATAAAACTCAGGCGTTGCAGTGGCAAATCATTGCGAATTCGGTCGGTGTCAGCTACATTCCTTACGGTACAGAAACTAAACCTAAAAAATAACTCCGTCAACATATTTTTTCAAAAGTAGCGGCACCCATATAACTTATTTTTTAAAAATATAAAAATTAACATATTATAAACGACATCGATTTGGTTGGTAAAACCCGGACATTTTGGCGGCCATTCGAGGCATATTCAGTCGGTATAGGTTACGTTCGTTACGCTACCATGATTAAACTCAAAACATATAGAATAATAGAAAGATTAAAATATTTAAAACGATGTTTATTCGGTCGGTAAACCCGGGGCAATGGTAAAACCTGAGCGTTGTCAGTAAAACCGAGATTTGGTAAAACCCGAGCGTTGTTGGTAAAACCTTGGTATTGATAAAACACGAGCATTACGGAGGCGAATCGACTCGATTTCGGTCAAAATCAGTTATGCTCGTTGCAGTATAAACAATGTTGATAAAACCCAAGTTTTACGGTGGCGAGTCAACGCGAATTCAATCAATATAGTTTATGTTCGTTACGATATAAACAACATTTGAAAAATAAAAAAGCATATATCACATATCTTGCAAAACAAAAGGAAAACAAAAAAAACTATAAAAATCATAAACAATCTTGTCGCACCGACCTTTACGTTTAATAGTAATAAAATAACCAGGTAGACTTGTATCTTCTATGTTTAGCTTGTAATAAAGCAAACGAAACCCCACACGGTGGCAGAATGCGAACTCGTTTAGTATTGGGTTACAGTTCAAAAAATTCAGAAAATAAAAAAAAGCAAATTCGTCAACATCCAAAAACAACAAATTAACTTAATATATATATATATGCTCGAACGTTACAGCGGCGTGCCGATGCGGCGATGCGAATTTGATAGGCATCGTGACATAACCTGCACACTGCAATGTCGATGCGAAATCAGTCGATACCCGATTACGCCACCAGAAAAAAAAATCGTCATCACTCATATACAACATATTAGCATATTTAAAACAAAAAAAAATGTGTGTGCTGTAGCAGCAAACCAACACGAATTAGACAACATCTAAGGTTAAAAAAATGTGCTTGGCGGCGTCGAACCGACGCAAGTTCGGTAGCTATCGACATTGCTACATTGTTAATAACTTAATATAGAATTGGGTCGTTATCAACGATAACGGTGCTACCAAAATAAAAATAAAAAAACAGAAAGGCAACATAAGAGTGAGCCATGTGGACCTATCAATCCCTTGATATATGGTCTACCATTCCATAAACATCTTTCATACGTGGAAATCAAACCATTGTACAACGGTTATTTTGAAAAAAAAATGTTTTTTAAGGATTTGGGCGGTGTTTATCCATGGAAAAAAACCCCAATTCCTTTATTGATGAGCGGCATCAATATGTGGGGCGGTGTTTGACACCAGCCCCAATGGCCACGTCAGCGCTTCTTCAGTAAATCAGCATCCACACCAAATGGTCTAAAGGTTGAATTGGTAATGGGGCATTAAAAACCTGATAAAGTTGAGTAAACTGCGGTTTTTGTTTCTGTAGTTTGTTCAAATCTGCGGTTTTAGTCTAATAGTTTAAAATTTGCACTTTTCGTCCATGGGGTTTCATTTCATTTTGCAATTAAATCCAACTTCACTAACCTCGTTAAGTCTGGTCGTTAAACATATCAACACGTCTTTCACGTGAGGTGCAATTTTGTCTTTTTTCTCCCCATATAAACCCCAGTCCTAATTCGCAAGCCCCTCACGTGAGGGCTGGGGTGTATTTGGGGAAAAAATGGACAAAACTGGCCCTCGCGTGAAGGACACGCTGATGGGCTTAACCACCAGACTTAACAGGGTTAATGAATTCGGATTTAATTACAAGTGAAATGAAACCACAAGGACAAAAATCACAAATTTAAAACTATTGGATTAAAACCACAAATTTAAATAAACCATAAGAACGAAAACCGTGCTCAAGTAGGGAGAATATAGGTTGGGTTAAAACACACATCGTGGGAACACTGGAACAAACTCATACGGTTAGTAGCTTTACCGGTGTAATTGTTTTTTGAAATTGACAAGTTGATCACAATTGTCAACTTTTTTATTATCTTGACAAGAAGATTTGACCAACTTGTCAGATCTATCAATTCCCTTAATTAGTAAACAAATTCACATGTTTCTATTAAATTGACGGTTCATTAATACCAACTTTTACTAGCTTGGCTTTCTGTCTCCTCAACTAACAAATTGTTATCATGGAAACCTAGATTTTCGTATAGTATAACACAAGATACAAAACTCTTTCGTAGAACCAACCACATCTAAACACGCATATACTTAAAAGGTCGGTCATAAATCTAACTTGTCGGGCTTCAAATCTATTTTGTCCGGCCTAAGTACCCATTCCGTTGGGCTTCATTTTCGTATGTAATATTATTTCGTCAGCCCCGAAAAAATAGATTTATGGCTGACCGTTTAAGTGTATACGTGTCTAGATGTGGTTGGTTCAAAAACGGAATGATGTCAAATAGATTTTTTGGATAATATGTTGGATCCGACGGTTGAGAAAGTGATCATTTTAGGTATTTTTGGTTTGAGTGAATTAGTCAAGGAATGTTGTTAGTAAAAATGTTGTTTTGGCACGATCCCAATAATCATATATATCCTTTATTGTCATTCACACACGCTTATCGCGGTGTTACTTTGGAGAATAATAAAATTACAGCAAATATGTTTTGAACATGCATGCCAGATTGATACACATGCATTTTTGGCTTTTTTTTTATAACAGGAAAATGGATTATTATTTAACTGCTTACTTTAGCCAGTTCAAAACTCACATAAAGTATAGCAAAAGGGAAATTGAACGGTGACAAACGTTGGACAATACTTATATATACAAGGACACCGTTTTTGATAGGTGGAAGCTTATTTCCAGTAAAAGGTACTTTACTTGTCTCGTTAGAGAAAGGCAGCCAGCCAAGTAGAAAGCGAAGCTGGAGCCTTAGCTGCCTTGTCAAAGGAAAGCAAAGGTTGAGCCAAGTTACCTGTTCACTCTGGGTCCCACCCGTCCTCGAACCGCCAACTCCGTTCACTGCCTTCTCTCCAGAACTCCAGTTTGGCTTGGTTACTGGAACTCATGGATCTAGGAAAATTTTTACAAGGACCCGGAAGAGGGTAAGTGATGTCAAAATTTCATAAGGGACAGACATGATTTTAACACATATATTTTTTAAAAAAAATTCACATGGGTCTGCCAGTGCTTATTTGAGGAATTCAAGGGCCACGTGCAAAGCACGTATGCCTTCTCGAGTTCTCGTTTGAGCAATCATGTGGTAAAATAAGTTAAGTCTAATTGTTTTATGTCATTCTCGCTTTGGTGGGGTGGTAAGATGGTTAGAATTAGGAGTTCAAACCCCATGGTGTACAAAATATTTAGTCGTTCAAAAAAAAAGTAGTTGTTTTATAACATATACGAGTAATTTAATTTTCAGGGTCTAGATTAACTTTAGCCCACAATAAGATTTTTAGATATGATTTTTAAATTGGTAAAATAACTTTGTTTAATTGATTGTTATCACAATTTTTTTTATATTCGTATGTTGTATCCAAAATTTTGAAAATAAAAAGAATAGCTGAAATTGATACGTAATAATTTAATGATTGTTGACAAAGTTATATACCTGGTTGAAACTAATAAATGTTATGCTCATATGGTACACTAATTAAGCATAGGGGCCGAGTTCAGTTAGAAATCAAATCAATTAAACTCAGTTTTTTTAGAGTTTTAAGTGTACGTGATTGATCATTTCAATTAACTAAGTTTAAAGTTAAAACCTTTAAACTAGTTCGATTTCAATTAATACTAACTCAAGTTAGATTCCATAAAATGGCCAAATAATCCTTGCTTGTTACATTTTTTGGACTGAACTAGTTAAAATGACTAAGTGACGATAACCGAATCTAGAAATTCTGAATTAAAGAGTTACTAATAAAGTGTTTTGCTCCCACCATCTTTTAATAGCCTAGCCCCAAGTCATCTTCTCTGATGATGAACTGTCCGTCGCGATCGAAACACCTGCCATAATAATTCGGGTCATCTTTCTCCATAGTACCAATCCCACCATCTTATACATTCAAAACAAATAAGTGTTAATTGGTGTTTTTTTTTTTGTTAATTTTTAGTCTTAGTTAAGCTTAAAACACAGAAATATGCATGTATTGTGTATTGTTTTTCCAACAATTTGTTAAGTTTTTCTTGTTTTTTATTTTATCGTATAGTATGTTGGGTGTTTATAAATTGAGTTGCATGATCTTTTTAATGCATGATGTCTTATGTTGTTGATTATGTTATCACGTACATAGGGTGAAATTTATTGTATGATTGCATTTCGATGCAATTTATATATATGTATTTTCTTAATATTAAAATATATAGGTCATATGTATTTCAATGAAGTTTATTTATATATATACTTGTTAATGTTGGAATACTTGTTCATGTTATATGTTTATTATCCAAAAACATAAATGTGAGATATATTTTTGCGTATGCTATATGCAAATTTTGTAGGAAATGTGATTATTTATGCAAAAATCACAAGTGTGGTTTATGTGTAACTTATGCAAAAACACGAGTATATTGTACAAATAACTTTGTCCAAGATAAAATTATAATGCAACAAGAAATTATAAACATAAAATTGTTGTTTTTTTAAGCTATCATGGTTTGATTAATATGTTAATTGGAGTAACTATTTGTATCATTTGATTGATTATGATAATTGGAGTTTAAATTACGTTTGGTTAATTATGTCATGAGAAAAAGAATATAGATATTATTAGGGGAATGTTCATGTACATTTTAATATTAACATAAGAACGTAGGAAATAATGTCAATTTATAAAAAATGAGAACGTAAGAAACAATACCAACTGCAATACCAATCTACATAAACAATGATTTATAATAACAAAGAAAATAACCTAAAAATTATAACAAAATAATCAAAATCAAGAACAAAATAATAACAGCATATACCAACAAATACTTATAACAACAAAAGAAAACATCTAATAATAACAACAAAATATAAATCAGCAAATACTTATAACGTCTCATAATCGAAAATTAGCAAATACGAACAAAACATAACAGCAAACACCAATAAAAATAAACCTAATAATAACAACAAATTGGTTCTCACCATTTTCATGTTAATAATAAAATGTATTTGATCATGTTTCGATATTATTATGTTATACTTTTATACTATTTTCATAATTTGTTCTTAAACATTTATAATAAAATCAAATAAGTGGCTAAGATTGATTTCTTAAGACTTTTCGTAATAATCTGAGTTCTTGCATGATAACTTCCTTTGCACACACACATATACACAGACATTATTAATTTATAATTATATGTATCAAAATTGTCACACTATCTATACTATATAATAAATAAATGTTCTTAATGGCACATGACATCACATAAGATAATAACAAAGAAATAATTTATGATTTTTGAATTTTTTAACAACTTTTTATTTTCAAATTGTGTAATGTGTAATTTTTTATTATATAATATATATATATATATGTGTGTGTGTGTGTGTGTGTGTGTATGATACATTTTTTTTGTATTTCACATTATGTTATTATTTAAAAATAATTATTTATTCTAACCCGTGTGCTACACGGGTAATTAACCTAGTTTGAAATACATGTAATGTGTAGTTATTTTTTTTTTTGAATAGCGTTTGGATCCCCCGCCAATACCTGAGTGAGCCTTCCTAAGACGGGATGTCAATCATCCAGACTGATTTTGACGCCCCAGGCCTGACTCACTTAAGAACACCATCAAGGAGGAAACCCACCACTGTAATTGATTAGTATTTGGATTTAATGAGATTGTTTTCTAAAATGCTGAAGGGAGCATTGATAGACGGATCTGCAGATCCTGACCCTGAGCAATGGGGAAAAACAACAGCCGAAGAGAAATCAGAAAGTGGTATGGGGAGTTGGCCTGGAGAAATTTCTGATATAAAACCACCAAATTCCACCTTACGCCTTTATGGTGGTGCTGCTTTTGAAAGAGTTATGCATGAATTTAGATGTGCTGCTTATTCAGTTGAATACCCTACTGTTTCAAGGGAGAAGGTAATATCATAACATCATGAATGTACTTGAATAGTTGTCTTATAACAAACAAGTTGGGCTGACTCATCTTTTTGACAGATGTCAAATATAACACTTGCACATGCTGGCAGAGGAGGTGGAAGGGGAATTGCAGAGGCTGCTGCAGAGATTGCCCGAGCTGCTGCCAAATCATGGCTTGCGCCACTTCTTGATACTGCTTGTGAACGACTTGCTTATGTGTTAAGTAACCTCTTTGATCTTGCCATGGAGAAAAATCAACACCTTCACTTTGAAGGTAAGAGCTTTAATGCTATTTCATACATACTAGTATCTATACAAATGAGTGATTAAAATCCAAAAGAAAACTTGTGTTTTGGTTTACAGATGGGAAGAAAACTGGGGATATGGATGGATATGTCGGTTTTCATGCTGCCTTAAGGCGTTCTTACAATTGTTTCATAAGGGATCTTGTAAAACAGCGCAAGCAACTCGTTCGACAACACTTGGATTCGATAACAAGCCCGTATTCTCTAGTGTGCTATGAGACTGATCTCTTGTATGGGTCAGGCCCAAACTCTAGTTCTGGTTACCAGACATCATGCCTTGATCTTTCAGATCAAGAAAACATACCTCCAGTGAATAATAATCAGGACACAACACCTGGGAGGGTTCTTAAAGCAGCAGGAGAAGCTGATAAACTATCACCTGACCGAGCAAGGGAACAAGGAAACTTCATTGAAGGTGGAGCAAGAAAACGTCATCCCAGAATGCCAGGTGACAGCAAAATGTTGGGTAATCAAAAGGGTTCACAACCAGGGTCAACCTACGACCAGATATGCTCATTAGCTGCACAGCATTTTGCACGGATTCGTGAAGTTCTGGTTGAACGGAGTGTGACTACAGCTTTGAATTCAGGATTCATAACCCCATGGTATATGTGTTTGTTTCTGAAATGAAACCAATTTCTTATAACGATGTTGAAACTTATATATATTACTTTTGGTGTTTTTCAGTCAGGAAGGTCTGACGGTAGCACTGGGAGTGGACTTGTTTGCTGTAAAAGATGAGAAATTCATGGATATGTTCGTTACGCCTGGAGCGATTGACATTCTTCAGAGTGAAAGGGAGTCTCTTCTGAAGCGCCAGATGATATTACGTTCCTGTTTGACTGAGTTTAAGTCAGTCGCAACGTCCCTGTGAGAAATTGTTTTCATCTCATAAGCAAATGAATATTTGGCTCATATTTCATGCAAACGTATCTTGATTTTCCTATGTACAAGTTGGTTCATATTACATACATATATCGATTGATTCTCCTGTCATGCGAGAAATTGCGTTCTCCTAGTGAGCAAAAGAATAATAATGCATGCATATCTTGATTGATTCTGCTGTTTGTGTTTCATATACAGTTTGTTTTGTGTTTGTGGATAAGTTGCTCTTGTTCTTCAGTTTATTAAGCTACATGTTTTCAGCGTATGCGCCTGTTGACGAATATTACATACTCTGTATAGTATATACTTGTACTGGTTCATGTAGAATTTGTTGTTTGCATGTGGAGAGGTGGCTTGACACTGAGAATATGGGCTTCAACTTATGGTGCTAGATGTGCAAGGCTGCAACAATAATATTAGTTCTAACAAATTCTGTGCTGCTAGTCTGCAACCACATTAATACAACTGTTGTAATAATCAAAGTTAAACAGAAGTGCATTGAATTGAATACTGTTAATTACAAAGATGTGCGTATTTGCTTAAAAATGCCCGTTAACTTTAAAGTAATAATGATAACGAAAAAAAGTCTAGCATTCGGCTGCAAGAAACGAATCGGTTGGGGGTGTGGGGGGTTTAAGAAATAACTAGAGATTTCCCCTCACAAGTTGTGCAGTGAATTCGGTCTATAAAACTCAGGCGTTGCAGTGGCAAATCATTGCGAATTCGGTCGGTGTCAGCTACATTCCTTACGGTACAGAAACTAAACCTAAAAAATAACTCCGTCAACATATTTTTTCAAAAGTAGCGGCACCCATATAACTTATTTTTTAAAAATATAAAAATTAACATATTATAAACGACATCGATTTGGTTGGTAAAACCCGGACATTTTGGCGGCCATTCGAGGCATATTCAGTCGGTATAGGTTACGTTCGTTACGCTACCATGATTAAACTCAAAACATATAGAATAATAGAAAGATTAAAATATTTAAAACGATGTTTATTCGGTCGGTAAACCCGGGGCAATGGTAAAACCTGAGCGTTGTCAGTAAAACCGAGATTTGGTAAAACCCGAGCGTTGTTGGTAAAACCTTGGTATTGATAAAACACGAGCATTACGGAGGCGAATCGACTCGATTTCGGTCAAAATCAGTTATGCTCGTTGCAGTATAAACAATGTTGATAAAACCCAAGTTTTACGGTGGCGAGTCAACGCGAATTCAATCAATATAGTTTATGTTCGTTACGGTATAAACAACATTTAAAAAATAAAAAAGCATATATCACATATCTTGCAAAACAAAAGGAAAACAAAAAAAACTATAAAAATCATAAACAATCTTGTCGCACCGACCTTTACGTTTAATAGTAATAAAATAACCAGGTAGACTTGTATCTTCTATGTTTAGCTTGTAATAAAGCAAACGAAACCCCACACGGTGGCAGAATGCGAACTCGTTTAGTATTGGGTTACAGTTCAAAAAATTCAGAAAATAAAAAAAAGCAAATTCGTCAACATCCAAAAACAACAAATTAACTTAATATATATATATATGCTCGAACGTTACAGCGGCGTGCCGATGCGGCGATGCGAATTTGATAGGCATCGTGACATAACCTGCACACTGCAATGTCGATGCGAAATCAGTCGATACCCGATTACGCCACCAGAAAAAAAAATCGTCATCACTCATATACAACATATTAGCATATTTAAAACAAAAAAAAATGTGTGTGCTGTAGCAGCAAACCAACACGAATTAGACAACATCTAAGGTTAAAAAAATGTGCTTGGCGGCGTCGAACCGACGCAAGTTCGGTAGCTATCGACATTGCTACATTGTTAATAACTTAATATAGAATTGGGTCGTTATCAACGATAACGGTGCTACCAAAATAAAAATAAAAAAACAGAAAGGCAACATAAGAGTGAGCCATGTGGACCTATCAATCCCTTGATATATGGTCTACCATTCCATAAACATCTTTCATACGTGGAAATCAAACCATTGTACAACGGTTATTTTGAAAAAAAAATGTTTTTTAAGGATTTGGGCGGTGTTTATCCATGGAAAAAAACCCCAATTCCTTTATTGATGAGCGGCATCAATATGTGGGGCGGTGTTTGACACCAGCCCCAATGGCCACGTCAGCGCTTCTTCAGTAAATCAGCATCCACACCAAATGGTCTAAAGGTTGAATTGGTAATGGGGCATTAAAAACCTGATAAAGTTGAGTAAACTGCGGTTTTTGTTCCTGTAGTTTGTTCAAATCTGCGGTTTTAGTCTAATAGTTTAAAATTTGCACTTTTCGTCCATGGGGTTTCATTTCATTTTGCAATTAAATCCAACTTCACTAACCTCGTTAAGTCTGGTCGTTAAACATATCAACACGTCTTTCACGTGAGGTGCAATTTTGTCTTTTTTCTCCCCATATAAACCCCAGTCCTAATTCGCAAGCCCCTCACGTGAGGGCTGGGGTGTATTTGGGGAAAAAATGGACAAAACTGGCCCTCGCGTGAAGGACACGCTGATGGGCTTAACCACCAGACTTAACAGGGTTAATGAATTCGGATTTAATTACAAGTGAAATGAAACCACAAGGACAAAAATCACAAATTTAAAACTATTGGATTAAAACCACAAATTTAAATAAACCATAAGAACGAAAACCGTGCTCAAGTAGGGAGAATATAGGTTGGGTTAAAACACACATCGTGGGAACACTGGAACAAACTCATACGGTTAGTAGCTTTACCGGTGTAATTGTTTTTTGAAATTGACAAGTTGATCACAATTGTCAACTTTTTTATTATCTTGACAAGAAGATTTGACCAACTTGTCAGATCTATCAATTCCCTTAATTAGTAAACAAATTCACATGTTTCTATTAAATTGACGGTTCATTAATACCAACTTTTACTAGCTTGGCTTTCTGTCTCCTCAACTAACAAATTGTTATCATGGAAACCTAGATTTTCGTATAGTATAACACAAGATACAAAACTCTTTCGTAGAACCAACCACATCTAAACACGCATATACTTAAAAGGTCGGTCATAAATCTAACTTGTCGGGCTTCAAATCTATTTTGTCCGGCCTAAGTACCCATTCCGTTGGGCTTCATTTTCGTATGTAATATTATTTCGTCAGCCCCGAAAAAATAGATTTATGGCTGACCGTTTAAGTGTATACGTGTCTAGATGTGGTTGGTTCAAAAACGGAATGATGTCAAATAGATTTTTTGGATAATATGTTGGATCCGACGGTTGAGAAAGTGATCATTTTAGGTATTTTTGGTTTGAGTGAATTAGTCAAGGAATGTTGTTAGTAAAAATGTTGTTTTGGCACGATCCCAATAATCATATATATCCTTTATTGTCATTCACACACGCTTATCGCGGTGTTACTTTGGAGAATAATAAAATTACAGCAAATATGTTTTGAACATGCATGCCAGATTGATACACATGCATTTTTGGCTTTTTTTTTATAACAGGAAAATGGATTATTATTTAACTGCTTACTTTAGCCAGTTCAAAACTCACATAAAGTATAGCAAAAGGGAAATTGAACGGTGACAAACGTTGGACAATACTTATATATACAAGGACACCGTTTTTGATAGGTGGAAGCTTATTTCCAGTAAAAGGTACTTTACTTGTCTCGTTAGAGAAAGGCAGCCAGCCAAGTAGAAAGCGAAGCTGGAGCCTTAGCTGCCTTGTCAAAGGAAAGCAAAGGTTGAGCCAAGTTACCTGTTCACTCTGGGTCCCACCCGTCCTCGAACCGCCAACTCCGTTCACTGCCTTCTCTCCAGAACTCCAGTTTGGCTTGGTTACTGGAACTCATGGATCAAGGAAAATTTTTACAAGGACCCGGAAGAGGGTAAGTGATGTCAAAATTTCATAAGGGACAGACATGATTTTAACACATATATTTTTTAAAAAAAATTCACATGGGTCTGCCAGTGCTTATTTGAGGAATTCAAGGGCCACGTGCAAAGCACGTATGCCTTCTCGAGTTCTCGTTTGAGCAATCATGTGGTAAAATAACTTAAGTCTAATTGTTTTATGTCATTCTCGCTTTGGTGGGGTGGTAAGATGGTTAGAATTAGGAGTTCAAACCCCATGGTGTACAAAATATTTAGTCGTTCAAAAAAAAGTAGTTGTTTTATAACATATACGAGTAATTTAATTTTCAGGGTCTAGATTAACTTTAGCCCACAATAAGATTTTTAGATATGATTTTTAAATTGGTAAAATAACTTTGTTTAATTGATTGTTATCACAATTTTTTTTATATTCGTATGTTGTATCCAAAATTTTGAAAATAAAAAGAATAGCTGAAATTGATACGTAATAATTTAATGATTGTTGACAAAGTTATATACCTGGTTGAAACTAATAAATGTTATGCTCATATGGTACACTAATTAAGCATAGGGGCCGAGTTCAGTTAGAAATCAAATCAATTAAACTCAGTTTTTTTAGAGTTTTAAGTGTACGTGATTGATCATTTCAATTAACTAAGTTTAAAGTTAAAACCTTTAAACTAGTTCGATTTCAATTAATACTAACTCAAGTTAGATTCCATAAAATGGCCAAATAATCCTTGCTTGTTACATTTTTTGGACTGAACTAGTTAAAATGACTAAGTGACGATAACCGAATCTAGAAATTCTGAATTAAAGAGTTACTAATAAAGTGTTTTGCTCCCACCATCTTTTAATAGCCTAGCCCCAAGTCATCTTCTCTGATGATGAACTGTCCGTCGCGATCGAAACACCTGCCATAATAATTCGGGTCATCTTTCTCCATAGTACCAATCCCACCATCTTATACATTCAAAACAAATAAGTGTTAATTGGTGTTTTTTTTTTTGTTAATTTTTAGTCTTAGTTAAGCTTAAAACACAGAAATATGCATGTATTGTGTATTGTTTTTCCAACAATTTGTTAAGTTTTTCTTGTTTTTTATTTTATCGTATAGTATGTTGGGTGTTTATAAATTGAGTTGCATGATCTTTTTAATGCATGATGTCTTATGTTGTTGATTATGTTATCACGTACATAGGGTGAAATTTATTGTATGATTGCATTTCGATGCAATTTATATATATGTATTTTCTTAATATTAAAATATATAGGTCATATGTATTTCAATGAAGTTTATTTATATATATACTTGTTAATGTTGGAATACTTGTTCATGTTATATGTTTATTATCCAAAAACATAAATGTGAGATATATTTTTGCGTATGCTATATGCAAATTTTGTAGGAAATGTGATTATTTATGCAAAAATCACAAGTGTGGTTTATGTGTAACTTATGCAAAAACACGAGTATATTGTACAAATAACTTTGTCCAAGATAAAATTATAATGCAACAAGAAATTATAAACATAAAATTGTTGTTTTTTTAAGCTATCATGGTTTGATTAATATGTTAATTGGAGTAACTATTTGTATCATTTGATTGATTATGATAATTGGAGTTTAAATTACGTTTGGTTAATTATGTCATGAGAAAAAGAATATAGATATTATTAGGGGAATGTTCATGTACATTTTAATATTAACATAAGAACGTAGGAAATAATGTCAATTTATAAAAAATGAGAACGTAAGAAACAATACCAACTGCAATACCAATCTACATAAACAATGATTTATAATAACAAAGAAAATAACCTAAAAATTATAACAAAATAATCAAAATCAAGAACAAAATAATAACAGCATATACCAACAAATACTTATAACAACAAAAGAAAACATCTAATAATAACAACAAAATATAAATCAGCAAATACTTATAACGTCTCATAATCGAAAATTAGCAAATACGAACAAAACATAACAGCAAACACCAATAAAAATAAACCTAATAATAACAACAAATTGGTTCTCACCATTTTCATGTTAATAATAAAATGTATTTGATCATGTTTCGATATTATTATGTTATACTTTTATACTATTTTCATAATTTGTTCTTAAACATTTATAATAAAATCAAATAAGTGGCTAAGATTGATTTCTTAAGACTTTTCGTAATAATCTGAGTTCTTGCATGATAACTTCCTTTGCACACACACATATACACAGACATTATTAATTTATAATTATATGTATCAAAATTGTCACACTATCTATACTATATAATAAATAAATGTTCTTAATGGCACATGACATCACATAAGATAATAACAAAGAAATAATTTATGATTTTTGAATTTTTTAACAACTTTTTATTTTCAAATTGTGTAATGTGTAATTTTTTATTATATAATATATATATATATATATGTGTGTGTGTGTGTGTGTGTGTGTATGATACATTTTTTTTGTATTTCACATTATGTTATTATTTAAAAATAATTATTTATTCTAACCCGTGTGCTACACGGGTAATTAACCTAGTTTGAAATACATGTAATGTGTAGTTATTTTTTTTTTTGAATAGCGTTTGGATCCCCCGCCAATACCTGAGTGAGCCTTCCTAAGACGGGATGTCAATCATCCAGACTGATTTTGACGCCCCAGGCCTGACTCACTTAAGAACACCATCAAGGAGGAAACCCACCACTGTAATTGATTAGTATTTGGATTTAATGAGATTGTTTTCTAAAATGCTGAAGGGAGCATTGATAGACGGATCTGCAGATCCTGACCCTGAGCAATGGGGAAAAACAACAGCCGAAGAGAAATCAGAAAGTGGTATGGGGAGTTGGCCTGGAGAAATTTCTGATATAAAACCACCAAATTCCACCTTACGCCTTTATGGTGGTGCTGCTTTTGAAAGAGTTATGCATGAATTTAGATGTGCTGCTTATTCAGTTGAATACCCTACTGTTTCAAGGGAGAAGGTAATATCATAACATCATGAATGTACTTGAATAGTTGTCTTATAACAAACAAGTTGGGCTGACTCATCTTTTTGACAGATGTCAAATATAACACTTGCACATGCTGGCAGAGGAGGTGGAAGGGGAATTGCAGAGGCTGCTGCAGAGATTGCCCGAGCTGCTGCCAAATCATGGCTTGCGCCACTTCTTGATACTGCTTGTGAACGACTTGCTTATGTGTTAAGTAACCTCTTTGATCTTGCCATGGAGAAAAATCAACACCTTCACTTTGAAGGTAAGAGCTTTAATGCTATTTCATACATACTAGTATCTATACAAATGAGTGATTAAAATCCAAAAGAAAACTTGTGTTTTGGTTTACAGATGGGAAGAAAACTGGGGATATGGATGGATATGTCGGTTTTCATGCTGCCTTAAGGCGTTCTTACAATTGTTTCATAAGGGATCTTGTAAAACAGCGCAAGCAACTCGTTCGACAACACTTGGATTCGATAACAAGCCCGTATTCTCTAGTGTGCTATGAGACTGATCTCTTGTATGGGTCAGGCCCAAACTCTAGTTCTGGTTACCAGACATCATGCCTTGATCTTTCAGATCAAGAAAACATACCTCCAGTGAATAATAATCAGGACACAACACCTGGGAGGGTTCTTAAAGCAGCAGGAGAAGCTGATAAACTATCACCTGACCGAGCAAGGGAACAAGGAAACTTCATTGAAGGTGGAGCAAGAAAACGTCATCCCAGAATGCCAGGTGACAGCAAAATGTTGGGTAATCAAAAGGGTTCACAACCAGGGTCAACCTACGACCAGATATGCTCATTAGCTGCACAGCATTTTGCACGGATTCGTGAAGTTCTGGTTGAACGGAGTGTGACTACAGCTTTGAATTCAGGATTCATAACCCCATGGTATATGTGTTTGTTTCTGAAATGAAACCAATTTCTTATAACGATGTTGAAACTTATATATATTACTTTTGGTGTTTTTCAGTCAGGAAGGTCTGACGGTAGCACTGGGAGTGGACTTGTTTGCTGTAAAAGATGAGAAATTCATGGATATGTTCGTTACGCCTGGAGCGATTGACATTCTTCAGAGTGAAAGGGAGTCTCTTCTGAAGCGCCAGATGATATTACGTTCCTGTTTGACTGAGTTTAAGTCAGTCGCAACGTCCCTGTGAGAAATTGTTTTCATCTCATAAGCAAATGAATATTTGGCTCATATTTCATGCAAACGTATCTTGATTTTCCTATGTACAAGTTGGTTCATATTACATACATATATCGATTGATTCTCCTGTCATGCGAGAAATTGCGTTCTCCTAGTGAGCAAAAGAATAATAATGCATGCATATCTTGATTGATTCTGCTGTTTGTGTTTCATATACAGTTTGTTTTGTGTTTGTGGATAAGTTGCTCTTGTTCTTCAGTTTATTAAGCTACATGTTTTCAGCGTATGCGCCTGTTGACGAATATTACATACTCTGTATAGTATATACTTGTACTGGTTCATGTAGAATTTGTTGTTTGCATGTGGAGAGGTGGCTTGACACTGAGAATATGGGCTTCAACTTATGGTGCTAGATGTGCAAGGCTGCAACAATAATATTAGTTCTAACAAATTCTGTGCTGCAAGTCTGCAACCACATTAATACAACTGTTGTAATAATCAAAGTTAAACAGAAGTGCATTGAATTGAATACTGTTAATTACAAAGATGTGCGTATTTGCTTAAAAATGCCCGTTAACTTTAAAGTAATAATGATAACGAAAAAAAGTCTAGCATTCGGCTGCAAGAAACGAATCGGTTGGGGGTGTGGGGGGTTTAAGAAATAACTAGAGATTTCCCCTCACAAGTTGTGCAGTGAATTCGGTCTATAAAACTCAGGCGTTGCAGTGGCAAATCATTGCGAATTCGGTCGGTGTCAGCTACATTCCTTACGGTACAGAAACTAAACCTAAAAAATAACTCCGTCAACATATTTTTTCAAAAGTAGCGGCACCCATATAACTTATTTTTTAAAAATATAAAAATTAACATATTATAAACGACATCGATTTGGTTGGTAAAACCCGGACATTTTGGCGGCCATTCGAGGCATATTCAGTCGGTATAGGTTACGTTCGTTACGCTACCATGATTAAACTCAAAACATATAGAATAATAGAAAGATTAAAATATTTAAAACGATGTTTATTCGGTCGGTAAACCCGGGGCAATGGTAAAACCTGAGCGTTGTCAGTAAAACCGAGATTTGGTAAAACCCGAGCGTTGTTGGTAAAACCTTGGTATTGATAAAACACGAGCATTACGGAGGCGAATCGACTCGATTTCGGTCAAAATCAGTTATGCTCGTTGCAGTATAAACAATGTTGATAAAACCCAAGTTTTACGGTGGCGAGTCAACGCGAATTCAATCAATATAGTTTATGTTCGTTACGGTATAAACAACATTTAAAAAATAAAAAAGCATATATCACATATCTTGCAAAACAAAAGGAAAACAAAAAAAACTATAAAAATCATAAACAATCTTGTCGCACCGACCTTTACATTTAATAGTAATAAAATAACCAGGTAGACTTGTATCTTCTATGTTTAGCTTGTAATAAAGCAAACGAAACCCCACACGGTGGCAGAATGCGAACTCGTTTAGTATTGGGTTACAGTTCAAAAAATTCAGAAAATAAAAAAAAGCAAATTCGTCAACATCCAAAAACAACAAATTAACTTAATATATATATATATGCTCGAACGTTACAGCGGCGTGCCGATGCGGCGATGCGAATTTGATAGGCATCGTGACATAACCTGCACACTGCAATGTCGATGCGAAATCAGTCGATACCCGATTACGCCACCAGAAAAAAAAATCGTCATCACTCATATACAACATATTAGCATATTTAAAACAAAAAAAAATGTGTGTGCTGTAGCAGCAAACCAACACGAATTAGACAACATCTAAGGTTAAAAAAATGTGCTTGGCGGCGTCGAACCGACGCAAGTTCGGTAGCTATCGACATTGCTACATTGTTAATAACTTAATATAGAATTGGGTCGTTATCAACGATAACGGTGCTACCAAAATAAAAATAAAAAAACAGAAAGGCAACATAAGAGTGAGCCATGTGGACCTATCAATCCCTTGATATATGGTCTACCATTCCATAAACATCTTTCATACGTGGAAATCAAACCATTGTACAACGGTTATTTTGAAAAAAAAATGTTTTTTAAGGATTTGGGCGGTGTTTATCCATGGAAAAAAACCCCAATTCCTTTATTGATGAGCGGCATCAATATGTGGGGCGGTGTTTGACACCAGCCCCAATGGCCACGTCAGCGCTTCTTCAGTAAATCAGCATCCACACCAAATGGTCTAAAGGTTGAATTGGTAATGGGGCATTAAAAACCTGATAAAGTTGAGTAAACTGCGGTTTTTGTTCCTGTAGTTTGTTCAAATCTGCGGTTTTAGTCTAATAGTTTAAAATTTGCACTTTTCGTCCATGGGGTTTCATTTCATTTTGCAATTAAATCCAACTTCACTAACCTCGTTAAGTCTGGTCGTTAAACATATCAACACGTCTTTCACGTGAGGTGCAATTTTGTCTTTTTTCTCCCCATATAAACCCCAGTCCTAATTCGCAAGCCCCTCACGTGAGGGCTGGGGTGTATTTGGGGAAAAAATGGACAAAACTGGCCCTCGCGTGAAGGACACGCTGATGGGCTTAACCACCAGACTTAACAGGGTTAATGAATTCGGATTTAATTACAAGTGAAATGAAACCACAAGGACAAAAATCACAAATTTAAAACTATTGGATTAAAACCACAAATTTAAATAAACCATAAGAACGAAAACCGTGCTCAAGTAGGGAGAATATAGGTTGGGTTAAAACACACATCGTGGGAACACTGGAACAAACTCATACGGTTAGTAGCTTTACCGGTGTAATTGTTTTTTGAAATTGACAAGTTGATCACAATTGTCAACTTTTTTATTATCTTGACAAGAAGATTTGACCAACTTGTCAGATCTATCAATTCCCTTAATTAGTAAACAAATTCACATGTTTCTATTAAATTGACGGTTCATTAATACCAACTTTTACTAGCTTGGCTTTCTGTCTCCTCAACTAACAAATTGTTATCATGGAAACCTAGATTTTCGTATAGTATAACACAAGATACAAAACTCTTTCGTAGAACCAACCACATCTAAACACGCATATACTTAAAAGGTCGGTCATAAATCTAACTTGTCGGGCTTCAAATCTATTTTGTCCGGCCTAAGTACCCATTCCGTTGGGCTTCATTTTCGTATGTAATATTATTTCGTCAGCCCCGAAAAAATAGATTTATGGCTGACCGTTTAAGTGTATACGTGTCTAGATGTGGTTGGTTCAAAAACGGAATGATGTCAAATAGATTTTTTGGATAATATGTTGGATCCGACGGTTGAGAAAGTGATCATTTTAGGTATTTTTGGTTTGAGTGAATTAGTCAAGGAATGTTGTTAGTAAAAATGTTGTTTTGGCACGATCCCAATAATCATATATATCCTTTATTGTCATTCACACACGCTTATCGCGGTGTTACTTTGGAGAATAATAAAATTACAGCAAATATGTTTTGAACATGCATGCCAGATTGATACACATGCATTTTTGGCTTTTTTTTTATAACAGGAAAATGGATTATTATTTAACTGCTTACTTTAGCCAGTTCAAAACTCACATAAAGTATAGCAAAAGGGAAATTGAACGGTGACAAACGTTGGACAATACTTATATATACAAGGACACCGTTTTTGATAGGTGGAAGCTTATTTCCAGTAAAAGGTACTTTACTTGTCTCGTTAGAGAAAGGCAGCCAGCCAAGTAGAAAGCGAAGCTGGAGCCTTAGCTGCCTTGTCAAAGGAAAGCAAAGGTTGAGCCAAGTTACCTGTTCACTCTGGGTCCCACCCGTCCTCGAACCGCCAACTCCGTTCACTGCCTTCTCTCCAGAACTCCAGTTTGGCTTGGTTACTGGAACTCATGGATCTAGGAAAATTTTTACAAGGACCCGGAAGAGGGTAAGTGATGTCAAAATTTCATAAGGGACAGACATGATTTTAACACATATATTTTTTAAAAAAAATTCACATGGGTCTGCCAGTGCTTATTTGAGGAATTCAAGGGCCACGTGCAAAGCACGTATGCCTTCTCGAGTTCTCGTTTGAGCAATCATGTGGTAAAATAAGTTAAGTCTAATTGTTTTATGTCATTCTCGCTTTGGTGGGGTGGTAAGATGGTTAGAATTAGGAGTTCAAACCCCATGGTGTACAAAATATTTAGTCGTTCAAAAAAAAGTAGTTGTTTTATAACATATACGAGTAATTTAATTTTCAGGGTCTAGATTAACTTTAGCCCACAATAAGATTTTTAGATATGATTTTTAAATTGGTAAAATAACTTTGTTTAATTGATTGTTATCACAATTTTTTTTATATTCGTATGTTGTATCCAAAATTTTGAAAATAAAAAGAATAGCTGAAATTGATACGTAATAATTTAATGATTGTTGACAAAGTTATATACCTGGTTGAAACTAATAAATGTTATGCTCATATGGTACACTAATTAAGCATAGGGGCCGAGTTCAGTTAGAAATCAAATCAATTAAACTCAGTTTTTTTAGAGTTTTAAGTGTACGTGATTGATCATTTCAATTAACTAAGTTTAAAGTTAAAACCTTTAAACTAGTTCGATTTCAATTAATACTAACTCAAGTTAGATTCCATAAAATGGCCAAATAATCCTTGCTTGTTACATTTTTTGGACTGAACTAGTTAAAATGACTAAGTGACGATAACCGAATCTAGAAATTCTGAATTAAAGAGTTACTAATAAAGTGTTTTGCTCCCACCATCTTTTAATAGCCTAGCCCCAAGTCATCTTCTCTGATGATGAACTGTCCGTCGCGATCGAAACACCTGCCATAATAATTCGGGTCATCTTTCTCCATAGTACCAATCCCACCATCTTATACATTCAAAAATCACAAGTGTGGTTTATGTGTAACTTATGCAAAAACACGAGTATATTGTACAAATAACTTTGTCCAAGATAAAATTATAATGCAACAAGAAATTATAAACATAAAATTGTTGTTTTTTTAAGCTATCATGGTTTGATTAATATGTTAATTGGAGTAACTATTTGTATCATTTGATTGATTGTGATAATTGGAGTTTAAATTACGTTTGGTTAATTATGTCATGAGAAAAATAATATAGATATTATTAGGGGAATGTTCATGTACATTTTAATATTAACATAAGAACGTAGGAAATAATGTCAATTTATAAAAAATGAGAACGTAAGAAACAATACCAACTGCAATACCAATCTACATAAACAATGATTTATAATAACAAAGAAAATAACCTAAAAATTATAACAAAATAATCAAAATCAAGAACAAAATAATAACAGCATATACCAACAAATACTTATAACAACAAAAGAAAACATCTAATAATAACAACAAAATATAAATTAGCAAATACTTATAACGTCTCATAATCGAAAATTAGCAAATACGAACAAAACATAACAGCAAACACCAATAAAAATAAACCTAATAATAACAACAAATTGGTTCTCACCATTTTCATGTTAAGAATAAAATGTATTTGATCATGTTTCTATATTATTATGTTATACTTTTATACTATTTTCATAATTTGTTCTTAAACATTTATAATAAAATTAAATAAGTGGCTAAGATTGATTTCTTAAGACTTTTCGTAATAATCTGAGTTCTTGCATGATAACTTCCTTTGCACACACACATATACACAGACATTATTAATTTATAATTATATGTATCAAAATTGTCACACTATCTATACTATATAATAAATAAATGTTTTTAATGGCACATGACATCACATAAGATAATAACAAAGAAATAATTTATGATTTTTGAATTTTTTAACAACTTTTTATTTTCAAATTGTGTAATGTGTAATTTTTTATTATATAATATATATATATATATATATATATATATATATATGTGTGTGTGTGTGTGTGTGATACATTTTTTTTGTATTTCACATTATGTTATTATTTAAAAATAATTACTTATTCTAACCTGTGTGCTACACGGGTAATTAACCTAGTTTGAAATACATGTAATGTGTAGTTATTTTTTTTTTGAATAGCGTTTGGATCCCCCGCCAATACCTGAGTGAGCCTTCCTAAGACGGGATGTCAATCATCCATACTGATTTTGACGCCCCAGGCCTGACTCACTTAAGAACACCATCAAAGAAGAAACCCACCACTGTAAGAAAACCCCCTTGAGTCAGGTTTTGAACCTGACACCTCAAGGATCCCCCTTGACTCATGCCATTGTGCCAGAAGGCCAGTTGCTGTAATGTGTAGTTATTTATTACTGTAAATGGTATGATCGCATTTCAAAGGACATGCATTAAGTTCCGATACAACAGAAAGGAAACAAGCATAGAATCACACACATTAACCTGATTTCTAGCATGATACCTTCCTTACACACACACACGTTAATGTATCAAAATATTGTCACACTGCATGAAATTCATGTAATGTGTAGTTATTTATTAAATGGCATGATCGCATTACAGAGGGCATACATTACGTACTGATACAATAGAAAGGAAAGAAACATAGAATCACACCAATGACTCAATGAGTCTTAATATATTCAAGCAAACACGAAGAGTAGTTGAGGTAGAAATAAAGATTGATCATTTGAATTTGCAATCAGAAGCAAGTGATTTCTTAAGCTTGTGAGCTTGACTCGGCGTTTTCACATTGGTGGCCAATCCAACTGATTTAAAAAAGCAGATCATATACCAGGTTAGGTCGATTTGCCACCATTCGAAACCATGTCGAGCTGAGTACTCAAAAGCATGGTGATTGTTATGCCACCCTTCGCCGAAAGACACAATTGCCACCCACCTGTATTAATCGTTCTCAATTAACCAAAGATAATACATTTTAAACGAAAGAACTTAATTCGGAACATACCAATTATTTTTAGACAAATCATTAGTGTTCCAAACTCTCTCTCCCCATATATGACAAGCCGAGTTTACTAGAAAAATCCCTTGGTAACACCAGGCTGTCCTAACACCCTGAATGAACATAAATATATACTCTTGTGACACCCTTATATATGCTTTAATCACATAATAGAAAAGGAAACATGACAAGTTATGTCGAGTTTTACCATAATCCAAACGAGGTAGGGGAAACCACCCCAAGCATAAACAAGGGCCGCAAATCCAAATATATGATACATGTACGTTCTTTTAATGAACCTATAGAATGCTTGGCTTTTTAGATCTTCTATGTTGTTACGTGCCTGATACTAAAAACCAGCCATATAACTATAAAATTAATAACATGATAAAATTTATGCTAATATATATAAATGATATGAAACTGGAAAAACATCCACCTTCTCCATAATATAGTTGCTGTCGAATAACCAACCCATGTGACTAAACCAAAATCCGTAAGTGGGAGTATGCGGATCTTTCTCTAAATCAACATATTGATGGTGATACCTGTGGATACTCGCCCAATACATTGGATCCCTCTGCATGCAAAATAAAAATAAAAATCAATGAGATTGTTTGTTAGAATTAATGTCTAGTGTATAATATTAATATGTATCCAAGTAGAGTTTAAATCATACTTGGATAGCTTGAACCCCTAAATAAGCACATGTGTATTCAAGCCATTTGGGTAGCTTGAAACTATGGTGGGATAGAAGTCTATGGTAGCACAGGGTAATACCCAACATTCCAGTTAAAAAATAAAACAACAATGCTAACCAAAAAGCATCCCAACTGAATGTAAATGGTGCAAAAAGTGCCAAAACATGTAGAATGAAAATCCCAGAGGCCATTTTAATGTCGAGCTTCCGCCATTTTCGTCCCCAAAAGAGGTTTCTTTTCCTTGTGATCATCACATTCGAGAAAATTATTCTCTTATGCTCTGATTCTTTTGCAACATTTGACATCATTTTGTATTGTATCAAATTTTGCTTACTACCATATGGGAAGGTGAGAGCAAGTATTTATAGAGGATGTGAAGCATGAAGTATCAAGTATATACACACATATATGAATGTGTATGTAGATTTGACAAATTAATGTGCATGTGTGTATAATAAGACATGCATGTACGTATATGTGCAATTGGAAGTTTGAATGAGGTTTTTTAAGCAATTATTGAAATTTTTCAAAGGTTAGCTCAAATAGCCATATTGTGTTCATATATTATCCAATTTTTCCTTTTTATTTATTTATTTTGTGATACTAGAATTCTTCTAATAAAGTTTTGTAAGGTAATTTTAATGTCTAGTTAGTTATCCATACAATAAGCATTGATCTAAAATAATCCATGCATAAAATTTTGCAAGCAACACTTCAAATTTTCATTTTCGTTGAAAACAGCAATCCTAGTATCATTATTATCATATATTTTTACTTGATTTTCACTTGATTTATATTTAATTTCGTTTGAATGTTTCTCCCGTTCGTTCATAATAATCTTTTTTTTTTAATTCAACTGGAAATCAAGTAACTATATGATAGTTATGCTATTGAAATTATTCTTCACAAAATGTCATGAGTGTGATCGGGCAAATTGAAAGCATGGATTATTAAAATTCATTTTTAATAATCCAATTTTATTGGTAAATGAGTCATAGTCTGGATTATTACACTCTAATTTATATTTTTAATACTAAAATTAATGGGTTTGTAGCTAAAGACCATGAATTCAATGTCTGATATTTAAAGGCTAGGGATTTAAAACGAACCCACAGCCTTTAGCATCGTTTTGGCATTCCCATAAACATGTTGGAATTGTGGTCTCTAGTTGCAAACCTCTAGTTATAAAAACAAATCTTTATATAGGAAAGTGCGCAGCATTAATGCTTTGTAATCCGGGAGACTCGTATTTTGGGTGTTTAAGAGGCATTGTCTTTATTACTTGGTCTCCAATCCTCGGTCTAATTGATTATTTACGTTATTTGTTTTCTTTTCTTTTTTGTTCTTTATAGTTACACTTCCAGGTTAACTTTCAAACAAAATCAACCATCAACATAATAGTCATTTATAATGTATGATTGTATGTTGTTTTATTTCATAATCAAAATAAAAGCATACATTAACCATATTCTTACTTCTAATTATTGTGCAATTTCTTTGGTTGGATTCTCTTAAGGTTAGAAGAGTGTATACAACAATCAAAGACAATATGCATGGCAAATTATATGTGAACCAGTGTGTAGATAATATAGCATTTTGATTGGTGTTGATTGCAAAATTTTGGCTTCTTTTTTTTTTGTAATATACATGTATAAAATTATCAATTACTACCTTTCTGTTTTCACATTGTAGTGTGGATTACATTGCTTTCAAGAGTGTAGACCAGGATGATCTATTGATTTATCATATCAGTGGGAGCGGTCAAAATGAGCTGGTTTGTAACATATCAAGTGGGTTTGGGACTTCGGGTCAAAAATTGATTGGGTTAGGCACTTAGGCCGACCCACCAGCACATTTTGTCTTCTTTTGTTGAATAATATGTAATTTAGGCAGCTATTTTACTATGTTTAGGAAAACTATATTATTTATGAATAATAATAATAATAGTAATAATAATCATAATAATAATATAATTCGTTTGCATTTGCTAGTAAACAAAAATGAGTTTTCAGCAGTTTAGAAGCAATGCATCAATTCGTCTTTGGTTAAGCTTTTAATGTCTTCTTACTAGATGTGTTTTGACAAAATAAGATTGTCGCTTGCATCTTTAGACAACCAAAGGACAAAATAAGTCGCCGTGAAAAGCTCGTCCTCAAATTTTTTTACCAAATTCCGGGAATTTCTATTTACTTATGAACAAACTTGTATATCAATCTTCCCAAAGTTTACCAAAACAAACCCAAGCATTTCCACACTGGAAAGAACCAAACAAACGTTTTCAAACACAAACTACAAGGACTTTTCATACTACATTAGTTACAACCATCTACTTGTATTATTAGTAGATGTGTTTTGAAGCAACTTTAAAGAACGGATGACATCTTCGATCAAAGCTTGGAGGATGTGTGTTCCTTGTGTTCCGCGCCCTTGATCACCAAATCTCAATTCTTGGTGCGAAAGTTAGGTGAGAGTGTGAGTCTGAGAGACAAATTATTTAAGTTAGTAACATGCATATATAATGTGTGTGACATATAATCCAAATCGTTAAAAGTTGCATAGGACTGAATTTATCTAATAGTCTGATTTATTGTAAACATGGTTGCTCAGTTCATGTAATAATGTAGTTATTGATGCCGTAAATTAAATCACTTTGGGACCAAGATGCTATGAGATGAAAATAGGAGGGGGTGTTATGGAACTTTGCTTTTTATAACTTTAGGAGCAAAATGAATATGAAGAAAACTTTGAGGTGCAAAAGTGAAACTTGGTAATCAAATACTAACACGCACATTTTTTGAATCCTAAATTTTCACGGTATGGTATTAGAGTCTCTTTGATGAGTGGGAGAAAGAATATGTTTCTAGTGTTTGTGAGTTTTTATGTGTTTAGGAGCTTGAGGATTTAACAAGTTAATTTGGAATGTTTGTGATGATAAATACTCAAGTTACAGATGAAGGGAAGCAACCGGAGGCTCGTAACAGATCACATACATCAAGAAAACGAAAAACAAAGAAAAATACCCTGAATGGGTTTAAGTGAAGGCCGTTGGCCAGTAATTTCTTGTCGCACAAATGTCGATTTTCACGATTATTAGGGGTTATCTCAGCCATCTTGGAAAAGAATCCCATCTTCGTTTTTGTTCATTCATTCCAAACCGACATTCAGCAGCCCATTTATTTGATTGGCCCAAGTTCATTTGCATGTGTTGAAGCCCACTAAGTGTTACAATTTGATAGCAACCCGACGTAATAAAATGTCACGTGACTTTAAATAATGCGATAGTAGTATACAGTGACGGATCCAGAAAATATTCTTGCAGGGGTCGGAAAACTTTCGGGTCGGTACTTAGTTGCTTATCGCTATATAAAATTTTCTTCGGTCCAGTTCGGTTGTACGAGTTGGGTCAAATTGGTATCTAAATTACTTTTCGATCCGTTTTGGTCGTTTAAGTCAGGTCAAATGGGCGGATCATATTAAAAAAAGATAATCAACCAAAATATCATATTACCATATAAACAAAAAAATAAAAAATACGTGATACGTCATAATTAAAATACAATATATTTATAGTTTTTTCTACAAGTTCTTAACGTTTGATATCTAGTCATAATATCATCTTGTTTCATATCCATATATTAATAAAATATAAAAACAAAACAAAAGCTTATTAAAAGTTAATTAGTCATATAAGAAATAAATGGGCAAGTAATTTTGGAAAAAAAAACATACTGATTTTTATTATATATTAGGTTATCTTACTAAGAAATAAATAAATGTGCACAAATAAATGTTTTGTTGACTTATATTTATTTTCAATTGTCATATTAAATTTTGGCAAAATAATGGGTTGTGAAATAAATATAATAAAGGCTCATTACATCCTTAAAATGTTAAATTAGATCTTTTCTTCTTTAACTGCAACATGAAAATACTTATTTGCGTCGGCTGCTGGAAAATATGTTTGGTTTACTATAATATTTTCATCTCAAATTCTCTCAGCTAATGGTCGTTCTCAAATCTACATGGGTCGGTCGAAATTTTAACATATATATACCATTAAAAAATTTTTATCACAGGGGTCGGCCGACCCCCTACCACTAAGGTAGCTACGCCACTAATAGTATATAGAAGAAAATTAACGTATAAATTAAATTAACATGTTAATTGTACGAATCAAGTAGTGTAATTATATATACAAAGCTCTTTATCTCGCCAACACTGTGACCAACATGGCAACATCCAATATAGGTTAGGGTGCTTTACAGTATGAAGGTTTCCAACACTTTACATGGGTCAAGCATTTCCAATTACACACTAAGGGTTACAAAGTTTTGTTCACATTGTTGTCACGACCAAAACCGACTCTGAGGTTAAAAATTGACGTGATCGTCCTACAATGGATCTACGAGCCTTTTCGTCACTATGTTTCACAGTGTGTGAAACTCTAGAATCAAATTTGAATATTTTTGGATGAGCTCGGGATCTTATAAATAAAATATAAGTTAGAACTTTAATAGTTAACTTACAAAGTTACAAGTTTAACAAACAATCAACAATATATTATATATATTTTGATCATGTACTGTATTATACATGTTACTTAATCCGTATTCATCGTTCGTCATATCACCACCTTTAACGGTTAATGGTGAGGCGCGGGAAATCCTTCAAGCTTCGTCGGGCCACATGGGTCATTAGTCATCACACGCCACGTAAACCTATAGCATATAGATTACTAATAAGCTAGTACTGACATGGTCGGTTCATAAAAGCATAAGATTGGAGATAAGGATTGATTGAATCTCAGAAGTATGGCGCCAAAGAAAGTGAAAGGAGATACCGGTTTGGTTTCAACATTAAATGTTGTTACTTTAAATACATACCTTTAATTTGCTTTCTTTTCTTTTATACTTGTCTTTTAGTTTCAGTCCTTATAATTTAAGAAAATTGCACAAATGGTCATTTTGGTCTAAACAATTTTGAGAGGTTTGCAAGTTTAGTTCCTACCATTAATAGATGACGTTACAATAGAGTCGGTTACCGGATCCTGAGAATACCATTCAACATGTTCAGGTCGGGTATGCTGAGTAAGACTCGTTTGCTTCTATAGGGGTGAACATAAACCGATTAAAACTCGCAAGACCCAAACCGATAAGACATGGTTATTTACAGTATGGTCGGTTCCAGGTCTTGAGAATATCATTAACTGGGTTTGAGATGTGTCTGGGTCCGGAGTGGGTAAGACCCGTTTGCTCACCCCTATTGGTAGTAATGGAAAAGACGAGGAAATCAAATGTACAAATGAAAGAAATGAATAATTGTTATTCCAGTGTCATGTCTGGTTAAACAATAACAATGAAAAAAATCATTAACTTATGTTGTTTCACTTTAGTAGGCAAGAAAAGACACACGAATGAAATACAAATGACAAAACAACCCTACCTTAAAATAAATAAAATTTACCAAAATAAAAAAATGGTAATGGCGGAGGTGGTGTAACGGGGGCGGAAGCGACGACAATGGTGGTGTAGTATGCTGGTGGTGGTCATGGGTTGGCGTCAAGTAAGTAGGTAAAACAGAGATTTCAATTTATGGCACGAACATATTAACACGCCACAGTTTTAACATGTTTGAGTTTGAGCTTAACAGGTTTCGTGTCTTAAATATGTCGACTTGTTTAAGACATGTTAAAACTCGTGTCCTAACATGTTAAAGACATGTTAACCAGTTAGTAACTTGTGTAGATTTTTAATTTTTAAAAAAAATATGCACTCCTAAAGTCCTAAACCTAAAGTCATAATTATATACGACGTTTCACTAATGCCCGTCAGAACACGCTATTATATTTTTAATGGATGTTGTGATTTGCTTATATGGTTTTTTGTTTCAAGTATGTATCGATTTATGGTTTTTTTTCTCGTTTCATATATGTTAAGGATTGTGGTTTTTTGTTTCAAATATGTTAGGGATTATGTGTTAATTAAGACTTTTATGCTTGTTTTGAAAATTTTTGTTTCATTACACATGTATTATTCATTGTATGTTTAAACAGGTCCCTTAATATGTCTTAACAGGTTAACCTGTTATTAAATAGGTTCGTGTTCGTGTTCGGAAAAAATGACACGATTAGTTATCGTGTCGTGTTTGGTACAACAGGTTATCGTGTCTTATCATGCCGTGTATGATATGTTATGACATCACTAGGTAAAAGAGGAAATTGAATGGAATAAAAAACATAGGGGTGCAGATGAATCGTTTTTATGTGTTTATAGATAATTGATACATTGTGTAACTGATTATTCCATTTCATTGATCAACTAAACATTTTTTTTCATTCCCTACAAATATTCACAACATCTATTATATTTTGTCTATCATTCTTACGTGTCAAACGTTAGCTAAGTGTGAGGGGTTCAAATCTTAAAGTATATGGGTTTGATGATGTTAAAAATAGTTTGAATGAATAAATTTAAATGTGGTTTCAAAAAGAAAAATATCTTCGATTGCAATGGTGCAAAAATTCACATGAATTTGTGACCGGCTAAGAAAAGGACGGAAATTTAATGGACCTAGTAATTGTCTTCTGATGGACTTATCTTTCATTCCTATTCCTCCCGTTTTCCCAGGCATCCACGTTTATAAATAGTTATCACTTACTCGCTTAGGCTATCTGTAGTAGGCGACAATTCTGGGGCGACAAGGGCGACGAGGGGCGACAACACCGCCCCCGGGGGCGCGATAAAACGGGCGACAATGAGGAGGGCGACTAGAATTTGTCGCCGAATTGTGTTTTGTTTTTATTATTATTATATTGTGTTTGTGTGATATATATGTGTGTGTGTGTGCGCGCGCGCGCATGTGTGTTTATATATATAGGGTTACAACACTATCACACCCCTAAAACAAAAACTCACCCTTTATTGACCGGGGCCACATGAAACAAAACGCCTCATTTTATATCATTTCCACTATGCATAGCCTTAGAGTGAACGTAGTGGAAGAAACCCCTGAAATGAAAATAGTTTATCTGCCGATGTGGCATCATGTGTCAAAAATCTTCTCTATTTTGTAGCCCTCCGCTACACATAGCCTTAGGCTATGTGTGATGGTAAATATTTTGTAAATGGCATTTTTCACATATCATCATCTTTTTTAATAAAAACATGTTTAATAGATAATACTCCTTAATGCATCTACAATCATGACCACTTCACGACATATACGAATTCTAGAAACGTTCATATTGTTATAACGTCCCCATAATGCCTGGGGATGGAGTAGGGGGCTTTATCAACCTCCATAATTCCCCATAGCCTATGGTCCTAGAAAAACTAGCTTGAAATTATCTAGGTTTGTAAATTAAGTCTAGCTGAGCCGTCTCAGTCGGAAAATAAGCTGAGCTCAAGTTTAAAATTTTAGTTTTATTTAATGTTCATGCCAATCTTTGGCCCTAGATTGCCCCATCTGGATAAGGCTTGTAAAGAGCTAGAAATATTTAAATAGTATAAACACAACAAATGGTAAAAACAAATGTTCCAACTTATGTTTTTGACTCTTTTAATCACACAAATGATCCATGTAACACTTTTAAGGTCTAACGTTTTAACTTAACAAATTCGGAATTTAAGGTTTCGATTGTGTAACATATATGGGTGACTCAAGCCTAAACTTGTTATTTTTAAAATCAAAATCTCAAATATGTTACTTTGCTCAAACGAGAAGGGCCATGCATGTATATAATTATTCGAATATAAAAGTATTATTACTATTAATTGTGTTGCATAGTTTCAATTCCTCTTGTCCCTTTGCATCATACTTCGATTCAAAGCAAAAATAGATAAATAAACTGATTTGTTTTTATTTTTAGATTTTCATCAACAGAAATTCTTTTTATATTTTTCTACGAGTCTATTTACGATAACCAATCCCTATTTATCCGAGTGTAAGTTATTTGGGTGTTAATGTCTCTAGGCTAATCTCTTACTAGTCTAAAACTGTTTCAATCGTTTAATAAAGCTGGTCGTTAAAAAAGCGAATCCCGATACATAAGGAAGAATACTTTAAAAAAGTGGATTACGGGCATAAAAAGTGTATTTACCATTTATTTTTCAATCAATGGTTGAGATCAAAATCAATCGATACATAGGGCAAATCTTTGTGGATTCACGCGAAAGAAGATGAAACAAGTTGAATCAAAGGGGCAAACCCATAATTTGGTGTCGAATTTGACACCAACAAATGTGTCCTTGTACATATATATATGAAAGTAACTTGTTTTCCTCTTAATCCGAGTGTTATAAATATTTTGATAATTGACAAATGAAAGTTAGAACCAGAAAAAGACGAGTTATTCTCCCGCAAGAACGAGATTGTCCGTAGAAATGGAAATGAAAGTTACGGGTGTCCCTTGTCACATTATCAGTAGTTTTTATCAACAGATGAGATTAGAGGTGCACAAATCGGTTTTTTTGAAAAAACCGGTTCGGTTTTTAACCGGACCGGTTTTTTTTATCCAGAAAAAAACCGGTTCGGTTAATAACCGGACCGGTTATTAACCGGTTATTATTGCTGAAAACTCAAACCGGCCAAACCGGTTTGGACCGGTTTAGAAACCGGTTAGAACCGGTTATTAAACCGGTTTTTTTATAACCGGTTTTTAAAAACCGGTCTAACCGGTTAACCGGTTTTTTTTTTTTTTTTTTTTTTTTTTTTTTTTTTTTTGCTTTAGGGTTTAGGGTTTCGTTGTTAGCATTCTTTGCTTGGAAGATTAAAAACACATAACTTTCATTTATAGCTTTTACATTAAAAATACAAACATTAAATCGTTATCGCATATTCGTAACTCAAAAATACAAACATTAAAGAATGTTTAGACACGATTACATTAACAAGTTGATGTTTGTTACTCATTTTCTTCGCTACCCGATCCCGAGCTATTCCTTAGGTAATCGTCGTACGCGGCTTCTTCATCGGTCATTGGTTGAGTGTGTCCTTGATTGACCTCGTCTTCATACAAGGCCGCCTCATAGTCCATTTCCCCCTCGAGTGAGCGTTGATGTTGTGCCCTGTCTAAAGAGTCCAAGTAATCCTTGTAGCAAATCGACATCTCTACAGCTGGTGGAGTGAGTCGAGTCCTCCTAATCGATATAACCCTGCCAGAAACAGAAAAAGCAGACTCCGAAGCTACCGTGGAAGCTTGGACCATTAGTAAATCTTTGGCCATGGCGGCGAGGATCGGAAACTCATCCTCCTTACCTCTCCACCAAGCCAGCAAATCAAGACTTCTAAATTCATCCGGAGTCATGTGTTTCACAAAGTTGGTACCACCATACCTTCCAAGTTCACTGCTTGGGGTGTTTACCCTTTGACGTTTACCGGCGTCTTCCCAAATCATGTAGTACATCCCCATTTCAAGGTCGGTTTGGGATTGGGATTGGGCAACAGCTCTTAACGAGTCATGAATTTGGGAAGACGACCCGTATCTTGTAAGGTAAACATCATACATGTTTGCCAAGGTGGTGTTGAAATCATTCTTTAAAGTTTGGCTATAATAGGGGTTTTGATCGTCGTTTAACCCTAGCTCATCACAAATTTTTTCTATTAAAGCTTCAACACCACCAACATTGATGCAAGGGTTTAACGCAGCAGCACAGGTCAAAACAGCGGGTAGTTCTTGAAAATATTTTTTAAATTTTTCTTTCATTTTTACACCCATATCAAAATAAGGTGCACCCCTACAATGAAGGTCACTCAACTTTGTGCACATGACAGCAATTTTTGGTAAAGCAATGGGGCTTGTTGGATAGTAAACCCCGGATAAACTACTTGTGCAAGATTTAAAAATTTGAAGAACCTCCGTAACGATCTCAATCAATAACCAGTTTCTAGGATCGTACGGTGCACATTTACCCCTATTTGACAAAATTTGATGAAACGCAATTAACGATTGTTTTTGTTGGATGGCTTTCTCAAACATTTCACAAGTCGAGTTCCATCTTGTTGGACAATCCCAGTTAGGCCCCAACCATTGACAGTTAGCTTCTTCACAAAATTTTTTGTATCTTGAAAATGTTGAATTGTTGCTAAAAACATCTCGTAACATTCTTTTAAAATTGTTTCTTTGCGTTTCGATCACGTTTAACCCATCTTGCACGGCCAAGTTGATAATATGTGCAATGCATCGGCTATGAAAAAACGCTCCATCACAGATAGGTTTATACTTTAATTTTAAATGGCCAACCGCGGCCGTATTGTTGGACGCGTTATCAAACGATATTGAAAAGATTTTATCTTCAATCTTGTATTGTCGAATGACTTTATCCAAGAGTTTAAAAATATTTCTACCCGTGTGCGGGTAATCAAACAATTGAAACGTAACGGTTCGTTTCATCATTTGCCACGACCGGGGGTCAACCCAATGAGCCGTCACACAAATGTATGAGTCGGGCGAACCATTAGGTACCGACCACACATCCGTGGTTAAGTTCACACCAGTTTGTAAGTTTGAAAAGTATGAAATTAGTTCGGATTTAGCGTTTTTCCATGCTTTAAGCATATCTCTTCTAAGGGTCGAACGACTTACGTGTTGGTAGCGTGGTTGAACATACGTTTGCATCATCTGCGTGAATTGAGGGTTGTCGAAGTGGTTGAAAGGAAGTGATTGTTGAATCACAAAGTTGCCAAACTGTTGACGTACCGCTTCAAGGTCGTACGTAAACACCGTTCCTTGATTCGTCATCTCCGGCTGCGAACTACTTCCGGATTCGTCCTTCAAGACCTTGCAAGAGGGCTTTTCTACATGAGCTCTTAAACTGGAGTTTGCTTCTTTGTTATAAAACTTCAAACAATGTTTGCATCTAGCTTTTTGGGTTCCGTTAGACATTTCGCATAGGTCGAAATGTTGCCAAATATCTTGGTTTCGTTTCGTGGGGATGACCCGAACGACGGTTTCTCCCGTGTTCGAGGCACCCATGTTGACCGATGAAGCAGCACTTTGGGAGGCCATGATAATCGACTACGAATTAAGAGTGGTATACTCGAGTATGAAATAAACGACTACGAAAGAAGAGCGTTTGGAGTTGTATAATCGCGTATGAAATAAACGTTTAGAGCTTTTGGAGTTGTATAATCAAGTGTGATCTAACCAATACCCAACCTAAACTATATATAGATGTTTGTGGGGGTAAAATGGTAAAAAAACAAAAAAAAAAACGGCTAAAAAACGGTCAAAAACACAAAAAAACGGCTATAAGGCCGTTTGGTAACGTTCGAAAACCGGTTAAACCGGTTAACCGGTTATTAAAAAACCGGTTAACCGGTTTTTTTTATAACGGTAATAACCGGTTATTTTAAAAACCGGTTAACCGGTTTTTTAATAACCGGTTATTAAAAAAAACCGGTTTTTTTTATAACCGGTTATAAAACCGGTTTTGGGTCCAAAACTTATAACCGATACGTAAACCGGTTACGTAAACCGGTCAAACCGGTTTTTAAAAAAACCGGTTTTTAAAAAACCGGTTTTCGGTTAAACCGGCCAAACCGGTTCCGTAACCGGTTTTTTTGACCACCTCTAGATGAGATGTACCACTATAGTTTATACTTTAAATTATTAAAATTCAATTTAACATATACAATTGTATACATCTTCTGATAACAAAAGTTTGTTTATACCACTATAGAGCTTGAGACGCTCTTCACGAATCACGAGAGACCCCTGTTAAAAAATTGTAGTTATAGTTGTGTAAATAATCTTTGCCAAATATATTATAGTTAACAAAAGTCGTAATACATAAGTTATGCAAGACGCCAAGAAGTAGAAGAAAGTTTTCCACGAGGGCCATGACATTATGTTCCACTTCCTGATGTATTGGTGTAACTTTTCTTTTTAATTTGTTTCTGGCTCGAACGTCTTGACGACTTGCTAGGTTGTCTTTTAATGAAGGTTACAGTTTGAAAATAACAATAATAAAAATTTAATTAATTAAAAGATAAATTATGAAAAGACAATATGTAATGTCACGACTACCAATGCGTAGCCTCATTCAGTTTACCATGCAAGGCCGTCAAGTGGCAAATGTCATTACTCCCTCTTTAAACTATTTATCTACTCAAGTAGTTTGGAATAAATAGATTCAAATGTTACTATAAAATAACTTTGTTTCAACTTGTGTGATGGAGCCAGGACCTTTTTTTTCACTGATCAAGTTTACTAAGTTTTGGTGTTAGAATATCTAATAGTTAGTTCTCAGATTTTGCTATTTAAAAAGGGCTAGCGGCTCAACTTGTTGCCCGCTTGCCTTCCATTTTAATGCAAACGCTACTTTATTATGAATGAAGTTTTATTTTATTTTTTAAGCATATACCAGCTTTCGATCAAATTTAAAATATAACAACTAAAAAAACAAATATAATAAATATTACAATAAATTTTCAAGAAACAATCACTAGTAACTAACCAATGAAACAATACATCAGTTGCGAAACAATTCATCGACTGTTTTAATGGGGTCAATCTCTGAAAATGTATGTATTCAGTGGAACTTATCGTACAATGTCTAAATAAAAATCAAACTTCAATAGTGTCGCTTGAACCCGAACATGACTATGTAGTTCGGGCCCTGCTAGTTATTTATACAGTATGGGTATAATGGTGCAAAAACTCACATGAACGTGTGGCTAGGTACGAAAACAAGTGATGAAGTTAATATTACAACAACAAATTATGATGGAAATTAAATGGGCTTTCTAGGCTTTCACATGCCTACTCCTGTAAATTTCCAGCTCCTCAAGCTGCCATGCATTTACGTTTACATAGACAGATTACAGACTACAGTTAGGAAAAGTTACAAACATTTGAAACACTAGAAATTAGAGAAACGGTTTTAAAATAATGCAGGATATATATAACCGTTTATAGAATATAAACAAAATAAAAATAACATTTCATTTCATTATTCAGTAATTCGAATTACGGTACAGTATGAAACAAACAGATATGTAAACAAATTGCAAGATGCAAAATAAACAAAGTCGAAGGAGGGAAGCGGGTGACCGGGTGTGGTGGCATAGGATTTCTGTATGAACTATTGTTTTAACAATTTATGAACTTAAACTTTTGAGTTTTGTAAATTGCTATGACTTATGAATGATTGTTTAAATTGTCTATTTTATTAACTATAGAATAACTTTTACCGTTTTTTGGATGTTAGTGTAAATCTTTTGTAAGTACGGGAGGTAAAATGCCGTACTTACAAAACTATGAATTTTTTGAGTTAGTTTTTCTCCAAGTTCGAGGGTAATAAGGAATTCTACAAATAAAAAAGTAGATTTTAAATCTATAAACTTGAATTATTTATAATCAAGTTAATTATAACAATTAATAATACTCGAGACTATAGCTTAAAGAAAAAAATAAAATTTCCAAGCCTAAAATAAAGAAGATAAAATAAAAAAGAAAAAGAACTATTCACTATTGAAAATGTTACAAGATCCGGTGATTAATAGATTTACTGTTTCACCTACCTTTATTTCCTTTTGTTTTAAAAGAATAATTCGGATCAATGATAGACTACTAACTCACCCTATTATCTTCATTGACGGGCACTGACCATGACCTAACTTTTGCAGTTGAGCCTCCTGTTTTTTATCTCAAACGGGACTAGAAACAAAAATCTCTTCCTTATAAATTAAAGTCTTTGTATACCTCTCTTTAAATTCGACTAGAAATCATTAGCACTATTTCACCTACCCATCCAACAAGTTATTACAGCAAAAACAGATTTTATAGATTTAACTGAAGACTTTGCATCTCAATAATAAGTAAGAAAAAAATCTATATACAAAATATAATATTAACACATACACTTTAGTTAATTTAGTTAAATAGTTTTTTTTATATTCTAAGGTAGCGTTTGTCATGTAAGAATGAAAGACAGAATGAAATATACCATTTTGGGTGAACGAAAAAAAGAAGTTTAATTGGTCAATTGAATGATTTCACCGATTACCTTGTCTGTTCTATTCCCTTTAAAACACCTCAAATTCACTTCCACTTCCACTTCATTCTTTTTTTTTTATTTCATTCTCTTTCACACTATCACATCCACTACTGTTGCGCCCACAACCACTCCCTTGCTGCCACCAGCCACCGCTCCCGACCATTACCACCACCGCCCACCATCGCCACCATTACCGCCCACCACCGCAACTACCCGCTAGCACTGCCACCATCGCCACGTACCCCAACTGCCAGAGCCGACCATGGCATATGGCAGGGTAGTCGACGGCCATACCCGACTACCCGCTAGGCCCGGAATTTTTTTTTTAAATTATATAAATTTTTATAAAAAAACTATATCTATACATAATGTTTTAACAAAACTACATAACAACCAATTTGGTCTAGTGACAAAGAGGTATGACTCTCAACCAAAAGGTTGTGGGTTCTAGCCTCATTTGAGACATGTTTTAGCCTATTTTTACACATTAGTTTTTAAACAACCCAAACCATCCCAAGGAAGCCAATTTAAAAATTAAATTGCTTAAACAAAAAAAAAAGAACTTTTTTTACATTAGGCCCAAAATATTTTTCGTCTTCGGCCCAATTTTTTTTTTCAATTTTCGAAGCTGGCCTGACAACCGCAAATAACTACCATTTTTATTTTACTTATTCTTCTTTTTTTACCTATCTACAACACAAGGTAATAATTAATTCAGTTTTCATTTAATAAGTTTATAACCATTTCAATGAAATGATAATGATCTATTCTATTTCTTTGTACATTTCATATTTTATAAAAAAGGCCCTATAAAGAAACTATTGGCATGTTCAAATATGTAGTTATTTTGTTAATCCTTTCAAAATATATTATTATGCTTACAAACAGGCGTAATACTGAAGTACTATGCTTTCTAAATACTAAAAACCACAAATTTATGAACTCAAATCGTATAAGGTAATAAAACTATATTTTATAGATAAAAGAACAATATATATCAGTGATTCTCAAAGAGCCAAGTGGCAAACGTCATATTGTAATTACTCTTTTAACTTCGCTCACCATCCAAATTAAAGGCAAATTTAAATATGCATATGCAATACATATACATACTGCATGCTAGAACTCCTCTATAAATGCATGCGCTACACACCTTGTAGCAATTGTGTAACATGTTAGCTTGTTAGGAGAACTATATTTTTATTCCAAAAAAAAATATCTAAATATCTAACACAATACAAAAATGTCGTCAAATGATGCAAAGGAATTCGGGCATCGGAGAATATTATTCTCTGATGTGATGGTAACAAGGAAAAGAAACCTAGTGTGGGGACGTAAATGGAGGTCCCTCGACATTAAAATGGCCGTTGGGATACTATTTGTTCATGTTTTGACATTTTTCGCACCATCCACATTTTGTTGGGATGCGTTTTGGGTCGCAGTTATGCTTTACTTGTTAACTGGGATATTGGGTATAACCATGTGTTTTCATAGGCTTCTTGCGCATCATAGTCTCAAGCTACCCAAATGGCTCGAATACACATGTGCTTATTTAGGGGTTCAGGCTATTCAGGTTTGATGTAACACGCCTTTTACTCAATTTTCTATTTTTTTAGTAAGTTTTCCATTTATTTGTATAGAGAATATATGGTACTAATGGAAAAAGAAAAAGATTTTTCAATACCTTTACATGATTTGATTATTGTACCTCGTCATATAAATCTAACAAAATTTCTTAAGTGGCCTTTTATGCATGTAGAGGGATCCAATATATTGGGTGAGCATTCATAGGTATCACCATCAATATGTTGACTTGGAGAAAGATCCACATACTCCCACTTACGGATTTTGGTTTAGCCACATGGGTTGGTTGTTTGACAGCGGCTACATTATGGAAAAGGTGAAAGCTCGTTTAACCTTACCCTGCTTATATAATCTAAAAGTTTCCATGTTATTACTTAATAGTTATTCGTTTTTCAGTATCAGGAGAGCAAAAATGTAGAGGATTTAAAAAATCAAGCGTTCTATAGATTCATCAAAAGAACTTACATGTGGCATATATTTGGATTTGCGGCACTAGTTTATGCTTGGGGTGGTTTCCCCTACCTCGTTTGGATTGTGGTAATATAAGTTGTCTTATAATTGAACTATTATTTGATTAAATCATACGAGTATCACAATAGTGTATATGTGCACACATACAGGGTGTTAAAAACACGTGGGTTTACCACGTGACTTTTCTAGTGAACTCAGCTTGTCATATATGGGGAAAACGAGCTTGGAACACTAGTGATTTGTCTAGAAATAATTGGTATGTTTCAATATATGACCTTATATATCGAAACTCTTTAAAATGTCTGCCTTAACAGAGAATTGTTGAATACAGGTGGGTCGCATTGATTACATTTGGAGAAGGGTGGCATAACAATCATCACGCATTTGAGTTCTCAGCTCGACATGGTTTGGAATGGTGGCAAATTGATATGTGTTGGTATATGATTTGCTTTCTTAAATCAGTGGGATTGGCCACCAATGTGAAGTTGCCAACTCAAGCACACATGCTTAAGAAATCCTTTGCTTCTGCTAACAAATTAAGATGATGCTCCAACAATTTACAATGAATGCATCAACTCGTGTTTGGTTAAGATTCTTTGTCATATAAAGACCTAATATATATTTCAAACTCCTAGAAAATACATGTGTTATGTATTTTAAATGAGTTGATTTGATAATTGTTGGTTAGATTAATGTTGGATTGCTTCTTCAATGAACTAAATGACCTTTGAAATATGTAGTACATTATTAATGTAGTTAACTACTTAACCATATATTAAGTAACTAAGTTAGAAACCCGTATATAACTGGGGTTGAATAAATGAAATATTAAATACTTTGTAATGAAGAGTTAGGAATTGTAAAACGATATTTGAGATAAAATATGATTGAAATTGGTATTAGATATGATTATAATACAAATCATAGATCGAACCTATTTACTTCATAATAAAATTGTTGCAATGGAAATATGAATTTCATTTATGACATGTTTAATTAGTTCAGAAATGAATTCCCTATACTTGTTTGTGAAAAGAAAAACGACATTGACAACTCTTGAAGAGACTCAACCAAAGGAGCTGGGAGTCTTCGGACTCCTTCGCTGATAATATCACCCCTCCCCCCCTTCTCACACCACCAACCTATCAACTACCACATCCAATCATCATTGCTACCTCTCCAACCATCAATGACTTAATGTTCTATTAGTCACCATTGCCACTTCGTATCATTCCCCGTCACTGCCTCCACTACTAGACATGACGGTGACGACAAGTAGTTGAAGCTGGTGGTGGCGCCAATGCCAACCAGTAAATGGTGTAAGCAACTTAGCATATATAACTTTTGATTTGATTTCAAATTTAAATCTATATCCATCACATTTCAGTTTCTTTGTTAGATCTAGTTCATTTAAAATGTAAACGTATAAAATGTCTCAGATGTTATATGTGATGAGGGAGGGAATAAATCATTGAATATAATTATTAAATGAAATGCGGGGTGACATTGTACTCAATTTTTAGTTACTTTTGGATATAAATTTTAGTTACTTTTGGAATATTAAAAAAAATGTAAAATAATTTTGGAAACAATGTTATTCAATTTTCTATTGAATAAAAAGTAACATTGCCGTTATTTTCTTTTTAGTTATTTGATCTATGATCTTGGACAGCCCATCACCTGAAAGTATTGTTTCCGGGCCTACGCCTAATAGTATTCTTTGCTATTTTTATATAGAAAAGCCTGTTCAAGACTTCACCACTGGTTTGGGCCGTTTGGTACTAGCAAATTGGACGGAGGTCAGTTTGGGCTGATGCTGAACTTATGTCTTTTAAATATATTTTTATCTTAAAAGTTCAACTTTTAAGTAAATTCCAAATTGCATTTAATAATTTGAATGATAACTTGGTGGTCGGTAATAATTCACAATGACAATTTGATTATGAAAAGAGTCCTCACTCTCAATTCCGTTGCAAAGGTAATCCTTATCTAATGGAGAAGTAACTTTGTATACTAACAACATTCTAGTTAGAGTGTTGTAAACTGTTTGGAAACAAGATAAGTAAAAGTTGAAGAAAGATATAGCTACTTATCAGGTAGAGTAAAGACATAAGAGAACATAAATTACTAATGCATTCCACATATGGAAATGTTAGGTAAAAGCGGATTATTATTATCACTAGCTCACTCTGTAAACGTGTTGCTTTGTAGTGAGAACACTTGAGGTGACCAGGGATCGATACTAGTGTTAACAATTTATAGATGAATATACTTGCGTGATTCAAATACATATCATAAAAAGTTATGTAACTACCTCTGCTTTCATAATTTTCTCAAATTTTCTTTGTGTTTAAATTTTGTAATAGTTTAATTTGTACTGGTTATTTTGGAGTATTTTGCCAGTCATTCATTTTTTTATTATACATATAGCATATATTTTTATTTAAACAAAGTACTTTTTGTTAAATTACACGAACCAGTCAAATGATCTCAGGAAATTTATGCTAGTGTTATCTAAGACCCAATACTCGTGTTAATGCATAATAATATACAAATATACGAAGGGTTAAATCAATTCACTACTCATATTCGAAGTGACACTGTCGCTATAGATCGTTGTTATTTTCTCTACTGAGTAACATCCTTTTTGTATTGAAAAATTGATTTTTATTGGTCCCAACTATTTTATTTTTGCCGGCGCTGGTCTTAACTATCATTTTGGCTGGCAACGGTCCAACTTTCACATACGTTGATTCCACCGGTCCACGACTAACGGAGTACTAACTCCATTAGGTAAAAGCTGATGTGTCGTCCTAGTTGTCAAAATTAGATGACATGGGCATCCTACGTGGATCACAATCTTGCCATCACGATCATAGTCTTGCCATCATGTTGACCATCAAGCATTACTTGACTTCAAACTCCAAATAACCTTTGACCCATCAAACCTCTTACAGTCATGGACACCTCAAACCGACTGCTGCAAATCATGGGCCGGCGTTACCTGCAACTCCACCGGTAGAGTCGTCAACCTCTCCCGCTCCGGCCTCATCTACGGCGACGATTTCATTCTCGACTCGTCACTATGCGGTCCTCTCTCCTTCTCTCTCTAACCTCTCATTTCTACAACTAATTGATCAGCAACCTTAAATATTTATCGGGTCGGATCCCACCGGAGTTCGGCCAACTTTCACGTCTCACCCACTTGTTTCTTGACTTCAATAAGCTCTCCGGCGAACTTCTGGCGACGTTTGGTTTACCATTCAATCTCAAAAAGCTTTATATTAATAATAATCGGATTGGTGGGAAAATCCCGTCGGAGTTTTTTACATTTTTTAAATCGTTATCGGAGATTCGTTTCTCCGGGAACCAGTTTTCCGGCGAGGTTCCGGCATCGATTGGGGAGATGGGTTTGATAACAAAACTTGATTTTTACAACGAGGACGACACATCAGCTTTTACCTAACGGAGTTAGTACTCCGTTAGTTGCGGGCCGGTGGAATCAATGTATGTGAAAGTAGAGACCGTTGCCAGCCAAAATCATAGTTAAGACCAGCGCCGACAAAAATAAAATAATTTGGACCAATAAAAACCAATTTTACTTTCAAATACTATTTTTCAAATCACATATATTAGAAAGTGATTTAATTGAATAAACAATTTAAACAAATATGTTGATAACTACAATAAATTAGGAAAGAATTATGTTGTAAAGTTGTTTGTGGTAGGTTAATTACAGGTGAAGATTCAAATCAAAATTCAAATTCGGATCTCAGCGAGATGGACGAAAGAGATTAGAAGTTGACAACGGTAACATAAAAGGTAGAATGCTTCCTCCAAGTCCAACTACACCATTTTCATTCTTTTCATTCTATATTACTATTTACTACTATTTAATGGCATCGCCAATTAAGTCGGTGCTATTTGGTTATTATTTAGTTTTTTTTTCGGACGTTAACAAAATTTTATAAATCACCAAAGACTAGAAATGAGCTCAACATAAAACAAAACATCAACACAAACGGATCAAACATGAAATTAAAGTTGCACCAAGCCACAATTGTATACTATAGATTTCACCCGATTAACAATCCATAGGAACTCCAAAATCTTAGTAATATCTTTCACAATTTTATGTAGACAAACTGGCTTGCCATTGGATACGAAGCGAGGAATATTATCCTTCGTTGAAGAGGATGCAGAGAATGAAACTAGTTGGAGAAAATCCTCGATTGAGGAAGCGGCAACTATGGACATTTTATACAAATAATAAGTTTTGTGATCAACAATTTTAGCAATGTCACTATTGCTAAGAGATGGTTGGCAAATTCCTCATGCAAAGCACATATCAAGCGTAGAGCCTATATTAACATCATCTTTTGCCAAAAAGTCTTTAGTGACAGTTTTATCAAGAAAAGCATGGCAACCAAAACTCCAAAAGTAGTTAACTTTGATTGGGACAAAATTAGGGCCGGCAAAAAAAGCCCATATGGATATTTTGGGTCGATATGAATAATTTTTATTATTAAAATGAGTCAAAATGGATCAAAATAATTTTAGAAGAGGTCAAGACGGGTTGAGAAAATTAAAACCGTTTATATTTTAACCTTAACTTGGGTAAAAATGGGTTAACTTAATCCATCCTAACTTTTTTTTTTATAAAAAAACATATCATGACCCATACCCGTCCTGACGCAAACTCATTCTGATATGTCACCCAACCCGACCCAACCTATTCATATTGTGACGAAATTATTCCAAGCAAATAATTTAATTGAAGCAGGGTTATCAATGAGAGCACGCTAATAGGTTGCAAAAGGTTTTCAGGAATATAAAAGTAAAATTTAACTTGGGGCTAAGACCATGTGTAGTCATAAAGCCCCACCCCTAGACGTTATGCGTCACTTGACGCCCAGTCAAAGTTATGATTTTTTACAAAAATATGGTGTAGTTATAAATCCTCCATAAAGTCATAACTTTGTTATTTGTTTTTTTTTGTGTGTGTGTGTGCCTTCACCAGCGTCATACACAAAACACTCAAAAAAAAATCCCCAAAAACGCCGGGGGGTGGGAGGGTGGGGTGCCCCCGGCGTTATAGCCCAAGACGCCTCCAAAGAAGCCCCACTACGCTTGGTCTAATGGAGTGATGATAGTCAAATTTCATTTTAAAGAAGTGGAAGACGTCCCTTTTTATGTCAACTTGAACTATTTTCTACATCTCATTGATCACCATCAAGCCAAGTAATCAACCTTTAGAAATATTTGAATTAATAACACAATGAAGACTGCACGAGTTCTGATCGCCATCTTTAGCCCAATTGATTTTTGCGTTTTGCAAGAGGTTTTTTTTTCTTCTTTTTTATTTTTTTGCATAGATAAGTGGTCAGTCTTTGGCAATATTGAAGTCTAATGAATCCAAGTATGTAAAGGCCGCATCGTCAAGAGCCTTGGATTTTTTTTCTAAAACAAGGTCACAAAAACCAAATTTTATTCTTTTTTGAACGGCTATGTATTTATAAACAAGGTCCAAAGTTCAGCCCAAAACCGAACCTACAACGAGCCCAACAAAAATATATAGAAAAAGGTAAAGAAATGATTACAGATTCATCGAACATTAGACCTAGCTAGCACTTAACCAAAAAAAAGTATCATCATTCAGAATTATAACTTATCAAATACGCCTATTGTTGAAAACCCACTTGTTCCTACATCTCCACAAATAAGGCAGGGCCGGAGTCGAGCTTAGATGTGATCCAAAGAAGTGTGGTCCCGATGGGAGAAGCGTAGGGACATAAAATCGTTAAATGATCACAAATTAAGATATAATTAATTTTATTCGATCTAGTCCAATCATTGAACTCTTTTACGTGATTTTATCATCGTTTTATCGTTTAATGATCACAAATTAACATAAAATCGTTAAATGATCATAAAATCGTCATCAGTGTATTACTTTATCATCATTGATTTTTATCTCTTACATTGTCTTTCTCTTCCTCTTCGATTATATGTTTGCTTCACCACATAAGGGGTTCTTCTGATCAACTTCCGTATGAAAGAATAAGTTACCTCCTCTTTGAGAGTGATAATGGAGAAGAGGAACTAAAGATACGAGACAAAATGTGTATGTAAAAGTATGTTTGAATGTGTGTTATTAGATGCCAAAATTAAGGCTTGCGAAACTCAAGTCATTAAATGTCCGCTTAATGTAATCTTGTTTGGATTAACTAACCTTGTTATATATGCCACTGTCAAAAGATGTCATCTAGTAACATGGTCCAATGAACGAAAGGGGGGGGGGCTTCAATTGGTTGCGCGCTCTTGCAATTCAGAGTTGATCAACATGGGTACCAATGCTATCAACGTCATTTCAAGATTCATTCATATCATTCTTACATTAAAAATAAGTTTTTACATACTATACCTATCATTTTTTTCTTCATTTTATTTTTATATTTGTTCTTTATATAAAAGAAACCTATTGTTTTATATAGAAAGTATGGAGAGCGTACCACGTGCACTAATTTTAAATTATTTTTGATCGGCATGCATCATTTTCATTATCAAAATTGATGCATAGTGGTCCAATAGTATACATTATTACTTCAACACAAAAATGTTACATAAATATCTACAACTAATACGACACTTTTGTCACATTTATAAAACACAACAAAACAGTACATCAAACTTATTATAGTGTTTAGTTACTATTACTAATCATTAAATATAATATATGCTAAACGTCGATGATAAACAAACCCGAAGTAAGTATTAAAACATATCAATGAAGATATTTTGGTCTAAAGCAGAAAGGCGGCCACCCACTCGTCTTATATCGCTTTCCTCTTGCCACGTTTATACTATTTTTGGTGTATTGTCATGATATTACTGGACTAAATTTAATTAGTATTATCAACTTTCCACGTTGGTAGATAATACATTAGCATTTAACAACAAAACTTATTAGAAATTTAGAAGTAACTAGACAAAAGGTGATTAAAAGATTTTGCCACTAGGCCACCAAACCATTATAACATATACAAGTTCTAACTTCCAATGCTCTGTCTTTTAGTTGGAACCGATGGAGTCCTTATGAAGTGATTTTATTTTACTAGAATGACATTAGATATCTCAAACCATGCTTATTTGGACATTAAATATAAAAGTTGAGACATTACAATTGTAATCATAATTTTAACTTTCATTAACATTTTACTACAAACCTATACTTCGTTTAAATATGGTGGTTCGATAGCAAGTCGATGTCAACATCAAAATGGTGGAGGAAATCAAGTGGAACTCGTTCCTTTGGGTGAAAAATATGTTCGGAAAAATTGTTTGTCTAAGTGGTCGTTATAATGTAGTTTTAATGAGTTAGTGTCTTAAAGGTGTAGCGATTATTTTGGTTTTTTTTTATTGTAATTCTAGCTCCTGGCTAGCTTTGTGTTACGCTTTATGGAAATCTTCGTCATGGTTAAAAAAATGTAAATGTGTTTATTTTGATGCAAAAAGAGTGAAAATTTATCATTTATTATTTAAAATAAAAAAAATAAAAGTATATCTTAGACATTGCATCCGACATCCTAGTGACATGCCTAGTGATTCAAAAATATATTATTAAAGGTCTTTCAAATGAAATACTCATTTAATTGTGAATAAGTTAGTGATGAAGTGTTTACGTTCTTAGTCAGTAACGTATCTAAAATGAATAAACTATTAAAGTTTTGAAATATCATGTTGATAAACTTAGAATTATAAAAAAGAGGTTTTTTAGAGTTGTTCATGACAATGTCGTGTAAACATCATACTCAAATCTTTAAGTTGTCACTATATTTGCACTATTTCTAATATACTTTTAAATTAACTTTATTTTACTTTACAATTATAATTCTACTCTATCTAAATCTATAAATATCGCATTTTTACAAATCATGTTTGAAATACATTTTACATGGTAAATTAAGTTTTTGTATTTGAAAAAAAATATAACCTTGGGAAACTTTAAAAGAGGAATAAGGAGCTGAAAGGTAACGAAGGAAAAGTCAGGTCCTGAGTTTTTCTTTTACAAAAGAAATTGAGAGAAAACAAAAGAAAACGATACGTATCTTTTTCCTTTCAAACTGTTAACAGATTTGAAGTGAATAAAGTATAGTTAAACTCTACACTTTTTAAATTGCCTTCAACTGGTTATTAAAACTCAACATAAAAACACTCTTTTCTTTTCCTTTCAACTCGATAACATATAAAATCTTAATTATTATTTTTTTCATTCCTTATTCCTTCTCTTTCTTTTCTAGAGCGTCCCTAAATTTCAATTTTGAACCCACTTGATCTATGAGACTTTGTCCAACTTTCAACCAACAAATTTAGTCAAAACTCAAATACTTTTAAATGTTATAACTCAACCAAATACAAAAATATCCAAACCTAAATTCAAACACAAATTTCGACAAAATTAAAATGAATAAAACTAATTTCTTTTACGTTATTGTTGTCATGACCGTGTGAGCCATTGGTACGACTTTACCACCGTCATGTGGTGTGTGAACGTTCACCAAGTCGCTTAAATATCATAATCTCTACCCCATTTTCCATCCTCTCTCTCTCTTTCTCTCTCTCTATCACACACATAATATTAATCATCTTCCACTCTACTCTAGCCTTATTTACGTGGTCACAAAACTACTTCAAACCCTTCATTCTACACCTCCAAATATTAATCCCTAAGCAATCAAATTCATACCGATATGGTTATTGTTGAAGAAGGATTCGTGTACGAAAAGGAAACGCATCTAACGGTTATGAAAACGTCCCTTTTTTTCGCAGGAGACGGCTTTGCCGTCTACGACTGCCATGGCCAGCTCGTTTTTCGTGTCGATTCTTATGGTCCAGACTCACGAGATGCTGGCGAGCTCGTGCTTATGGACCCCAACGGACGGTGTCTTCTCACTGTCCGTCGCAAGGTATGTATATTAATATATTAATTTTTATTTGCTCTGATACCATGTAAGAGAGTAAAAATTAAATATTTTTTTACATTCCACTCAATTAGTTATTATTATTATTTTTTAGTCTATTACAATATATGGGGACACGCAGTACTAAAACCCTAAATTCTGTATTTCAATATAACAGAGGCCGAGTTTGCATCAAAGGTGGGAGGGTTTTTTAGGCGAGAGGTGGGAAGGAAAGAAGCCGATATTTAGCTTGAGGCGATCGTCGATAATTGGTCGATCAAACATGACAGTGGAATTGTTTGGGGATCGAACTGAGGAGTACCAAATCGAAGGGCAATTCGCACACCGAAACTGTACGATTTACGACTCGGCTAAGGAAACAATGGCGGAAATTAGACGCAAAGTGGATGTTACAACAAATGTGATGCTTGGGAAAGACGTATTCTTGCTAACTTTGAAGCCAGGATTTGATGGAGCCTTTGCAATGGGATTGGTTTTGGTTTTGGATCAGATCAACGGTGATGATGGAGATGATGGTCCAGTTGTTGATCTAGACCCTGCCACAGATTGTAATTTGTCATCTTGAGTTTTGATTATTTTTTGTTTTTGTTTTGGTTTTAATTATTGTGGTGAAAATATGTTTGAATATTTCTAAGTAATAATGGTGGCTTAGAAATATATATGGTACCATTAAATAACAACCGCATGGAGAGTCAGAGAGAGCCCAAGTGGGGCAGTACTTGAAAGTTGAAAGTAACATGATGGTTTGACGTTAAACGGACAATCTATGTAATATATTTCTTATAATTAGTCGTATATTTTTTTTCAAATGAGTTATGTCTTTTATATATTATATATAAATATTTTATAATTTATAACATTGGTTGATTTAACGTGGTGGATGAATATCAAAAAGATAGAAAAAAAGGTTGGATGATCACTCTCACTTTTTGTTTAAGGATGTACATGAGTCAGTTTGGTTATTATTATAATCGGTTCGGTTATTATTAAAATCGGACTTACAATTCATGTTTCAGTTTTAGATTCCCAAAACCGTAACTGCCAGATTTAATTTAGATGTGAGTAGATTAAAGCTACTTTCAGTTAATAAATAAATTATTTTTAGTTTTATGGATTAAATATCAACAATTGTCTTGACTACTAAAAAAGATAATTGGTAGCTAATCCATTACCTATAAAAAAGTTATAACAAAACCTTAATGTGTTATTTATAAAAGAATGGTTAATTTTATTTTTAGTTCGGTTAATTTGGTCATTTATATACTTATAAAAGTAGTCTAATCATAAAAGAAAAATGGTTCCTAAAAAGCATAACTGTTATGAATACATTTTAATATGGTGACTCTTCACATGCATAACCTTTTTCCATTCATTTCCTTTTATTAATGCAATATCCTTATAAATAGATGTATCTTGTATTTGGTTATGTACATCAATAAAAAATCATTCCTCCCATTGTCTCTATATTAGCTAATAGGTTCTAGTTGTTTTACAACACGTTATCAGCACGAGTTGTTGTGCCTTTTGGGTTGATTCATATTACCATCATATTAGAATACCACTTCCGACTGGATCAATGAATACGGAATAGCATTATTGGAAGTTGTCGGATATGCATGTGACCTACCAATCATTCTATGATGACCACATCAAATATTAATTCATCTTCATTAGGATCAGGTATGTATGTATTTAGATATAACTACTGAACATATAATAATATTATAAAGGGTTACATTCAATCAACAAACACGTTTATCTGTTTGTGGTTGGTTCATGTTCTATTTATAAGATTTATCTTCTCGGGTTACCATCACAGATTAAAGCCTTTTGTTTTTCTTGAAAATCTATAACTGTACCAAATTTATTAGTTTATGTTATGTGGTGATTTTATGATGTTATTAGTTAATTTGATTAATGTGATATTTAAGAATTAATATTTTTTTTTTCTGATTATCATGATGATATGTGTTACATGTTAAGTTATTGGAGTTTAAATAACGATAAGAAATATGATTTGAATCACCAAGTATACAAGGAACTATAATTATTTGTATCATATATACTATTATGAACTTATGATTACCTAAAGTTTTTTTCTTCCACGAGAGATTTGACAAATTTATAAACCTGTGTTATGGAATTCGTACTTAGTGTGGAATTTAAGTTGTATATATAATGAGTTGCTTAAGTTTTAACCATTATTAATTAAAGTTATTTGATATCCTTTCTTAACTTTCACCATAAGTCTTTTACGGGTTCATAGTTAAGTTTCATAGTAAATTTAATTGATTATTAATGGCTATCGTATGAACGGTTTCTTTTATGATATCCTTTTCTGTTATGGATTTAATTTGACTTGATTATTAAAATTAAAAATTGGTTTAAAAAAATAGAAAGTTGATGTAAATATTTATGAATGAAATACTATATAAATGAAAAACGATAATATTTCTAGATATATTTTTCTACAACTAACATAGGCCCTTTTGGTTATAGTAATTTATATTGGTTTATTTAATTATATACTAGCCTCCCTCATTTGGAATGAATATATCTATGTAATTCAATTTGGGAACGAAGGCTTAATGTTTATAATTCTATGTTAATGTAACCGGATTCAAAGGAAATTAACTTAACTCAGATTTTGTGAACAAGGTGTTGCTTTAGTGGTTTACAAACTTCAGGTCGTCTTTTGATTTGTTTATTTCTTTTGTTAAACCATAGAATATACAACAAATTATTTGATTTGTGTTTCATGATAAATTGTTGTTTTATGCCATATAAATAAAGGTTTATTAGATGATCAAAACTTATTATTATGTAATTATGTTATATCCCCATATGAATTAGTAAAGCTATATGCCGATGTGCATGATAATTTTAAATCATGGGCTTTCTAATATATTATGAATTTGACAACTCCATATTTGAATAAAGCTTTTGCCTTGAGTTATTTAAGTTGTTGAAGAAACACTAAGTGACCCGGTACAGATTATAGATAATCTGGGGGTTAAGTAATGTTTCCCACGGATGAGATCTAGCTGAGAAGGCTGTTCTTCAGGAGACCTGCAAAACAAACACCGTAAGCTCGTCACTGAGAAGGGGGGGGGGGGGGTTCCTCCTTGTGACCACCCTCCGGCGTGAGAATCAGACTAGGTTGCTCTGAATATAAGTGTATATTAAGAGATTGCTAGATAACTGGATAGCAGATGATCTTACCATTCCAAGATGTTGGAGTATTTATAGCCGAAGGTAGGTTTCCTAGAAGGTACAGCCGGCTGAATAGTATTCCTGTTCTACCAACAGTGGACTATGCACAGGCCATACTGGTTGGTGGATAGATTACGGCCAACAGTAACTATGTCGGCTGCACTATTCCTCCAACTGTAGATTTATGCACGTCCTACCTACTGTGGATTATACGCAGGCCATGCTGGTTTGGTGAATAGGTTACGGCCAACAGTAACACTATTTCACCAACTGTAGGCTGCGCACGCCCCCGGTTAGGGTTGGTGAGTAGGCAGCGGCTAATAGTGACAAACAGTACTAGAGGGTGCTCCTCCTCGCACTGTTGTCGGCGAGCTGTCACCCTGTGATTGGCTCATGGGTTGTTCTGGTCAGATCGTCTGTCCTATCCATACCTTGGTAGGTATAGTACAAAAGATCTTTCAGAATCATACAGACTGGCTCATTTAGGCGGGATTGTTCCCGCCTTGCTCATTCCTTCATGTGACTACTGAAGTATCTATTGTCTTGTGCGTGTAGCCCTGCTGTCTGCGGGTAGCCTTCCCTGATGGCTTGTATCCGCAACTGCGGGAACAGGCGGGGTACTTCACCATTGGGAGGCTTTCCCTGCGTGTACAGCTTGCGTACTGCGCGTAAGGTTCTATGAGCATGGTGGGTCCTGCGGAAGCAGATGGCCTTTGCGCAGACGTCCCTGTTCAAGGTGAGTCTTGCGGGACCAACTGGGCTCTGCTGGGACCTACCTCTTCAAGTCCCCCCAGTCCAATGTTCTTCTCATGAATGTTCAATAAAGTGAGGTGAACTTTTGGACTTTAAGCAAGGGGTTTTGAAAAGGTTTTTATTTTTAAGGTTCTCCGTGGGGATTCTTCCCGCGGATTTCCTAATGTCACTTGCAAAAATTCCCGATTTTTTTTTTTTGCTTGATCTTTGGGTATGATGCGGGTAGGTATGTAACCTTCTCGCAAGTCAGGAGCGTTGAGTCTCACTTGTGTGGATTCTCCCTGAGGTTTTAGTGGTTTTGAACATAGTGATCAATTATGTTTAAACCACCAATTCCATCCTGGAGCCTCAAACAATGTAGTTCTCGACGTTCCCGCTATGCGGGGATGTTATTTCCGTTTCCACAAGCATTGCCCAAAAGATCCTTCTTGGTTTCAATTCCCTGCGGAGTGCTAGGTATGTGAAGGGTTTTGCCTTAACACTGTACCCGCGCTCGTCTTACAGTTACTTTACTTTCAAGGTACCCCTGGCGTCAATTCCCTGCGGGTGCTAGGTATGTGAAGGGTTTTGCCTTAACACTGTACCCGCACCCGCCTTATAGTTACTTTGTTGCCGGGGTTTTCTTGGCTTCAATTCCCTGCGGGTGCTAGGTATGTGAAGGGTTTTACCTTAACACTGTACCCGCATCCGTCTTATGGTTACTTGGTTGCCAAGGTAAGGGGTATTTTCCCGCTTACTTTTGAATCTTTTTGAATTTTGAAATTCGAAAGGTTGGTAAGGATAAGAACGGTCCAAACATCTGAAACGTCGTGCGACGGTTTCTTCTGACTGTGTCAGGACGTGCAGGAAGTTATGGTGACGTGACAGTACATGGTCATTCCAGACGCTTTTTCAGGCGCGTGGGCGCGATTTTTCGGGCGCGTGGCCGCGAAATTACTGGCACGCGTCCTTTTGACAGCTGTTGCCAGGTTGCTCTTTGCCACGCGTCATAGTTTCATTGCACCTTCAATTTCTCTCTCCTCCGCATTAAATTCACCGCATTAATTGCGATTAGTATATAAAGGGGGTGGAGGATCCTTTCCAATTCATACTTTCACATTTTCTCTTCATCTTTACAGCGATTTCCGGTGAATACTCTAATTAGTCGAGCATTCTCCTGAAATCGTTTTCTTCCTTTTGCAAGATGTCCTCACATGATTTCGAGCCTACGACCGATGATAGGAGTACTGCTGGCGAGTGCCAGTGTGCTCTGCCCGGCGATCAGTACCGGTATGTTGTTAGGAAGTTCATGCTCGATCCTCTCGAGCCTGAGTTTCCTGAATCCCACCAGACCGTGTACGATGCCCCCAGAGGCAAGATCGGGGTTTATGCAGCATTCTTTGTCTATGGGAATCTTAGGTTCCCATTGACAAAGTTTGTTTACCGTGTCCTTGAGAGGCACGGTGTTCATTTGACCGAGCTGCACCCTATGGCGGTCGCCAAGATTCGCCACTTCGAGTGGGTGTGCCGGATTCTGGGCATCGAGCCCCATGTGGACCGCCTGATGACCTTCTATACTTAGAGGTGCATCCAGGGGTGGTACACCCTGACAACCCGTATCAAGGGTTTAAAGATTTGTGCGACCGAGCGCAGTCTCCGATCGTGGAAGCGGGAGTTCTTCTACATATCCGCCCGCGCCGTCCCCCTTGCCATGAAGTTTAAAAATGGCCAAGCAATTCCGAGCCTTCACGCCCCCAACTACCAGGAGGCGGAATGGTTCTCGAAGATATCCCTGGTCCAATCTCCGGTTTACCGGTTTGCGGAGTCCGGGATGGTGATGCTGGGGATGAGCCGGGTGTGGAAGGAGGCGTCTCAGGTTCCCATCCTTCTCGAATACGGTTTGAACTCTACTCCTTATGGTATGTTTTGTCTTTATTGCTGATATGAGTTTGTCTTCTAACTGTTTCTTTTCTTTCAGAGGGGAACAATTTGGAGTCGCTCCTGTACCAGCGGGAAGCTGACGATCCTGTGCGGATGGGTACTCGTGCTCTTGATGAGAACGAGTTGCCCATCCTGGAGCAAACAGCGGATCGGTTTGTGGAGGTTTATCCGCTGGGCCACGAGATCCTGAGCCAACGGCGGCCAGGTAAGGCGTTATTCTCTCCTCCACCCCTCAGTGCTGTACCTGCTGCTGGAATTCCTTACACCCTGTCTTCTTCTGAGGAATCCGCAGATGGTCCTTCGTTAGTGCGGAAGAAGCGGGCTGCCGGCAGGAAAGGGAAGGAGAAAACGGCCTCCACAGCCGATCCAGTGCTCCTATCTGACACTGAGTCAGATAGTGAAGAGGCGGGGGGAAAGCCCGGTGGTGAGAAGACCACTGTTCCGGAGGCTACGACAGTTACCTCTGGAGAACCAATGACGACGACGGTGACCGGCATCAAGAGACCGGCTCCATCGGGTTCGTCCCTGCCCGTCCGTACTTTCAAGCTGAAGAAACCCTGTAAGTACAACTCTCTTAGCTTTTATCTTCATAGTTTAGTCTTCCAAGTCTTTTTAACACTTTTCTTCTTTACGCAGGTGTGGATGTTGGCGCATTCCAGGGTGAGGGGCCGAGTACAACCTCTCCGCCAATGACGGTAGGCTTGGTCAGCCTACCTGAGGCGTCGACCCAGGCGCCTGCGCCTGCTTCCGCTGGTTCAGTTGCTCATTCTGAGCCGACTGTTCCAGCCGAGATGACGTCACCGCCGGCGGTGAGTGCAATTTTTACAGCATCGTTCACCGAGCCGGCGGTTACTGTTGCTGCTGACTTTTCGGCGGCGTCCGCGACGGACACCATGCCTCCGCCATCGACTGCGGCGGAAACCATGCCGCCTCCGCCATCGGCCTCGACGGCTGGACCTTCAGGTACGCGCGGGGCTTCTCGCCGATCTTTGTTACCTTCCCATCTGCCTGACCTTTTGGATGGATTTCCCTTAGGTTCAGGTGATGGGTTCGGTGGCTATCGGCCTGTGATTGACCCTACAGGTGCGTAGGGTTCTTTTGTCCTTTATGTAATTTTTATCATCTTTTCCTAACTGCTTTGTTTCTTTTGCAGTGTCGGATTCCAATGAAGTGTATGTTCCAAGATGGAACATACGCCGAGGAACAACCCTTCGCACACCTGTGGAGTGCGTGGACTGGGCTCGCCACGCTGCTCCCCATGGTGCGTTGGGGGAAGCCATGGTTAGCTACCAGGAGGGTAGGCTAACCAACGAGCTTCGGGTTCTCCTGGCCCGGATGCAGCCACGCGTCGAGCTGCTTTGTCGTGAAAACGACAAGTTGAAAGCAGCTCGTGTTAAAGAAATATCTCAGGCGCGTGCTCTCCGGGTGGAGAACCAAAAACTGACCGCAGTATCTGCGGAGAAGGAGAAGGCCTTCAAGGCCCTCGAGGTTGAGGTTCAAGCGCGACTCGAGGCCCGCTCCAAGGCTGCCCAAGCTGTTAACGAACAGCTTCGGCTAGCTAAGGAGACTGCGAGGAACGCGACCGAGAGGGCCACCAAGGCTGAAGCTGTTGCTGAGCCTCTCCGCCTGGAGAATGAAGAACTTAAAGCTAAGTTAGAGGCTCTTCAACAGGCTCATGATGCCTTGGCTATGGAGGATGCGAAGAAACTTCAAGAGATCCTGGACCAGAGGGGTGTGCTTGCGCAGACCGAGCGAAAGCTTAAGGGCGTTGAAGAGGCCGCTGCAAAGGATGTGCTTCTCGCCAATCTTAATAAGAACGAAGCTGAACGCGCCTGCACCCAAGCTCTGGCTGCCAAGGAATGGCTTCTTCGAGAAGCGTTGCCTCAGGTATTTTAGCTTTATGTCGTCACGCTTTCCTTTGTAGAATAGAAGTTCTTATACTTGTACATTTTTTGTAGGTTGTGCATCGGGTCTTTTCAGAGACATCTTACGACGATGCTATGAGCGCAGCCCTCAACGCTTCTCATGAGGATGAGGAACGGACCGGCTTCCTGCTTGGTCTAGGGTTTGCTGAGAAAGGCGTCCCGCCTTCCAACTTCCCTTTGTATAATGCGGATACCGAAACTATTTATGACCAAGCAGTGAACCAGTATGCTGCCTTCCCGCATCCGGTGGTGGAGAAGGTAAATGAAATTGCTGCTGCTGATGATGGGCTTGCTGTCCTTAGAGCTTTCCTTGAACCGTCACACTCTGCTGATGGTGCGGGTCCAAGTGGGAGTGGTCCTGAAGCATGATCCAAAAGATCCCTTTCCACCACTAGCGTAGATATTTGCTCTTGTACTTTTTTTGTATGCGGGTATATACCCAGCAATGTTTGTAATATTCAAGTTGATGAAATAAAGAATGTGTTTGTCCTTTTCTTTGTTTATTTAACGCATGTTTACACTTAGCAATTTCTTTAGTACTTAGATAAGTTAACTTTTTGGCATGGTAAATTATAAGTTTATTTTTGCTTCCTCTTTCATGATTGTGCGGGTAGGACCGTCACTTGCACTTAGTAGGATGGCTAAACTTACATTTATCCTGCGTGGAAGTTTTCCTTATCTTTTCCTTGAAATTTTCTAAGTGTTCAGAATAAGTTAACCTTTGAACGTGGTAGATGATAGGTTAAAGTTTTGCTTCCTTGTTTGTGATTGTGCGGGTAAGACCGTCACTTGCACTTACAAGGATGGCTAAACTTTACTTACATCTCACCTGCGTGTAGGTTTTCCTTAGAACTTTTTAACATTTTTAGCGTTGTGTTTATGCGGGTTTTGCCGCCTTCCACACGCAACTACTTACTTCTTCACGCATTGGTGCGGTGAATACCGGCACATGGGAAGTTCATAAGTTAAAGGTAAGGCTATCAACACATTGTGTAAGGAGAATCATTTCCATTAGAAGTGGCTCTAGGCCTTTTCTTTACAAGTTTGGAATTGATCTACATATAACATTTGCGTAATTGAGCTCCATTCCATGTTCTTGGGATAGGAGTGCCATCGAGCCTTTCAAGCCGGTATGCGCCTTTTCCCAGGACTTCTTTGATAATGTATGGCCCTTCCCAGACCGGGGCCAGCTTTCCTGGGCGCTCTTGGTTTGAAGCCTCGTTGTTACGCAGTATGTAGTCTCCTTCATTGAAGTTGCAGAGTTTTACCCGCGTGTTGTAGTACTTTTGCATTTGTCGTTTGTAATTTTCTTCACGCACTGCGGCTAAGTCTCTGCGTTCCTCGGTTAGCATAAGGTCTAACCGTCTTTCCGCATCATTGTCTTCTGGCTGGATCAAGACCCTTGGTGAGGGTAAACCAATTTCGACTGGGACCATGGCTTCAGTGCCATAAGTAAGACTGAACGGGGTTTCCCCCGTACTGGCCTTTTTCAGCATTCTGTTTGCCCAAAGGACGTGCGGGAGCTCGTCCACCCAGCCGGATCTGTGTCTCAAGAGTCTTTTCTTTATGCCATCGACGATGCTCTTGTTTGCTCTTTCCACCTCACCATTACCTTGCGGGTGTGCCACTGAGGTAAAGGTGTGGGTGATTTGAAGTTCTTTCAGCCACTGTTGTAGCTTCTTGTCAGCAAAGTTGGTGCCGTTATCGCTCACCAGATTCTGTGGAAGTCCAAAACGACAGATAATAAATTCCCAAATAAATTTTTTGATATGTTTTGCGGTTGTTTGGGCTAAAGGTTTTGCTTCTATCCACTTGGTGAAGTAATCGATGGCTACCACTAGGAACTGAACATTTCCTGCTGCTGTGGGAAATGGGCCTGTCACATCGATGGCCCACTTCTGAAATGGCCACGAAGAAGTGACTGGAACAAGTTCGTTCTTCGGGCGATGCGTGTTGGGTGCGTAAAGCTGACAAGACCTGCATTTTCTAATGTATGCCAGTGCATCCATATGCATCCCCGGCCAAAAGTATCCCGCATTGTTCAGTTTAGCCACAACAGCGCGGGGACCTGCGTGAACTCCACAGATGCCTTCGTGTACTTCCCTTAAGAGGTAGTCAGCATCTTGGTTGTTCACGCATCTTAAAAGTGGGCCAAGAAAGTTACGTCTGTAAAGGTTGTCATTGATGAGTTGATAATTCAGTGCTTTACAGCGTAGTTTTCTTGCCTGTGTTTTTGATTCTGGTAGTGTTCCTGCTGCAAGGTAATTTATTATTGGTGTCATCCACGTTTCTGTACCGGTTTGGATGACATAAATTTCCTTGTGCGGGACTGATGGTGCTTCGAGGAGTTCAATGCGGATGTCCTTTCCCAAGTGGGTGAAGGCTAGTGATGCAAGCTTGCTTAACGCATCCGCAGATTTGTTTTCGCTGCGCTTGACGTGTATGACTTTACAATCATTAAAATCACGCATAAGGGTTTTTGCCTGGGCGAGGTACAGGGCCATTGTGTCGTTCACAGCCGTGTACGTCCCATTTATCTGGTTGGCTACCAGCATGGAATCCACGTGGGCTTCCAAGTTTTTCACTCCCATTTTACGCGCAATTCTCAACCCGGCCAAGAATGCTTCGTATTCGGCTTCGTTATTCGTACTTGGGAAATTCAACCGAATAGCGTAAGTATATTCTTGGCCTGCTGGGTTGGTTAATTTTAACCCTGCGCCTGAACCCTCGTTATTGGCTGCTCCATCAGTGTAGAGTCGCCAGATATCATTAATGTCCTGTGCTGGGGAGGGTTGAGCCTCCTCCTGGCACTCTTTCTCCCGCGTAGCGGGGACTTCTGCAACAAAATCGGCCAGGACCTGGCCTTTTATGGCTGGTCTTGGCTTGTACTTAATTGCATATTCTCCCAATTCAATTGCCCATTTGGCTAGACGTCTCGATAATTCGGGTTTGCCTAGAACGTTTGAGAGTTTGAAGTTGGTGAGAATGGTGATTGGGTGGCCCTGGAAATATCGTCTTAACCTGCGTGAAGCGTGTATAAGTGCTAAGACTAATTTTTCGAGGGTAGAGTACCGGGTTTCTACGTCTGTTAGTACACGGCTAACATAATAGATTGGCATCTGGATGCCCTTTCGTTCTACTAGCAGGACTGCCCCGGTTGCTCTATCTGTTGCGGATAGGTATAGGATTAACTCCTCTCCTGCTTGTGGTGCTGTAAGTGTTGGGAGTTCGATTAGGCGTGACCGAATCTCCTGAAAAGCTGCTTCCGCTTCTGGTGTCCAGCGGAAGTGCGTTTTCTTCAAGCAGTTTCTCAATGTTGACACGAAAGGAAACGACTTATCCGCATGGTTTGCCAAGAAGCGATTAAGTGCGACTAGTCGTCCATTCAGTGTCTGAGCCTGTTTGATGGTGGTAGGTGATTCCATTTTAACAATGGCTTCGACCTTTTCAGGGTTCGCTCCGAAGCCATCTTTAGTAACAATGACTCCCAAGAACTTCCCTTCTTCCATCCCAAATGAACACTTGCTCGGGTTGAGCTTCATGTTTATTTTTCGGAGCGTGTTGAAAGTTTCTTCAATGTCTTTCAACATCGCTTCTGGCTCGAGGCTTTTGATGACCAAATCATCCATATAGACTTCCAAGTTTCTCCCAATTTGGGCATGAAACTCTTTGTCCATTAGTCGTTGGTACGTGGACCCTGCATTCTTAAGTCCGAATGGCATCATTTTATAACAAAATGTACCATCGGGCGTCCGAAATGCGGTTTTGTCCTGGTCATCTATGGCCATGTGGATTTGATGGTACCCCTTATACGCATCCAAGAAGCATTTAAGGCGAAATGGTGCCAACGAATCCACATTGAGATCAATTTCTGGTAACGGATAACAATCTTTGGGGCATGCTTTGTTCAAATCTTTGAAATCTATGCACATGCGCCATTGTTTGTCATTCTTCGGTACCATTACGGGATTTGCAACCCATGTTTGATATCTACTAACGCGTACGATGCCTGCGTCAAGGAGTTCCTTGACTTGGGTTCTACACGCGTTAGTTTGTTCAGGCCCCATTACTCTGCGCTTTTGTACGACTGGCGTAACAGCCGGATCGCACTTGAGCTTATGCTCCGCCTTACTTCGGGGTACACCAGTCATGTCAGCTGGTGCCCACGTAAAGATGTCAGCGTTTTTCTGCAGTAAGCGTTTGAGTAATGTGCGGGTGGGATCAACGATTGTTGGTCCAATGGTAACGGCCTGGTCGGGGTATTTGCCATTGAAGGCCCATTTTTCTGGTTCGGTGATGGTTGGTTTGGCCATTTTTGGTTTGGGTTTAGATGAGACAGATGCGATGCATACCTGGGGAATGCCAGTGATCATCGCTACACCCTCAGCTGTTGGCCATCCCATCATGCCGTGGACTGAAGATACCACGGCGTTGAATCTTGCCATCCCGTCTCTTCCGAATAGGATGTCGTACGTGTGGTGTGGCTTTCTCATCACGACAAAATCCACGTCTTCTGTGCGTGAATGATTCCCATCGGTAAGAGTAACGGGGAAAGATAGGATACCCAGGGGGGTTTCTGTGCTGCCATCAAACCCTTCCATTGAAGCGTAGACCGTTTCCAGGCGCTCTTTGTCTTCATCATCCAGCTTGTCAAAGAACTGCCTGTACATCACCGTCGACGAAGCGCCGTTGTCAACAAGAGTGCGGGAAGTGATGTAATGCCCCAGCTGGCTTTTGATGACGATGGGGCCTTCTTTGCTGGGGCCTCCTGGCACTCGCGGGAAGCGCACCTCAGCTTCCTTCCACGCGCATGGTTCTGTCGCTCGTCTTTTTCTTCCTCCGACCTTGCCATGAACCATGTTGATGCTGATGTCGATGGGCTTTCGTCCGTTACCTCTGTACCGGTTGTCATTCCTTCCTCCCTTCCTGATTGATGCCACGAGATGTGCAAGTCTTCCATCCTTGACAAATGTCTCAATAATATCCTTCAAGGATGTGCACTCTTCAGTACCATGACCCTTTGTCCCGTGGAAATCACAGGATTTGCTTTGATCCGCATTAGGTTTCTGCCAGATCAATGGGGCTTTTGGCCATGGCAATTTTTCCGTGGCAAATATCTCCGTGACGCTCTTCGTGAGTGGCGTCCACCGGTGTTTTCGGTTTGAAGGGTGTGTGTTATCCCTTCCGCCAACAAGAGGGCGAGAGCTGGATGAGGTGTCAAAGTTTACCCTTGACTGCCAAATACCTAGCCTCCTCTTTTTGTTCTGCCGGGCGATCCGGACATTGTTCTCTCTTGTCCTCTGCGTGTAGAGGTGTGTACTCTGGGGAAGATCCCTTCCCAGTTGCTTTTCCGTCTCGGCAAAGCGCTTTGCCGCCGTCATGATGGCATCCCAAGTTGATGGCATGCCATCCTTACCCGTCAATGTGCGGATAAGTTCTGGGTATTCGGCGCCTTGGATGAAGGCGGCGCGAACCAGATCCTCGCTTATGTTGCCGAGACTAAGCTTTTTGGAGTTGAAGCGAGTGATGAAGTCCAGTAAAGATTCATCCTCCTCTCTCACGCAGTTGAGGATCGTCCACTGCTCTTCAGTGTACTTCCTCTGTTGGCTGAAGTGCTGGCTGAACTTGTTCTGAAAGTCCGCCCAGTCATATATGTGGTGGATCGGTAAACGATCGAACCATGCCCTGGCCGCTCCGACCAGAGTCATTTGGAACATGTAGCACCACGTGGGTTCCGTCCAGTTGCTGACGGTAGCCCCCGCAATGAACCTGTTCAAATGGTCGTCTGGGTCGGATAGACCATCATAAGTGCCAATGTTGGACATTTGCTTGGCACTTCTCGGGGCGATTGCTTCCGCAATGTCCCTTGCGAATTTTGACTTTCCTGCATTTGTAGCAGTTGGTCTAAAGGTCTTGGAGAAGTCACGCGGGTTTCTCTCCGCGATTGGTTTAAAAGCTTCCCCAAAATTCCTTTTTGGTTGGACGTCCGTTTCCTTACGCTTCCCTTTCGCCTTATGGCGAGGGTTCGCGTCGGTATCGGACTCCAACTCGTCTTCTGAGTACTCGCAGTCACTGCTCATATTGAGGTGTTGGCGAGTACTGCCGAATTCGTCGGCCTGTTGAGCTGAATGCAAGCGTTCATCCAACTCGGCTTGGAATTCTCTTTGCCGTGCTTCGGCCCACGCCTTCACTTGATCTAGTGTTTGGCGAGGGACCCTCGTTCGTTTTTCCAGCTGGGTATCGGTGAACCCCAGTGGAATATTTACTGCACTTGCCCCGGCTTGGGTAGTCGGGGTAGTGTTCGTAAGGATTGTATAACCGCCGGTGTTCCCCCCAGTTGCTGGGGTTGTTATCGGGGTTTCTTGGTCGGTTACAGGCCTTTGGACCGGAGTAACGTTAACCATTTCTTCAGAAATTGTGAAAAAACTAAAATAGTTCTAGCTTTTATGCACGGATGGCGCCAATGAAGAAACACTAAGTGACCCGGTACAGATTATAGATAATCTGGGGGTTAAGTAATGTTTCCCACGGATGAGATCTAGCTGAGAAGGCTGTTCTTCAGGAGACCTGCAAAACAAACACCGTAAGCTCGTCACTGAGAAGGGGGGGGGGGTTCCTCCTTGTGACCACCCTCCGGCGTGAGAATCAGACTAGGTTGCTCTGAATATAAGTGTATATTAAGAGATTGCTAGATAACTGGATAGCAGATGATCTTACCATTCCAAGATGTTGGAGTATTTATAGCCGAAGGTAGGTTTCCTAGAAGGTACAGCCGGCTGAATAGTATTCCTGTTCTACCAACAGTGGACTATGCACAGGCCATACTGGTTGGTGGATAGATTACGGCCAACAGTAACTATGTCGGCTGCACTATTCCTCCAACTGTAGATTTATGCACGTCCTACCTACTGTGGATTATACGCAGGCCATGCTGGTTTGGTGAATAGGTTACGGCCAACAGTAACACTATTTCACCAACTGCAGGCTATGCACGCCCTGCAGTTAGGGTTGGTGAGTAGGCAGCGGCTAATAGTGACAAACAGTACTAGAGGGTGCTCCTCCTCGCACTGTTGTCGGCGAGCTGTCACCCTGTGATTGGCTCATGGGTTGTTCTGGTCAGATCGTCTGTCCTATCCATACCTTGGTAGGTATAGTACAAAAGATCTTTCAGAATCATACAGACTGGCTCATTTAGGCGGGATTGTTCCCGCCTTGCTCATTCCTTCATGTGACTACTGAAGTATCTATTGTCTTGTGCGTGTAGCCCTGCTGTCTGCGGGTAGCCTTCCCTGATGGCTTGTATCCGCAACTGCGGGAACAGGCGGGGTACTTCACCATTGGGAGGCTTTCCCTGCGTGTACAGCTTGCGTACTGCGCGTAAGGTTCTATGAGCATGGTGGGTCCTGCGGAAGCAGATGGCCTTTGCGCAGACGTCCCTGTTCAAAGTGAGTCTTGCGGGACCAACTGGGCTCTGCTGGGACCTACCTCTTCAGTTGTGATAGCATATTTGAACTTTATAATACATTTATATACCATAAGATATAAGAAATGTTGTATAATACACTTTGTGATATATATTGTTTGACATGTTAATAAATATTTATAGAGATTATTGTATAAAGCAAATAAATTATCGAAGTTGGTTGCTTTATTGTCACTCTTATAAAAAAGTATAATGGCATACATATACATATGGCACCCAAAGTGTCAAAATTTCATAAAATTCATTATTAGTTTATAGATAGTCGTAATATTTTATTCTTAAACATCTTACAGGATTCGGTTGTATAACTACTTCTCAGTTTATATCATGTTTTAATTTAGTGAAAATAGATAAATTGCATGTGGATAACAAATGATGTCCAATAACTCGTGTTATTTATTTGAAATACATTATTATTAAAAGTGTGTTTTATATGGGTGTATTATAATAATGAAAATGTGTATATTATTTGTTGTTGGAAATGTATATGAATTCTAGTTGTTATACATTAATGGGTAAATCAAATAAATGACCAAAGTTGTGGTATATGACCACATGATATAAACATGCTTGAATTGTGATCAAGAGTTATAATATTACACCGATATACCAAACTCAATAAAGCTTATTATAAATGTATGGAAGTTGTAAGATTTTGGATCACTAAATCTCAATGATTATGGCATATAACTTCTTCTCAGTTGATGTTTTATGATAAGAAGATTATTTATACAAGTTGTGAATAATACAATTTCCATTGACTAACCTCATATACTCTTGAAGTAGTAAGATTGTTAAAGAATACCAAGAAAACGCCCACCATGAAAGTTGTGTGGTGCTAATCCATTCCCTAAAGTGAATGTGATGATCGGCTATAACTAAGGAAATTGTAAAGATGACACCATAAAAGTTATCTAGTTAATAATCCATTCTTTGAAGTGCATGTGATGATATAATGATCGGCGTAAACTCTATGATCATGGTAATCGAATAAATTGTTATAATGTTCATGTTAATAATGAGATCAACTATGTTAATAATGTGGTGATTATAAAATGATCGGTGATAAAGGTCATGATATTGGTAAATGAGGACGTTATAATGACCCTTACGTTGATAATGAGATCAACCATGTTACTATTGACCACAAGAAGTGGCACGCTAGGTGAGTGATTATACGAGAATAAAACACGGGAAACGTGTTTTAACATGAGTGTTTAGAATGATGATATACTATATGATCATAATACATAAATTTATGGATCATGATTGTTTTGGCTTGACCGGTTTGACCATTCCGAGCCATTGATGATGTGAATTTATTGGAGAACTAGAAGATTCTTCATGATAATTAAACATACAATGTTTGTCCTCAAGGGGAAGTTAATTGTTAACCAACTAAGTTGGGTTTAAATCTCTAATATATTATGAAAATGATAAAAGTGTATGTATATCCTAACATGATACCATTTAGTGTTTTTAAATCGATGCATCGTCTAAATGGTTATCAAATTCGCAACCTGAAGTTGGCGTGACTTGTGACTTAGCTAATAGCAAGCACACTATTCTAGAGGTGATCTTAATTCCCATATTACTAATGATTATTGGAATAAGTGTTAAACAACATGTGATTATTATTTTTGTCTATGACGATGATCAAACGTCTATGATTGATTGCAAAACCAATAATCATGAGAGCAAGAGTTCATATTTGTATGTTGCAGCATATGTTTTTATGTGACGTATTATTAAATCACATATGGCCAATAAGTTATAATTCTTCATCCCCATTACAATTGGTTTTCAGTCAGAAACCAAATATTTCCCATTTATAGTTTTTAAAAGTGCCTAACACATTGCAATTACTCCACCATAGTGCACAAATATGAGACATCAAGGAAGGTTGGGAATATATGTTGGATATGGAAAAGTATTGATAATTACGTATTTAGAGTCATTAACGTGGGATTCGTTTACGACTCAATATTAATTTTTACTTAAACAAAATAATATTTCCAACATGAGGGGGAAATAAGAAGCAGTTGAAAAATTAAAAAGTTGTAATGAATTATCATTATGTTGATCCTCGAGTTAAAAAATGCAAACAAAAAGTTAAAAAGATAATTCATTTACAAGAATTAGGCAATTAACTACCAGATGCATTCACTAACCTAAAGAGAGTGACTAGCTAAGTCACATATAACAACTGCTAGTGCTCCAATTAATATTATTGAAAAGACAACCATACATTGGTGATAAGTCTATGGCACGCCTGGAGCGTGATAGATTATTTGGTTCAAAGAATAAAAATCCTCGAAAATGGAGCAAGTAATGAAAATGGTCAAGTCGAGGTATAATGAAATATTCTCTTTAAGAGACGATAGACATGAAGGTTCTAGAAGAGAACCTCATGTACCTGAAATAAAAGAGATCTCAACAAACTATATCATGTCTAGATATATATGGAATCGAAAAAAAAATCGACGTTGATAATTTTGTATAGCGCTTGAAATAATGAAAACGATGAGGATTAAGAACTAAGTTCTGCCGATAAATAAGATATTAAAATGATTGGCCAAAATGAATAGATGCAAATGATGCAGAAATGAATTCTCTCACGAATCTGCTAGTTTTTGGACAAGTGGTCCATACAACTAATTGTTGTAATATATATTAGGTATAAAAGAGTCTAGTCTGCGAAAGCGTGATAAGAAAAATAAAATTATGCAATGTAAGGCATAATTAATGGCACAATGATGAGAATATATTATTTAGTGATGGATGCAACACAATTTAATCTGGTAATACAAGAGAGAATTGATATGCATCTGATAAATATTATGATAATGAAATTTATCCTTTAAGGATTTTAATTGCCAAAATTATATATAATAAGTTCTCGAGAATGATATGATTGTATTATATAAATTTGGATCCAAGTACATATTATTCTTATATACATTGATGAATGGAATATATATGGAACTCCTGGTGAGTTTACTATCATGATTTATTGGTTAAAAGTAAGCATTTTAAGGATGTAATTCCTATGCATTAACAAGCATATGGTGATATTCAATAAACTATGTACCAGAATGGTACAATATGAAATGTTTCTTATATAATTATGGACCGTATATTTGAATATGATATCGAAAATGATGTGAAACTCTTGAAGAGTAAATTTGTATACATGATTGGTCAAAATGGAAAGAAGTCCATGACAGATTGTAAAATCTCTTAACTAGTATGTTGTATACATGATTAGTCAACAAGAAAGGAAGTCCATGACATATTAGACGTGCATGAAGCATTTAAACTAAAATTTCTAGAAATTTATTATATGAAATGAAAAGTTCTATATGTGGACTACAAAAGTCGGATCAGAAATGATAAGATCAACTCGGTGATATCTTGTTGAAAAGAGGTATCGATATGATTGATTCCATGTGTTGAATATTTTAATATTAAATCAGCATTATCATGTGATGATTGCGTTGTATCTCGTAAAGAGATGGTATGCGGGTCGAGCATTTGAGTAATAATATTTTTATATCAATCAAATTTCATCTAGAAGATGTTGAAACATATTAATACGGATAAAGTTAATCTCATATAGAACAAATTATCCTTATTATCAATAAAAATTCTTAGTCAAGAAGTACACCATATTTATCAAAATTGATGCCATAATTCTTGCTAGTTATACACAATTATGTATATTATATTTATATTTATTGACAAGATATAATTTGTTTTAGTGATGAGCATCGAAATGAGTTAAACATAATATTTTGATATATGCAGGGTATGAAATATATAAGTTTATATTTTACTAACCCGTAAAAAAAAGGTTTGGTTAGTCGTATCGATGCAGGGAATATAATATAGCAAATTCATGGATTTCATGTCACTTATTTATAAGATGAGGTACTACAAGTCACTTATTTACAAGATGATGTACTATTAGTCATACACGAAGATAGTATGTAATTCCTCCAAATAATGAAGTGTACGCTACAAGATCATGCGGCATACACGAATATAGTACGTAATTCCTCCAAATAATGAAGTGTACACTACAAGATCACGCGGCGGATTCTTAACTATAAAAGTCTCAAACAAACTTTCCAAGAAGATCGAACCCATAACTAACGGATGTATTTATGAGGGGGAGTATTATACGCGTTGCATTCTTTTTCCCTTAGCTATGGTTTTGTCCCAATGAGTTTTCCTAGCAAGGTTTTTAATGAGGCAACATCATCAAGCGTATTTCATCATGTGTATAGTCAAGGGGGAGTGTTATGAATACATTTTAATATGGTGACTCTCCACATGCATAACCTCATTCCATTCATTTCCTTTTATTAATGCAATATCCTTATAAATAAATGTATCTTGTATTTGATCATGTACATCAATAAAAAATCATCCCTCCCATTCTCTCTGTATTAGCTAATAGGTTCTAGTTGTTTTATAACAATAACCTGTTTATCCTATTGAAAGTTAGTTTTTTATACATTGATCATCCCAATATTCACTATAAAAATTGTTGTTTTAAGCGTCTTCCTATAGCAACGACATGTTCACATTCGTTGTCAGTAGGGAAGACGGTACCGGACCGGTACCGACCGGTCCCGATCCCGAAAATCCCTAATTCTTGGTACCGGTACCGGAACGGTACCAGGATTATACCGGTACCGGAGGTAAAAAATCGTGAAATACCGGTCCCGTACCGGCACCGGTACCATACCGATCCCGAAACTTAAAACTTTGATACTGATTCGGTACCGACGGTACCAAATCGGTACCGATTTCGGTATCGGTACCAATCGATACCGATCCTGATTTTGCTCATCCCTAGTTGTCAGCGTAGCCTTTAGCGACGTCATGTCGTTGCAAAAAGTTTTGTTGGCACAACTGGAAGCTAAAAATAACAAATTTCGTCGTAATATTTAATATGTGATATCACTATATGTTATTCCGTATCGACGACAAGTTGTGTAAAGATCATTCCAACTTTTTTTACTAGAAGTAAAGATTTAATAAACTAAAATTTCACCCCTTTTCCAATGAGTTGTTGTCACGACAAGGTTGACCTAATTATTTCCGAATAAAGATAAAATTACAATAAAATGAAATGAAATTTCTTTTTGTCCTGATGACATGCCGTCGCTAATGGGTCCGCCTATAATATTTTGCTATATAACCGGTCAATTTAATTTTCTACCGATGTTTCGCTTTTGATTCGATTAATCTTAATTAATCTCTTTTAGAGATTTACATTGATATGCTTGGCTCAAAGGGTGTGAACGTTGAGATCATACAATGCTTGGGGCAATACAGCATCCTGGAATTTTATATTAGATCATACAAGTGGTTATAAAATGATATATAAAATAACGAATATTCGATTATAAACACCCCACAAAAAACGGGTTCCTCATGGGAGATTTGATTGCATTTAAAATGGATCCATTTTATATGATACAAGTTGGCCATACTAACATCAAAGATCATTTGCCACATTAATATATTACACACGACAATGTTCATCAGGTTATCGAATCAACTACTTCTGGTCAACCAATGTTAAATTAAACATGCTAATGAATCAACAAGTTAAGTGTGTCTTGTTAACCCAATGAATAATTTAAATAAACCTAATCCAACACATTTAACAGATAAAAATTATTCAAAAAAAAAACTTATTAGTTTATTTATTCATGATCGTTAGGTGTGGATCCTTGTATCTTGCATACAACAATTTCAATAATACAATGAGATGGTCCCATTTGTGGATACAGAATCCGGCTTAGTTGTATTTATGATACCCTTTATTTATAAAACTAATGTGCTATTTTGAAATACTTGTGCAGATTAAGTAGTCCACGACTCGTATGATTTAACAAACGTGTGGATACAAATATTAGGGGTGGATACAAATATTAGGGGTGATGTCGCTGTAACATCACCTTTTGTTAATTTATGAATGTGAATTGATATTAAGCGGGGCAGGTCAACACAAAAGTTAAAGTTGAACCCGTTAATGTTCTCTCTATCTACTCACTATCATGCTTTAACAAATGCTAACGATAATTCACATCCTTGTGGTTTTAAATTTTTTTAAAAGAAGCTCATCATGATCAAGAAGCCTAAAACACTTGTCATAATCGTGACTTGTAGCATACAAAATTTACGCAAATGCATTAAATTGATGTTAGAGCGATTTTATAACAGTAACAAAGATTTGATGAAGAGTATAAAGCTACGTAGCTCACATGAATGATTTACATATATGGGTCAAGTTATGTGTCATTTTCTCTAAAAACTTTTTAACTTTTCCATATTAGGATTATTATTATATAGTCCACATTAGCTTGTCTATTTAGTTACAATAAGTGAACACATCAAATTCGCTGATTTGAGTGTATATTACGGAGTATTTATTAGGAAAAAGGACAATAACATATAAAACTAAAAAAATAGTTAAATAAAACTAAAAAAATAGTTAAATAAAACTAAAAAAGCCACTTAATTAGAGACTACAACTTAACCAAATATATACAAAAGCAAAGCCATTCATATCAATGTAGGATCAACCCTAATCATATCGATCACTATTCGAAGTCCTCATAAACACGATCGTCATCGATCAACCCCATGTCCGCATGGGTTTTTAGATGATAAGATCAATAATGGTACTACTATTTTATCACAAGATAAATATGAAGATAACTCAACTTTATGAAAGTCCCTCAAAGCTCACTTTCTAATGTTGTCGTTTACATTTGCACACAGAATATATATGTACCTTTTTAAACAGGTTCCTTGTCGCTAATCATGAAAAACACACACACCAACAAATTCGCCATGTGTACGTTAAAAATGCATGAAAGGAAGTATCGTCTCAAATAATGAAAAAAAAGTAATAATTTTGTAGTCAGATTTAACTTTTTAGCATAAGTATTTATTATATTATATCCCTCGTAAAGTTCCACTAACTTTTCATCTTTATGACCAACAAAAGTAAAGTGTACTTCATTTTTCATATTTTCTCATGAGCCGAACGCAAAATTCTATCAAATTAACAAAAGTGCCAAAACTTTTCTAATATAAGGTGTATAAATGACAATGTTCACTTAAATGTTTTTTTCTATTTGATGTTACGGGTTTGAATCTTACTCATGTGTCATATGTTTTAAAAGTATGCAAAAATCTCGTCAAGAAATCGATATGCTTGTCAACTCAAGGGGGAATAGTGATGGCCTGAAAATCAGCATGCTCGTGGCCGGAAAATCAATGGTTGTCGGCTCTTTGTGGTTTTGGTGCACCATCAAGTCAAACAAAGTAGAAATTGCGAGTTGTGACGTTTTTAGATGAAACAGACAAATATAACAAAGTCTCATGGACGAGTTTAGCATGTCACTCTTTTTTTTTTTAATGAAAACTTAAAAAGACACTATGGTGGTGTACGTTTTTATATATTTTTATTCATTATTTATAATATTTCTTTTAATTTTATCCTTTTTGGAAGAATGTTATATTAAACTACATTTCTTTGTTAAGCTGTTTTTCTCTCATTTTTCTTATTCGGAATTAATATTCTAAAATACGTAATTTGCATTAAAATTAGGGAAATAATTTAACAAATGGTTTATTGGATGTGTGGCTGTGTTGTCACACACGCAGCCTGCGTTGATAATTATTTTCTAACAAATATATAACTACTTTTATTTATCACTTTTTAGCTTTATAAAAAAGTTATGTCCATAAGTACCTACTTTTGAAAAAGATAAATGACACTTTTGGATATTATTGCGGTGTCCCACAATAATAACTTGACACATTTACGTTGTTGATGCATACATTCAACCAAATGTGTGAAAATAAGTTAACATCTAACATATTTTATTGTTAACAGATAAAACGAATTTTTTATTAAAATATAAACGAAGCAAACAAGTCAATAAATAAATTGAGTAATCTTGATTTTTTCTATTAATGAGTACCTGAACGGCTATTCTAATACTATCTAAGTAAAGTTTAAAACTCATTAACTCACCAGAGACGGTAGTAGTTTATGATTAACTTGGTTGGTACCTGAATGTAGAGATGATCAACAAAACCGGTTCCTGGAACCGAACCGGTGGACCCGAACCGGTTCCTACCCGTTTTTTGAGGAACCGGACCCTATCTGATTCAACCCGATGATCCGTGACCGGTTCTTGCATTTCTGAGTGGGGGCGGGTGGGAACCGGAACCGGTTCTGGAACCGGAACCGGTTCCTAACCGTTTTTTTGGCCGTTTTTTGACCGTTGGGGTCAAAAATAGCCGTTTTTTGACCGGTTACGGTACAGGAACCGGGTTAGGAACCGGTAAGAACCGGTTAGATAGGTTAGGGGTCCGAGGGTGGGAGAACCGGTTCGGTTCCCTAACCGGTTCGAGCCTGGAACCGGTTTAAAAGGTGGTTTTGAATATAGGAACCGGTTAGGAACCGGTTCCGGTTCCTAGTCCCAAACCGTTTTGAACATCTCTACCTGAACGGTTGTTTTTGGAGAAGGTGGACAACCAATAGAGAAAAGTGAGCCCCCCCCCCCCTCTCACACGGGAAAAAACCCAACACACACAAAACACATGTATAAGTAAAGTTTTAAAACCATAGCATTTATTGAACCGGACACTGAACACACCTGAATGATATAATAATTAATTATGAAATATTTAAACATTACACAAAACTTAATTTTAGTTCTTGAGGTTTAACTAGTTTTAAGTACCCGAGTAACAAACCCGATTTTTTAACAATTTAAGGCATGCGGTTTCAGATTGTTAAGCAATTACGCCGTTAACCTTCCGAGAGACTCAAATGGTTAAATATAATTGATATAACAACATAATTGATATAACAACTCATCATTATCAGTTATATTATACAAATAATTATTCACATTATAATAACAACAATACAAATAATAATATAGGTCAAACGGGTCAACCCATGAACCACCAGGTTGACCCGAACCTAACCCGTTTAACTAAACCCGTGAATTTGTACCTGAACCTATTTGTATCCAAACTCAAACCCACGAATTTCGAGTTATGCTCGTGTCCTGTCGGAAATTCCCAGCCCTAGTTGTAATGACATTTCATGAACTTTTAAGTTGACTAGCCCGAATGCGCACCCGACTCAAATTAAATTTCAAAATTATGCCGAGTCCAGATCCAAACTCCTTTTAACATTCATTTAGTGGGCTTTCTTATATCCATGACCGAAGTACAAGCCTTGTTACAATGTTACATATAACGGAGCCACGGAGGCCCAATATGATTGGCCACTGCTGCCGGTCAGCCGGTGACGGTGTGCCCGTACGGTGGAAAGAGTACCCGTCCGGCACCTCCTGAATCTGATTACGGATCGGATAACATCCTCCTTCACAAGGTATTATTATTATTATTATTATCATCCTCAGCTTCGTATTTAATCATCCAAAAACGGTTCCTGCTTACGTAAATTAAGTACCCTAGGGTTCGTTATAATATAAGTTGTGTTGATATTGAACTCGTTATAGATTTTATCATTTTAATTGAATTTGGCGGTAATGTAATCGAATAATATGCTTAAGTAAATTATGAAAGAATAATTGTTGAGTACTCGGATTAATTAGAGCTATATGCTGCATATGCATACCCTAAGATGATGATATTGGGAAGAAGCAAGTGTTTTTCGAGTTGCGGAAAGGATTAGAACAAACTTGTGTTGGTAATTAGTTTTAAATAGTTTTAAAATCTTCCATTAGGATTACTGGATTAGGACAAGTTTACTTTTTTATATGAAAATAAGATCATATAGATATAGATCATATTATCAGTCGCTAGATAAGCTACCCGATAGCTGCATTGACTAGAAAGACGATGGGTGAGATCTAGGTTGAGTGAAGAGGCTTCCGACATGGACCTCACGCCTTTTTTAGTGTTGCCGGCACACGCTTATGGTATTAATATGTAAAATCAAACTAAGTACAAGAAAAACAGGTAAGTTACGTTTAAAATTTAAAATAGATTAAATTAGTTATTGTATATCTCGTTACACCTTTAAAATTTGAAATAGATTAAATTAGTTTAGTTTTTAGGACAAACTATAGTAACTAGTAAGTTCTAACTTTATATAGAGAAAAAAGCAAGCCCATCTCATTCTCAATTCACAAATTTTGCTAACATGTATTTGTTTTTGGTAAACCATAAATGTGTATGAGTTGGGCATATATAAGTTAAATGTTGAAACTACTTGGTCAACTTCATTAAACTCTCATAAAGATTAGATTATGCTGAAACTAAATTTATTGTGAAATACATGCATTATAATGACTGGCAAGAAACATAGTCTTGTATGTTAGATCCTTTATTAAGTTTGTCTCAAATCTCAGTTGCACGTTCAAGAAGTGTTTGGTTACACGCTGTGTAACCGTGTGGCTCTTTGTTTCTGAAGGTAAGATGAATAGAATGATAGATTGTTGATCACCGGTAGTGTGATGAATGCATTACAATGGAACATATTAGAAACTCACATTGGCTGACAAGACTTTCTTGAGTTTCTTCTATACATTGAAATAAATGTAATTCTAAAACTGACTGCGCAGCCAAAATAGCGTTAAGATACATTATCTTTTCATTTTCGATTTCGACACGAGTTAATCCAAGAGGAAGGTCTCTATTATTTAGTAATATTCTTTAGCAACCAACGAGTCTTCTTCTGTGCACGTGGTGAGCGTGTGGCATGACAATGTCAATGATAATGGCTTTAGCGCGTATGAGACAGTCATCAGCAATGACGAACATTTCAACATCACGTGATTTAAATTATTGATTGCAAAAGCTATAAATAGAAGAATATCATTAGGTTCATTATCAGTAAGACAAACATCCCTCTAAGCTAAGTTTTTTGAGGTAGCTATAAGCTGATAACAACACGTTAGATCAAAGGGTATCATGTCACATAAAATGTTTCTGCGTACATAAAGTGTAGGGCTTGCCATATTATTGATTTTGTGCTTGATTAAAAATTGTTCTGAAATTGAACTCCTTTCCTAAATTGACCATATATTTTAATGGAATTTGGCGGCCGTGTAATCAAGTCTAGGATTTAGTCGTTCGATAATCGATTCCTATTGTTTGAGCAATTCTTTCCTAGTAAGTTAGATGCCAACTGGTGTGTTTTTCATCTTCAAAACTGATATGGATCTGCACGTCTATATACACATTTGCTTACTAAATTTGAACCTATAGAACATGCCACACGTACATTTCCATGTTTAGGTATGATAGAATAATAAGCTTAAGATCTTATGAATGTATTTGAGCTCATGTACAAATAATCACCTAAAGTACACGGTTAATTTAGAGCTATATGCTGCATATGCATGTTCTAAGATGACGGCATAAGCTTTTAGAAGCAGTCTAATGTATTCGACACTTCGACTATTGTTTCTGCCGCTACCATAACCTCTTATGGCCTTCTATCGAGGTCTCATGTTCAAATCTTGCTTTTGGTGGTTTCCTACTATAACCTATTAAAAGCGACCCACCCATCACAATGACTTTCTGATAACGTGTTCTTATGATTACAACAGCAAAAAAGGATGAAGATATAGGGAGGAAACATGTAATTTTTTAGTCCTAGAAAAGAATAGAACAAACTTGTGTTGGTAATTAGTTTAAAATTTAAATAGTTTTGAAATTTCTTTGACCAACCACAATCAAGGTCTAAAATGTTCAATTAGGATCAGGGAAACTTCCTGAAACCTTGTGAAGCTAAACGAAAAGTACTTCTTTGGCAAAATAGTATTATATACGTTACATATGCGCCAGAATATCAATTTGTGATTACATGTGATGACCAATAGCTACAAAAGCAACTCAATAGTTACATGGACTAGAAAGACATAAGATGTGTGAGATCTAGGGTGAGTGAGGAGCCCTCTGATATGGAGATTGTGGCCAAAGGCTGAAGTTATAGAAATAGACAAGATCTAGGTTTTGAGAGTTATATTTAGAAATAGGCAATGGTTTTTTAGAGAAATTACCTTTTTTGTTTGAAATCAGAATTTTGTATCAAAAGTTAATTTGTATTAGGACCAACTATAGTAACTAGTATGTTAGAACTTCTTATAGAAGAAAAACAGTAATGTAGAAATTTGGAACATCTTAATTTGTTAAATACTATATTTAAGACGATATAGATCTTGAGTTTGCTAGCGTCGTGTTTCTTATTAATCAAATTTGTTAACACAAGATAAGCTAAACCTGTTAAAGAAACAGGCCAAGCCCGATCTCACTCGTGAATTTAGCTAACATGAGTCGGGCATATGCATGTTAGACGCCGAAACTACAGTCTAGGTCAACTTCATTAAACTCATAAAGAGTAGATGATACTGAAATCGAATTTATTGTTAACTGCATACATTATGCTGAATAACAGGAAACACAATACTCTATGCTAGATCTTTAGCGGCCACGCCCTGGGTAGTCAACCATATCAGGTTCTAATTTGCCGTACTTATCTTCCTTGTCTTGTAACGTATGAAGCACTAGACTCGGTCCACGGGAACCGGCAGGGCCGGCCTTGGGCCATGGCAAGGTGGTCGACCGCCATAGGCCCGACACCCGATAGGCCCGAATTTTTTTTATTTTTTTTAAATTATTGTTTTTTTATTAAATACAATATGTGTATTTAATGTTTAAACTCAACTACATAACCAATAATTTGGTCTAGTGGCAAATGGTATTACTCCCAACCAAAAGGTTGTGGGTTCTAATCTCATTTGACACATGTTTAATCATATTTTTAAACAAAAGTTTTTTATACAACCCAAATTATAACCAAGTAAACCCGTATAAAAATTAAATTGTTTAAACCTAACAAAAAACTTTTTTTACTTGAGGCCCAAAATTTTTTTTGCCTTCGGCCCAATTTTTTTTTTTGCTTTCTCAGAGCCGGGCCTGGGAACCGGCATAACAAAATTTGTCTCATTTTTACATTTGATATGTATTTAGTTATGCGCCATTTTAACCATGTAACTCTTATTTTTCTGAAGGTAAGATTGATAAATTAAGATGGATTGATTGTGGATCATCATTAGTGATGATATGAATATGTTACAATGGCACGTATAACAAACACCCTATGACTGGCATGACTTTTTTTTCTTGGCAGCAAAATAAATATTATTTCTAAAATGACCGTGTAGACAAATTTAGCGATATAATACATTATCTTTTCGTATCAATTTTCTACACAGGTTGATGCAAGAGGAAGGTGTCTATTTTTTTATTTAACTCCTCGAGCAATCAACGAGTCTTGTATCTGGTGGGTGGTTAGGGTAAAGACATTGACAATGATTTTTAACATATATGCATGTATGAGACGAGACAGTCAATGATGATGGTGATATAGACTTTTTTTTCCTGAAATTAATTACTCATAACACCAATGGACCTACACAGAATTCGAACCCTTTTAGGTTCGGGGAATACACATTACCACCAAGATGTCCCCATGAGGATGATAATGATCGAGAATTCAAGATCACGTAATTTGAATTATTGATTGCAAAACTATTAAAAGGACGGGGTTAGGTTTATCAGCATTATTATATTTCTGTTTAAGCCAAGTTTTTTGAGGTAACTATAAACCGAAAGTAACTAACTGGAATCAGCGGGAATAAGATCGCTCACTTTGACTCAAATCACACAGGGTTACTCTGCTGAGGAATCCTTTCATTCACTTTAAAACCTAAAAGTCTGCTTCACATCCCAGTGACTACTAACCGTAAAATAACCACTTGCCTTATTTTGATTCATTTACACTTCTAAACTTTAGTGTATCACTAATTTATTCAACTCTGAATTTATTACACTAGCTAGTCGCCTCGTATTGATGCAACGTTCAAAACATGGTCTAAAATATGACATCGGGCATGGAAAGCGCGATTTTGAAGAAAAGCGCATACAAGAAAACCAGACAATGGTATTGTCATTTATTTGTAATATTAAATTTGAGTTATCAATCAAATGCTCCGCAACCAGCTGAGGCTTACCCACTACTAACCGAAAAAAAAACTCTCAAAGCTGATGATCAATAAGGATGTTTCCGTAGGCAACCAAATAATAAGAAGTTACTTGGTATTGTTTTAAAATAATAATGTAAGTAAACTCACATAAGGTCTTGATTTAGTTTTTGATATATATATGTAAGATATCGCATAGATAATGTTTAAATACTCATCAACTCGGCTACTTCTCATTAAATAAAAACCATGACAATACAACCAAGGATAAAAACCAAAACATGCTATCTTATTTATTCATTCTTCACTATACCAATCTGGATCAATGCTCAAAGTTCCACAGCCAACCTAGAGCCGAACCAACCACTAGCCCGATAACCAAAGCCGTTTCCATAGCCATCCCAACCACCTCCGCCTCCTTAATCGGAACAGACTTTGGTGCTAGCATCATCAGCACACTTGTGAGATACCCATTGCTCACCCCAAACATCAAGGTCAAAAAAATCACCGGACCTTCACTATGCATCCATCTGGGTCCATTTACACACCCGATAAAAAGCGGATAAAACAGCACCCGGGCCATACAGCTCCACACGGCCCCTTTACTCCCCTTAGGCACATAAATCGCCGTCAAACACTTGCCCAAAAAGTCACCAAGATTAAAAGTTGTAATCAGGATTATAGGATACCAATCCTTAAAGTAAGTCGATTTAACGTTTTCACTCAAATAACCAGGGAAAATCGACAAAGAAACTACATATGTTATAAACACCGCGGTCACCAGCCATCGGATCTTCTTCACCACCTCCCAGAAATTCAACGAGATTAACATGTGATTGGTCCCATTATTTTGTTTTCTGCTTCGGTAGCATCGGATCACCGGTAACTTATGTAAAACATTGGTTAAGAAAACGCATAAAACTATGATTAACGCACTAAACACGAAGTAGATCTGTGCGCTTGTTCGGAGACCTTGTTGTGTGTGCGGAAGTGACGCCTTTGTTATTATTCTTAATATTGAAACCATCAGACCTGCAAAATTAAACTCAATTAAGTTTCATTTTTTTTAAAGAACCCTTATTAAAAAATATTCAACTATGATCTCGTAGTCTAGTTGTATAGTGTTTACCCTCACAAAAGTTGTGTGACTTTAGATCCTTAAAAATACAAAATTAGGTATTATTTAGGCGTAAAAAAATATTGTTAAAAAAATTAAAAAGAGATCCGAGTACCATACCCGCGGTGGCATTGCCTGCGAAAACCGCTTGCATGTACCGTCCGGGTAGTTCTCCAGTGGCTCCAACCAAGCTTCCGCCCACTAGACCATCAGCTAAGCCACTAATCATAACCATGGCCACAAGCACAAAAAAAGCGATATCCGTTATCGCTTTCCTTTGCCTCCCGTGAACGATCCAATCAGTCACGGGAGCAACCATCAAAGCACAAATAAACAAACCCTGGCCTATATTCATCCGGGTCCGAACCGAGGGAAGTTTAACCCGGCTGGACCTGGACCAACACATGAGGGTAAAAAGCACAATAACCGCAGCCGACATGTACCCGACCGAGAACACCTTGTTGATGTGCTTGTTCGGGTACAAGTACTGAAAATAATCAACAGCTGTGATGAAAGCATTCCATGGGACTAGATATCCTGCACCGAGTAGAAAGTGAATGATGTAAGTGAGATGGTAAGGGTCTTTCGGCTCGTGTTCGTCGTCGAATACTGTTTCCGGGTTCTCGATTGACCGGGTGGTCTCCATTTCCGGCACCGAATGGATGAATTAATTGTCGGAATGTGGGAGTTGTGGTGTGTTATCTATGTATGGTTTTATACAGTGATGTTTGCATGTTTTCAGTTATGCAAAAATATGCCAGGTGGTAAAGGATAAATATCAATTTGATATTTTGTTTTTTTGTACAAATGGCGTATTTTACATGTGATACTGAAATGATTTATGAATTCATGTTTTTTTAATTTTAACAATGTGGATAAGTTATAAAGCTTCTTACAAAATAAGATTACGAGATTTAAATATTAATAAACATATATATTTATTATATTGGTTGGCAGTTTTCAATTAATTCTTTAATTTGATTAGTTGGTAGTCGATTTGAAGATAAAATGATAATGTAAGAAAAAGAGGAGATATATATATCTAGGCTGGAAGATAAAACAATAAGGGCGTGTTCGTTTCACGGAATTTGTGAGATTCAAAGGAATTTGAATTTAAATCCCATGACATGACGTGTTCGTTTCGTTGGAATTGGAATCTTAATTCCATTATGGTGTGTTCGGTTCAAAGAATTGGAATTGGAATTCAATTCCTTCAAATTCCTTTTAATATCCTTTCAAAATGTGGAGGAATTCAAGGAAATTCATTGAAATCTTATCTAGAGGGTTTTTTTTTTTTAACGAGGACAACAAACAAAACATTTTAGTTTTTTTATATTTTGAGTTATGATTTTTTTATTATTATTTTTGAATATTTTTTTGAGGGGTTTTTAATCTTAATAGAAAACCCATAAAAAAACTAAAAAAAAATTATAAAAAATAATAATGCAAAATATAAATAAAAAACAAAAAAAATCTAAAAAAGCTAAAATGTTTTCGCTGTTGTCATTGTTAAAAAAAAACACTTGATTTATATTCATTTGTCAAATGAACACATTAAGAATGTATTTGGATTTCAATTCCCTCCAATTCCAATTCCTATTGGAATGTTCAGATTCCAAATCCAATTCCTTCAAATTCCAAATCCTATGCAAATTCCAATTCCAATCTATTCCATTCCATTCCATTCCATGAAACGAACGCACCCTAACTATCACGTTTTATGCTTTTTAGTTTTTACATGGTTTGTATGTTTAAGGTGTAATAGAGTTGTAATGGACTAGTTTAGTATTATCTAAATGTTTATATAGTTTATAACTTACAACGATAATTTGTTCATTTTTTTAATGACGAACATTACTGTATTTTAAGTCACTGCACTCTCTAAATTGAAGAGTACCGTTGTCATACTCTGGTCAATTTATGTTGTCTTAATCTTACTCATGCTAGTTTCAGAGTTTGGTTTGGGAGTATCCCCGAGAAACCATATCGCCGGTTGCACTTGACAGTCGTTGTACCACCACATAAGCAAAAATCCCAGGCGTTATACACGGTGGGATGAAAACCCGAGCGGGCTCGGGATTCTAACTGAGAACTTTGCACAAGGCCTAGCTCAAATTATTTATTGTCTTAATCTACCAAAATCATCACAAGTGGAGATCGAACTTGAGTGTCCGCTAGAGAACTCAAACATTCTACCACTAGGCCACAAGTGATTTATTTAAAAAAATTTAATTTTAAAGGAATAAATTTCAATATTCTCTCTCCAAGGAAAGAAACATATTTTTTAAATGAAAGTCAATTTAATTACAACAATTTATGCAATTACGGTTGTTCACAAATACCAACAAATAGAAAAATGAAAATTAAAAAAAAATACAAATAAATAAAGCTTTTATGATTATAATAAATACATCTTCTATTTTCTTTCAATTTATTACTTAATATTTATGAGAGATCCGATAAAAATATTTTAGTATTTATGTCGTGAGTCACAGACAAAAAGTGTGTAGTATACAAAAGATTAAGAAAAGAAAAACATGTGAAAAAAGAAATTAGTGAATATGTTTTGTAAATATGAAAATCGAAAATAATACGCCCAACAGAGTTACCTTAAAACGTAATGAAACGTGAATCATATATATCCTTCTAAGTTCTTATATTAGCTTGTTTCATGATGTAACTTGTGAGCTTTGCTTTATGGATAAGATTCCAAGAATTTGTTTACAAACATCTTATAAGGTTTTTTGATTTGTTGATTTTTCTTTATTTATAGAAATTTAACAACTCGCTAGCCTCCACGGTCCATTTAGTTTATTATGACACGTCTACAATCATGAACTTTCTAATAAAGCACATACATTCTCGATTGCAGTACCACGAACAATGAGAATCTAGGAAGACTAAGCATATCTGTCTACCTTTTTTTTGTGTAGGATCTAACTGTCCTTGATGTTTAGCATTTCATATGTTCATCTTCAAACATGACTTGTATGATTCTTTAAGTATAAATTAACGGAATCTTGTCTACGCAATGATAACCATTAATAATTAAGTCGACAAAAACTTAGATTCTTAAACGCAAACATTTAACAGCGTGTGCAAGTTACACAAATAGCATAAATCACTTAATAGAAACTAAGAGCATCCTTGGATAATATCTTGCACCAAGTAAAATGTTTGCTACAAAATCAGTAAAAAGAAAGAAAAAACTTCTTAAGTTAATTACTTTAATTATATGGATTTATTTTAAAGGTATTGTCTTAATCAAGTAGAAACACAATTGTACATCACTTCAAAATGTAGTTTCTTTCAATAGAAAATCATAAAAATAGCCAAATTGATTTTTAAAGAAAATTACCAAAATTGACATGTTATACAAAATTTTAATAGTAGTCACCAAGTTTTTTTATTTTATATGGATCCATATACCATAGTGTCCTCAAGTGGTTATACTTACGGGTCAAGACGCGCATAAAGCTAATACTTCTGCAGTTTTACTTCAAAAGCATCTATGCATTTATTTAAAGATATTTTATTATTACTTTATACCTTTTGGATTTAAACTACTATTTTTATTTGCATGTTGCACCGAAATGAGTTAAATGCCTTTGAAAGTTATCGTGCGTTGCAGTTGAAAAATGACGGGAAGACGATCGACATCCATTTGATTCGTTTTAATAAAAGTATTGTGGCAAATGTTTCGTTACCAAAATTTAGAGACAAAAAATAAAGATGTAATTTGAAAGGACAAAATTTTCATTACCGAAATTGAGATGCAAAAAGTAATTATGTGAAACTAAAGTTGAAGGGCTAACAATATATATTATATATATATGAAACTTTATTCCAAAAGTCTAATTAAGTAAAGTTCGTGAATAAAGTTAAAGATCAAAATGTAAATTTTGAAACTTATGTAGCTAAAGTATAAAGAACTAAACTTTATATTGCATTTTAATTATATACACGATTACCTTATTTTCTTTCTTTCTCAAAAAATAATTATTCTAATTCGTATCATATCATGAAAAGGTCGAAAAGATTAGTGCTAGTGTTTTTTTCCCTCAAAATTGGATAACTAATGATGTAGACACCGTTTTCACATGTTAAAACGTCAAATACAATCCGCATGTGTTACTATAAAACAACGATCTATAGCATGTGATATATGAATACATTGAAAGCACATTCTCTTACAATGGTTAATTGGTTATAACCTTTTGATTTTCAGATTAGAAGTTAAACTTTAAATGTAATTATAATTATAATTTCATAATTGTCTTCTACCAATTTCTACTTCAACTTCTCTACATGGCCATCCCTAAGAATGCATAGCCCCCGTACGAATTTTTTTTAAAAAAGCTTGTAATAAACCTATATCTATATACATAAATAAAATAATAGAATGATATGTATGAAAACATCAAACAAATAACTATTATAGCAAAATAATTTATTAGGCTCTCATAGCATTATTGAAACCTGGTTCAATATACGATGCTGAAAACCTGGTTTGTTTGTTTCACGTTAAATGACATTTGGTTACATAACTTACAAACCTACATATTTTTAAGGAAATAAATAGATTCAATGAACCTAGGCACAAGAATGCATCCTATACATCTTTGATCATTCTCAAGTGAAGCTATAGGTTGTCAATGAGTCAATGACATACTTGAAAGACCTTTTTAATATATAAACTCAAATTAAATTAAATAAGTTAACATCTGTAACTTCAGTGACTATTAGGGGATGGAGTGATCTCGGGGAAGGGTGTGCGGTGACACCCCATCCTCGTCGGCCCTAGAAAAAAGCCAGGGGTGTATTCGTCGCTTATTCTGGATCTTTATTTTCTTCTTTTTTTATTGTATCTTTAAAACAACACACATTTAAATATGAATGGTTGATGGTGGTAGCAATGGTGCTCGTTGTGGGCAGCAATGGTTGTCGGAGATGCTGGCAGGGCAGGTTTCGTGTAGGAACGTCTAATGAAGAAGAATAGAAGATGGGCGGTGTTAGTTATATTCGATTTAGGTTTTTTTTAAGGTTTTTTCTTTTTCTTTTTTTGATATCTAATATTTTAAAAGCCCATATTGTTTTTTATGTCTATTTTCTAACTGATTTGTGTTCATGCTTTTTTAATATCTTAAAATAATTTTATTTTGGAGAGTGATTAAATAAAAAAAAACTAGGCCTATTGATTTTAAATACTCTTAACTTTGACCCATTGGTAGATATCACTCCTAACTTACGAAATGTTCTCCAACACTCCCAACTTTTAACATATTCTTCTGGCACTCCCGGGGTAACAAGACACTAACTTCGTTAGTGTTTGAGGATAAAAATGTCATTTTTTAAAGTTCAAGGATTAAAAACAAAATTTTGTTAGTTATATATTACAACACCCCTCTCCTCCCAACCACCCTCTCTTCCCTGCCGACAGCCATCACCGCCATAGACAACTACCAACCACCACCGCCTTTGACATATACATTGGAGAAGAAGACGACTCATTATCCGACACCGAAGAACCCCAATCGACAAATCCACAAACCACCACCTCGTTTAGAATACAAAGTGTTGCCGGAAAAATATTCTTTCTGGGAAATTAAACAATACTTTCCGACCCGTTTAAAATTTTTGATTTTCTCATCCGACATGTCTCCGATCAACAAACTCAGTTCGGAATTGATGTTAATTAGCACATAATACCCTTCAATCGGCTCGGCTCCGGCGCCGACGCTGGAGCCTTACTGAGCCTTTTGAAAGATCGTAACGAATTTCGAATCTTGATCCGTTGAATTCGAGGGTTTTGGTGCCTTTTTTCTTACGGAAGAGGCCGGAATGTGTGTTTAATCTGAAAATGGTGATGGGTTCGTGGTTGCCGTAGGTGGTGGTCGGCGATGGTTGGGTTACGGTGCCAGGTGAAGTGGTAAAAGGCACCAACATGAAGTTGTAAAAGGCACCACAACCACCTCTTGAACTCGTCGGATTCAAGGATTTAGGTTACTTTTTTGAAGTAGGCTTCGGGTGAGTCGCCGAGTGGCTCGGTGTCGTATATTCTAAGTCGGGTTGAGGTGGGCTGGTTTTGGGGTTCAGTTGTGGTTGCTGGGTTTGGTGATTGGGTTTCTTTGGTGTCGGATAACGAGTCCTCGTCTTCTCCGGGGTATATGTCAAAGGCGGTGGTGGTTGGTAGCTGTCTGTGGCGGTGGTGGTTGTCGGCAGAAGAAAATATTTAATGGAGAAGAAAATATGTTAAAAGTTGAGAGTGTTAGAGAACATTTCGTAACTTGGGAGTGATATCTACCAATGGGTCAAAGTTGAGAGAATTTAAAACCAATAGGCCAAAAAACTAAATTAAACTTTAAGTTTTTTCTTAGCTTTATATTTGTTTAATTTTTAACGTTTCATTTAACTTTTGATTTTAACGTATATAATTAATTGAATGTTTTTTATTTTAATATTATGCTTTTAACTTGAAAGTAAGTTAGTTATTTTAGATAAATAATAGTTATAAAAAAAATGGTTGAAAGATGAATTATGATGACATTGCTATTTGCAAGAGTATAGGGATGGTTAAGGATAAAATGACATGACGTAGACATAAATGAAAACGAGCGTTGGGGATAGAGTGGGGGGGGGGGGGGTGTGATGACCACTCCCACCGCCCTTACAAAGGAGGCTAAATTGCTTTAGGCATTTACCTAAATAATATTGATGAATTCTCTTTTAACCCAGTAGTGAATGTTCAAATCTCACTGTGTATTAATGATTTCTCATTTTTTTTCCTAAATGTGAATGTATGGCTTTGTCATTGTGAATGGTTGTGCTGTCATGTTGGTGGGAATTGTCATAGTATTCGTTGGCAAAAAACAATGCTAGTATTTTCAAGAGTTGCATATTAGACTAGAAAAATACCGTTAACTAGCTAGCTGCTTTTGGCTTGTGTTCGACTCATTTACAAACAGAGACAACTTGGCTTGACTTGGTTTCAAACCAATCATCATAAAAAATCAAACCCATGCCAGTGAGAAACCGAGCCTTCAGGGGTCGTACTCTTTGACCTACCTATGGGTCGACCTTGCTTCCACTCATATGCTTTTCTTGGAAAACCCTTAATAAACATTTGTTGCCGCATCACCCTGTTGGGAATGGTCTAAGAAGATTAAGAATTGAACTAGGTGAAATTGTAAACAGTCTAAGAGGAAAATGTGTAGAAAAATATTTCCCATGGGACTCTTTTCCCACAAACCCGTTTTATTGAAAATGTGCTGGAAAAGATGATTTCATATGCATTTCAAACGGAAAATGGGGTAGAAAAGTTGATCAATTTTCTCGTAGTGTAAATTAGGAGATATAAAGTTAACAAGATATTATTTTGTATAGTAAAATGGCCAAGTTAACAAGATATTATGGTTGTATACTAAATGAAAGATCCATAAGGACCATAAGATCTTTATATTGAAAGGAAATGATCCAAGTTATATGCAACTTAATATATGTTCATTGTACTACATATGAGTCCATTTTCATGACTATTTGTTTTCAGTTCTACCATTCCAGGATTCCTTTTTCAGATTGCTATGTTTGTTCTTTTGATAGGTACTATGGGAGTATGAGTCCATTCAACATTCCAGGTTTCCTGTCTCTCTACCTTAATAATTTGTACTGGTCCCCTCAAACTTCACTAGCTAAAAATCAATTTCATCTAACTATTTAGATTAAACAAAATTAGTATATTAAGATAATACTCATTTGATATATAGTTTATTCATTATGCTATTATAGCGATATATGACTCCATGGATGTAACTTAATTACTACAAACTTTTAAAATCTTTCACTAATATAAATCTGTTACACTAGCTTCCTCGTTTTGATGCATAAAACGTTTAAGAATCAAGACAAAGTCTAGAATCACATTACTAACAAAAACAACTCTCAAAGCTGATGATCAATTTGAATGTATTTGTTAGCAACCAAATAATATGAAATAAATTGGTATTGTTTTAAAAGTGATATTGCAATTAAACCCACATAAGGTGTCTTAAATTTATATATTTCTTAAATTAAGTTTTTAGTCTCTCTCTCTTCTTCTTTTTTCCTAATAATAATATAACAATCTGAATAAGCGCTCAAAGTTTCGTAAATGACCAAATGCCGAGCCAACCACTAACTCGATAACAAAAGGCGTTTCCATAGCCATCCCAACCACCTCTGCCTCCTCAATCGGAAGCCCCTTTATTCGCTTTTTATGGCTAGGCTGTTGTTTTATCCACTTTTTATTGGGTGTGTAAACGGACTCAAATGAATGCATAGTGAAGTCCTGGTGATTGTTTTGACCTTAATGCTTGGTGTGACCAATGGGTATCTAACCAATGTGCTGATGAGTTTGGCCCAAAGTCGGTTCCAATAGAGGAGGCGGTGGTCGTTGGGATGGCTATGGAAAGGCCTTTGGTTATCGGGTTAGTGGTTTGCTTGGCTCTTGGTTGGCTTTGGAACTTTGAACACCGATTCAGATTGTTATATTATTATTAAAAATAAAACAGAATATGCTTGTTAATTTCAGTTTTTATCCTTGTTAATGTCATGGTAGTTATGTGATGGGAACCAATTAAATTTAAGACACCTTATGTGGGTTTGTTTGCATTATCACTTTATAGCAATACCAACTCGTTTCTTATTATTTGGTTGCTTACAAACACATTCATATTAATCATAGGGTGCAAATGAGTCGGGCTTTTCGAGATCGGCTCGTAAAAATACTCGATCGAGTCAAGCTTAAATGAGTCTGAGCCTGAGCTCGAGCCTAAACATAAGCTTGTTTAATAAACGAGCCCGAGCTTCACTTACCGAGCTCTAAACGAGCATGTCTATAATATATTTTTTATAATATATCATCATCATCATCGTACTCAGTAAATCCCACCAATAGCAAAGCTATGGTAGGTTCTAAGGAGAGTAAAATGTAACAGTCTTACCTCTACCATGTAGGAACAGAGACTGCTTCCGGTGAGACCTTCGGCTCGATAATAGTTTGGCATCAAGCCCTGGACATAAGGCACATAACGCTCCACTATCGGGACATCGGTCGAATGGTGCATGGGTCTTTTGGCTATCAATGCCACCACATGATGCCTGATTAACCTTCCGCCACTTTTAACGTTATTTTCACGATATTAGTAAAATGACGTCAAAATTAGTGCAATTTCACTTTAGCTCACCCGAGGGTTCATACATATATACATTATATGTGCGCACCGCAACCAGGGCGTAAATTTTTATAAATAGTTATATGAAAAAATAACTAAATAACATATATCATGTCACATATAATACTATAACCGAGAAAAATATATAAAAGTAAAATAAATATATAAAAAGCACCCGAGCTCGAGCTTTAGAAACAGATATCGAAATAAGATGAGCTTGAGCTCTGTGTAAGTTAATCAAGTCGAGCTCGGGCTCGGCTCAGCTCGTTTGCACCCATAATTGATCATCAGTTTTGAAATTAATCAGCTTTTGAGAGTTGGTTTTTGAGTTAGTATACTAATGTGATATTTTAGACTTGGTCTTGATTCTGTTTTACGCATCAAAACGAGGCAGCTAGTGTAATAGATTTATATTAGTGACAAAATTAAACATGAACAGATCAACAAACTATTTAAAAATTAGAAGCATCAGCTAAACACCCAGATCTGTTTACTAAATATCACAAAAGAAAACCCTATTACATTTAGGAAAACTTTATAAAAAATTAAACTCGAAAAACAAAAGCTTGTGCTAAGTACGTAATAATCAACACGAAATAATGAAGAATAATACCTGGAAGAAACCGTTGTAACTTGTAAGAAGTATATGCTAGATTTTCAAACTTTCAACTTTCAACCACCCGTTGAAAGTTTGAAAATCTAATAGGGTTTCTTACAACGTTGAAAGTTTGAAAATCTAGCATATATTTCTTGTGCCGCTGAAAGATTTAAAGCTTTTGTTTTTTTTCCCTTTTGTTTAACACAAATTGATCAACATTGAAGAGGATAGAATGTTGTTTTAATGAATTGCAGGAAGATGATGTAGGGTGTTTGGTGAAGAGCTAAAGATGCACATAGAGGGAGAGATGCAATGGAGATGATGGGTGTTTGTTAAATGGGATGTATTGATTTTTTATATTATTTTTGAAATTTTTATGTTCATCCTTTTAGTTAATAAGTAAACGGTAATAACCTTTTGGTTTCATTTGAATTTTTAAAAATTCAATTTTAATGTCCAACCTTTTATAGGAACCCTTAGGTTTTATTTTAATTTTAAGAAATCCAATATCAATATTAATAGGTCTGCAATTAGATGTTTTTATATTTTAAAAAATTTAGTTTAGATAAATTTGTTTTACTTTTATTTTATTATAATTTAAGTAATTCAATTTAAAAAAAGGGTAATGAGGTGGCAGTTGAGTAAGCAACTGCTCCTTTACAATTGGAGAAGAAATTGAGATTTTTAAGAATTTATAAGAATGTGATGTGATAGCTGACTGGACTGTTAAGAGCGTCTAAAGGCTTCCTTAGGAGAAGTGCCCTTGGATGCCTTTAGCATTAGAGAGATTGCTATTAGAAGAAGTGTCATTACATAAAGGCATGTGCTTTTATGAAAAGGTGATAAGAAAAAAAAGTTTTATATAAATGTTGTGTGTAATAGGTAGGTGATGAAGTGAAAATTAAGAAGAATAAAGATATTTGTAAGGTTGAAGATGAAGTTGAGGTTTTTAAAAGTTTATAAAGAGATTATGTGGTAAATGACGTGACAGTAAAGAACGTCTAAGGACACACTTAGCATTGAAGATAGTCTTAGCATCGTAGAGAGAGAAGTGTTAGATAGACTAGTGAGCACCGGTCTTTCAAAATGTATACTTTTAATGGTTGTTTAATAAATTATTTAAATGAAGAAAAATATCAACAAACATTTTTACATGTGAAATCCTCTAACAAGTTTTCGTGTACATGCAAGTTGTACATAAAGTTTTACGAGTCGTCTAAAGGTAAGGTCCTACACTAACCCGTAGAAGAGACAACAAGAACCTTCACCCTCTCGTAACCACGAAACAACTCCCAAAAATAACACAATCCATGTCAACCAACAAAAATTTAATGGTAGTGACCAAGTAAGTTTTTTTCTATTTTTTTTTATCTATATGGATATCCCCATAGACCATAGTGTCCTCAAGTGGTGAATAACTATTAATACTTGTGGTCCAAGACGCATACAACTATTCAAATCTGGGTAACCAATAGCAGTGATGTAGGAAGCCCTTTTCTGCTTTTCACATGTAAAACATCAATTGCAATTTGCATGTGTTACTATATTACAAGTTTACAACTGTCTTCTGTATATAACATGTGATACTATCAGATGTTTTAAAAGCTAGCATGTCCACGTCGCTTGAACTGGTTATATAAGATTTTAGTAAGACATCCGGTATTTAGAACCTTGTATTTTTAAACGGTTTGATAGAGTATCGTACCGTGGGTTTTTCTTAAAAAAACGGTTTAAACCGGCAAACCAATTTTAAATCCAAGAGATTTTGGTATTTTTTTCGGCCCATATTTATTTGTAAAAAATGACTTTTTACATTGCGGATAAAAATGAAACGAGTAATAATAGTAAACGATGATTCGCTAATCATCCAATTTTGTATCGATCCTGCAAATCCAATGTTTTTTTACATATTTTGTAATTGATTTAAGTTCGTACTTCGTAAAAGTACAAACTTCATATTTTACTCGCTCATTGCTCATGTGTGATGTTTCTTAGTGTACTTTTGGGTTATTTTTTAAGTTGAAGTTGTATTTACATGGAATTATAAAGTAAACTATTCAATCTAGTTGAACGTCCCAGCAGGTTCAACCAGTTGTACCATTTTTAAACCAAATCTGCTATGAGTCAAATACTAGTTTTTAAAACATTGATAATATCAATACGGTCAAAGCATATTGTCGATGTTTAAAAAATATCAGTTATTTTCCAAGTTAAAACAGTATACACGATAAAAAACTCAACTAACATGGAAGGGAAAGTGAAGAAGATTTTAGATAAAGATTATACAAGTCGTCTAGATCTATGCAAGATTTATAACATCATACCACCTATATAGATTCTACGCGGTCTGTTAAAACCTACTGACTCTTAACTTTTTCTTCCTGGTGTCTCTTCAATTCGTGAAAAATAGGCATCAAAACAATAAATTTCATATATAGTCACAACTTAGTGTTGATTCAAATGGATTTGCTACAAAAAATGCTTAATATGAGCGACTATATGATTTAATAACATGCATAATTATTCTAATTTTATTTTTCGCATTCTACCCTTAATGTTTTAAAATAGATCGTTTAACCAGTGCCTGCTCCGAGAAAGCAAAAAATATTAGGTGGAAGGCGAAATATATTTTGACCTCAAGTAAAAGGAGTATTTTGTTAGGTTTATACAATTTAATTTATATATGTGTTTACGTAGTTATATGGTTATAATTTGGGTTGTGTAAAAAACTTTTGTATAAAAATAGAATTAAACATGTCTCAAATAAGACAAAGCTAGTGGTTATGTAATTGAGTTTAAATATTAAATATACATATTGTATTTAATAAAAATACATATAACTTAAAATAAAAATTTGGGCCTAACGGGGTGTTGGACATGTGATCGTCGACCACTCTGGCATCCCCAAAAGGCCCGGCCCTGCCTTTAACATCCCCAGTTTGTTGATAACGTATTGATTTTGTTTTTACCTTATTAAATTAGCAATCAATGTTAACAGCATGATGCAACTTTAGTGGTCTATTGTACGTAGTTGTTCATAACGCTTGTTTTTCTAGTGGAGAGCAATGTTGTGGACTTGTGGAGGAGACCCGAAATAATCCTTTTAGGGGGTGTTTGAGATTGCTTATTTTAGCAATTTATAAACTTTTTTAAAAATTAAAAATGTGTTTAGAATTCCTTATTATGTGAGGGCATAAATTGTACAATATTATAAATTATAACTTATCCCATAAATAAGTTATAATTCCCCCCTTAGTTGCTAGAGGGTTTATACTTTGTCAAAATATATAGCTTCATACCAGGGTGAACATATTTCGGTCTGGACTAAAAAAACCCGAAACCCGACCCTAAAATAGACCAAAACCAAACCGAATCTTCGATAAAATTTGCATCACATTCTAGCCATGTTGTATTGCCGATGCATTATTTTACTCATGTTATAACCAAAAATAGTAAATTGCGTGAACGAAAGACAATACGCAAAGGTGATTTCATGACTTTCACGTATGAGTTTTATGAATGTAACTAGGGCATCGTTTATAAGATAGATATACGACGTAAAGTGATGCACGGCCATGATACAAATTATTCATAAATTTTGCTTATATTAATGCCTATTTTAACTTGCACTTATAAGGTCATTAATTACTTGATTAGTCTCCAAAAAGAACACATAGTGATCAAATACCACATAGACCAATGAGGAAACCCTTTCCTTCAAGGTTTTCCATATGCCAAACTTGAATATATTTATCCAGGAAAGGTATAAAATCATTTCAGAAAAGCTGTAAACTTTAGAGATGGGAAAAGTATTCAAAAAGTCAGAATCTTTCATTTAATCACATATGAAAATATATTATAGTATAACTAATGACAATTAATAAAATTATAATGTGATATCTAAAAAAAATTAAATTTATAATATTTAAAAAGAAAATATTCAAGCAATATATATTAAGTTTTTTCAAGTGTTATAAACATTTTTGTTTGGAAAATACCACCCAACTTTATATATGTGTCCATTGTTATTATATTTAAAATCAAGTGATCAAAAATTCAAATTGAAACACATATAATTCTAGCATACTTTTAATAATTTTACTCAAACTGAATAATTATGAAAATTAGATATTATTTAGTGAATCTTTATTCTTCATCGCTACCTTCAACACTAGGTTAAGACTTGAAAAAATAATCAATAAACATTAGTCAAGACTAGTATGTAATTATGTGTTTCACTTATGCCACTTAATATAAAGACGATGGATCATTTTATAAAAAAAGATGTTTACATAATTACATCAAGTGATTTTCTATTATTAAAAAAAACTTAGCTAAGTTTAATTAAACAATTAGAAAACTTGTTTAATATTTAAAAGAGTGTAATTAATTAATACCCCTTGGTTCATCTCAAGAATATTTGGTTGAAGGTATTCCTAAAGAGCAAGCATCCCAAATCACAAGCCAATGTTGTTCACATTTCTTACATATTTACATATCCACATTAACCTTCATCTTCTACATTTCATCTGCCTTTACAAACATGGGTTTCTCTATATCTTATCATGGATTTATTATTCTTGTATTCATTACTTTTATTAGCAAGGGTATATTGCATTCACTAACTTATGTTTAATGTTATTTTTTCGGCTTTTCGTGACATTTTTTCTCTCTTTTCGCAGTTTTGATAGCCAGTGCGTTCACGGGCACGTACGGAGTCAACTATGGACGAGTAGCCGATAACATCCCGCCTCCCGAAAGTGTTGTGAAACTTATGAAGGAGAACAAGATTAAAATCACACTAATGTATGACGCGAACCCTGAAGTTCTCAAGGCGTTTAAAGGGTCAGGAATAGAGATCAGTATAGGAGTGGAGACTGGGTTGTTGAGAGAAATAAGTGCTAGCCCGGACCGAGCCATGGATTGGGTGAAACAAAATGTGGAACCTTATGTGCCCGGGACCCGCATTCGTGGGGTCGCGGCTGGAAATGAGGTGTTAGGTGGGGGTGATCAAGGACTATGGGAGGCTTTATTACCCGCGGTGAAAAATATCCATTCTGCCCTTGAATCGCTTCACCTAGCCGACGATATTGAGGTTTCAAGCCCACATTCGGCTGGTGTGTTCGCTAGCTCGTATCCTCCATCGGCTGGGGAGTTTAAGGAAACCCTTATGCCTTATATGACACCGCTTCTCGAGTTCTTCACAAAAATAAACTCGCTTTTTTATATAAACACGTACCCGTTTCTCGCATACATTAGTGACCCGGACACATTGATATCAAATATGCAATCTTTAAAAAGAATCCGGGGATAGTTGATAATAAAACCAAGTTACATTATGACAATATGTTTGAGGCCCAGATCGATGCGACCTATGCGGCTTTAGAAAAGGCGGGCTTCGGGAAAATGAACGTTATCGTGTCGGAAACTGGGTGGGCTTCGCGTGGGGACGCGAACGAAGTCGGGGCTACTGTTAGTAATGCAAAAACTTATAACAAAAATCTACGAAAAAGACTCCTTAAAAAGAAGGGCACCCCTTACAGGCCCAAAAGGGTAGTCAAAGCGTATGTGTTTGCCATGTTTAATGAAAACCTAAAGCCCGGCCCAACGTCTGAGAGAAATTTTGGGCTTTTTAAAGCTGATGGTAGCGTTGCTTATAATATTGGGTTCAGTGGGCTTGTGTCCTCTTCAGCAACATCTCGTTTCTCTTAAGGTATGTAATCAAGTCCCAAAATGTTTTTTGATTTCTTTAAGGCTGTTAAATGGGCCGTGTTCACGGGTTTTAGGGTCGAGCATGACACATACAGAAACATAATGTAAGATACATTATCCCAAATAGAGATGCACATTCTAGTTAACTGATAACCGGTTTATTTTCTAATTGGTTAATAATTTGGCGTGAAATAACCGGTTAGACCGGATAATCGGGTCGGGTACTAACCAGTTTTGATAAAATAATTTAAGAAAATCAGTAAACTGGTTCGGTTACTAACCGGTTAATAGCCGGATAAAAACCGGTATTTAATAAAATAATTAAAAAAATCGGTTAACCGGTAGTAACCGGTTTCGAAATCAGTAATATAAACCGGTTACTAAGCAGTGGTTTTTTCCGGTTAATAACCGGTTAGAGATGGACTTGTCAATAACCAATTAACCGGGTAGACTGTGCACCTCTAATCCCGAACACGACACACATATTCAGGGTTAGCATGAGCACAACTATTTTAACAAAAAAGAAAAAGGATTTTTTTACATATTCATAATATTTTAAATTACAACATATACAAACAAGTGAAAAAAAATATAAAAAATTACTATGTTTAAACTTTAAACTACAAAACCCATGGCAATTTACCTTTTAGCCTTAAAATTCTGGTATAAAATACCAAAGGCATAAACATATTTTGTGATTGTGAAATAAACGAGTTAAACAGGTCAACCCGCGAACCCATCAAGTCGACTTGAACCCAACGTGTTTAGCTAAACGTAGTTGCAGGTTCGACTTAAAACTAGCCCGGACTCATTTAGACTAAAACCTATACATGTCAATTCCATGTTAGCCTCTTATCGCGTTTTTATGTTAGTCTCGAAAATCCACACCCCTAGTTTTCTTCATGTTCTTTCGTTTTACTAATCAACCGTTTCAACTAATTTATTCCACAGGGCATTGGAGCGATGTATCTAGCATGTGTTGCAGCTTTGATACTTATTATAACTTCATGTTAACTCAAAAATGGCTTCTAATGCCTCAATCCAGTCTCCTATTTGAATAACCTAAAGGAACAAACATTCCCATGGAGCTACATTTGTTGTGTATATGTATATTATATACACACACAGTCACATTTGTATATTTGTATTTAATTCAGAAATTTAGTCTTTGAGATTTAGAATTACTTGTATAGAATATTGCATCTTCCTTTAAATACAAGTCCTATGCTTTTAATCCCATATCTTCCTACTTATATTTTCGGGCAATACGGTTAATATATTGGTTTTGACTTGTTAGTCAATAATGTTACTTCTTAATTAATCTACCTTTGATGAGAATAAAAATTGGTATTGACACAATAATACCTACAACTTACCGAACAAACCGAACAAGAACCGATGCACATAACTATTCTAAATAGAGATCTATATTAATCACAATAAGTAGCAACATTATACAGTATATTCCACATAGAAAAATTAAATTTATTATATCTAGTTAACCACTTAAACTGATCAAATTCAAGGTTGAAACAGTTTATCACCACATTTGCACTTCCAAGAAAGAAGATAATAACAATCATCTTCACCATGAGAAGATAATTGATCTCTGTACTCATTCATATTATGATGTGGAGGAATAACCAGAGTGGCTTGACATGGTGAACAATTCATGCACTTGTTCACACACCCTGGTGGCCTTGATCCCAATATTTTCTTCTTTTGTTGCATAACAGATGCCCCTTCATTAACTTCAAATTTTAACATAATTAAATATCATCACTATGCATTGTTAGATTCATAACTTAATATATGCATGCATACATATACATACAAAAATATATATAATTGGTTAAGAATTTTGAAGATGGGTTGGATATGTTACCTGAAATGGAAGGTGAGAGTGTGAAAGAAAAGAGAAGAATGACAGTTATAAGCATCCTCAGGTAAGGTGAGCAGGTTGTTGCAGGTGCCATTAGTAGTTAAATAACAAGAAGATTTGATATGATAAGTGATAACTGATAACACTAAGTTGAAGATGGTGATGGTGATGGTGATGGTGATGGTGATGGTGATGGTGATGGTGATGGTGATGATGATGATGATGATGATGAGATTTTTAAGGGGATTGGAATATTATTTGGGAGATGAAGAGCAAATGAAAAAGAGACAAAAGAGGTCAAAATATGTTTGGAGAATAAGGGACAAGTTTGGTGATGTGATGGCCTTTTATTTTATATGCCAACAGAGTTAATTAATTTGGACTTAAACTTGAATCCTAATCCACTGTTCTTTCTTCCTACTTTTGGGAAAATGTTGCACTCATTTTCATCTGACTAAACTTTCCTCTTTGATTTTTGAGCCATTAATTCTTGAACTAAAAACATGATTCTTGAATCTGGTGCTTGCAGTGTTGAATTGATGATCTACTTTCAAGTTGAATTGATGATGAGATTTTTGTTCCCAAATACCAATACCAGTATCAATACCATATTCACATTTGGTATTGATTGAAATATGTAGACTTTGTCTTGACTCTTGAGCATTAGTACCGGTATCTGTTTTTTTCTTTCTTGTTCCTGTTTTGCTTTAGAAATTGATATGATTTTTATATGTTTTTGATGTGTTTTGTATGCTTTCGTTTTGGTATTATGGTTTCTTGATTACGAGTGAGTTTGATACGATTTTTGGTTTCTTGGTTAACCTTGATTATAATAAATGAATTTGACCAATCAATTGAGATTAGGAAACAAAAAGAAAGCAGGTCCAGACCTACACAAATGCACTGATATCAAACCCATATATTCGCTACATTATTCGGTACCCAGTTTTGTTCAAATTTGGTATCGATATCTTCCATACCAGTACCGACAATCCAATACCAATTATCACCCCCTAGTAGTTCATTTACTTAAAATATGGATAGAAGGTCTTAACTATATGCAAATAACCTAAGTTAAAAGTTTGATCAAGGGTCACAATATGCTTGAAAACTCACAGCGTCATTTCATCAAACAGTTGATGTGCACAATAATATTATCCTGTCTTTTGGTCGTTTTTGCTTTTAACTTTTACTTGCCGATACTTCACATCTTCTCTCCAATTAGCAATTATTAATCAATTAACATCTGATCACCAACAGTAAAAGCAACAACATTGTGAATTTGTCTGTATGTGCACCAAATGAAACGAAATCTTGAGTAGAATAATCCAAGGCCACCCATCCATCCAATAATAATAATAATAATAATAATAATAGAATGGATGGCTTTATGCACAGTGGGGTCTCTGTTGAATCACCACACACGTCTCGTTCCATTGATTAGACCTTGTATGTATGTATGTATGCATGTCGCCATGCGCAATGTTACTGTACATATCATGCGGGTGACGTCAGCAAGGTACAAAGGAAGGAAGAATCGGCATACGGAAGCAGGCTTTCTAGGGAGATGGTGTGTGGTTTCATAGATGGGAGTTGAGTTAAAGAAGGATGGACCATTATTATTATTATTATTATTATTATTATTTGGGGTCCAGTGGCCATTGTCTGTATTTAAATTAATCAAGTACACCTGCTGCTGCTGCTGCTGCTTTTGAATTCTGAAGGTAGAATCGGCTTTATACTTGAAATTTGTTGGTGAGGATTTGGACGGGACCACTTTGGATTTTATTGAAGTTTATTTTAAATAAATTCGTGCGAAATCAGAGGACGAAGATGGAGTCCTTTGTTGCAGTAATAGATCGGTGGCGTACGGAACCCATGCAAAATCAGATCTCATCAAATTATTAGGCTAAGAGCACCCACAACGAACACCAGAGCCCGAGGTCTGGCGGATACAGATTTTAATGGTTTAATAATGTGGTTTGTGAATGATAGAAATTATTTTTCTTGCCTTTCTCTCATTCATTATCTCCCTTATATAATAATTATAATTACAAAGTATATCTCCTATTATGAGATAAGATTTACAAAGATTATGATAATGTATTTGACATATAATATAACTCTATTACACCCCCGCGGTCGAAGCGGGAGGGGGCTGAATGCTGAGACTGGATCTGAAGTCGTCAAACAATATCTTCGGGAGACCTTTAGTGAAAATGTCGGCTATTTGGTAGCGAGTTGGGACATGTTGAATACGAACGTGGCCACGATGAACCTGTTCCCGAACAAAATGGATGTCCACTTCGATATGCTTCGTTCTTTGATGTTGCACTGGATTGCCCGAAAGGTAGATAGCACTGATATTGTCACAATATACCAATGTGGCAACTGATAAAGGACGATGTAGTTCCAATAACAAGTTACGTAGCCAACAAATTTCTGCTACCACGTTAGCAACGCCTCTGTACTCTGCCTCGGCACTAGATCTTGAAAAGGTTGTTTGATGTTTTGATGACCACGATAAGAGATTGTCACCAAAATAGACACAGTAGCCTGACGTGGAACGTCGAGTGCCCAGTCAGCATCAGTGTATGCTCGTAACGCATGAGAACGCGTAGGGCCGAGAGTTAGACCGAAGTCTGCTAACCCTCGAATATAACGAAGGATACGTAAGATGGCATGCCAATGTGATGATTTTGGTGATGCATGTGCATACAAACCTGCTGAACCGCGTACGAAATATTTGGTCGTGTAAACGTTAGGTACTGAAGTGCTCCGGCCAGACTGCGGTATAAGGTTGGATCTTCAAAATCGGTTCCGTCATGTGAACTCAGCTTTGATTTTTGTGTCGACGGGAGTGGGTACTGACTTGCATGCGGACATACCAGCTCGTTCCAATATATCAGCTACATAAGACTTTTGTGACAAAAACATATTGTTACCGTTTCGTTTAACAGAGATCCCAAGAAAATAACTTAAAGGACCGAGATCTTTCATCGCAAATTCTGAGGCGAGCTTGGCCATGAGGGTGACACGGAGAGCGTCGGATGAAGCGGTCAGAATTATGTCATCCACATAAATTAGTAAATAAGCCGTTTCTGCTCCATGTTTGTAGACAAATAGAGAGTTGTCGCATCGGCTTTGAACGAAGTCCAATGTAGTTACAAAGTCCGTGAACTGTTGGTACCATGCACGTGGTGCTTGCTTGAGACCGTAAAGAGACCTTTTGAGCCGACACACAAAATCGGGATAGTCTCTATGTCGAAACCCCATCGGTTACACGGTTTCTTTAAGAGATCCGTGTAAAAAAGCATTGGTGACATCTAGCTGGTGAACTGACCACGACTGAGTTAAAGCCAATGATAAGACGGCCCGAATAGTTGCCGGTTTGACAACGGGACTGAATGTTTCCCCACAATCGACACCCATTTGTTGATTTCGACCATCACAAACAAGTCGTGCTTTATATCTTTCCATCGACCCATCCGATTTAAATTTGTGGCGAAAAAGCCACATGCTACGTATGACATTCATGTCCGGTGTCCGTGGAACCGGTTCCCACGTCTCGTTTTTAATAAGTGCATTAAATTCAACTTGCATTGCTTGGCGCCATTCTGGTGTGGACAAGGCAATATTGGGATTACGAGGAATGGAAGCGATTGAGGAATTGTTGAGGTTAAATGGTTTTCTCGGTTTAACAATTGCATCCATGGACCGGGTACGGACGTTTCGTTGTGGGGCAGCGGGGTCAGGTTGGGTGACGACATTAATGGGTTGAGGTTGGGTTGTGGTTGGTTGATAGTTTTGGGAAGCAGGAGGGGTGGGAGTAGTGTTTGAAGTGTTCTTGAAGAGGTAGGTCCCAGCAGAGCCCAGTTGGACCCGCAAGACTCACCTTGAACAGGGACGTCTGCGCAGAAACCAACTGGAACCGCAGGACCAACCATGCTCAGAGACGTGACGTCCTTACGCGCAGTACGCAAGCTGTTCCCGCAGGAAATGCCTCCCAATGGTGAAGGACTCTGCCTGTCCCCGCAGCCTCGGATACAAGCCATCAGGGAAGGCCACCCGCGCAGCAAGGCTACATGCACAAGGCACTTAGCTCTCAATCACTCAGTGTCACCTGAAGGAATGAGCAAAGTCGGGAACAATCCAGCACAAGGGCGGGAGGGGGAATACTCCCGCCCAAATAAGCCAGTCCGTACGATACGGGAAGATCTTCTGTACTGTACCTGACGAGGTATGGGAAAAAGATCTGACTAAAGATACGACAGCTTATTGACAACAGTATGGCGAGCAGCATGCTCCTACACTGTATGTCACTATTAGCCGCTGCCTACTCACCAACTCCTGTCATACCACGTGCGTAGCCGGCAGTTGGTGGAAAAGGAATGGTATACAGCAGGCCTGGTCACTATCAGCCGCTGCCTACCCACCAACTACCAGCAGGGCACGTGCGTAGGCTACTGTTGGTTGAACAGGAACACTGTTGCAGCCGGCCACACCTCCTTGGAAACCTACCTTCGGCTATAAATACCACAAATGGTATGACCATCTCATCTTATCTATTATCATCATATTATACCTGATATCTGCTCTAGCAATCTCTTAATATACATTTATATTTAAAGAGCAATCTAGTCTGATTCTCACGCCGGAGGGTGGTCACAAGGAGGAACCCCCCCTTCTCAGTGACAAGCTCACGGTGTCTGTTTTGCAGGTTATCAGAAGAACCATCTTCTCAGGGTCTAACCCCTCGTGGGAAACATCTATCTAACCCCCAGGTTACTCGTAATCTGCCCGGGGTCCGGTTAGTGTTTCTTCATTGGCGCCATCCGTGCATAAAGCTAGAACTTTATTTTTCTCCAGTTTTTTCAAACTTCTAGAAAGATGGTTAGAGAAATTCCGGTAACCACAACCCCAGCTACTGGGGGGAATACCGGCAACACAGTTTTTACAAACACTACCCCGGCCACCCAAGCCGGGGCAAGTGAAGTAAATTTTACGAACACTACCCCAGTTACTCAAGCTGGGGCAAGTGCAGTAAATGATCGCCTACTGGGATTCACTGATACCCAGTTAGAGAAACGAAGACTCCCCCGCCAAACTCTCGATGAAGTTAAGGCATGGGCGGAGGCACGTCAAAAGGAATTCCAAGCCGAGTTGGACGAACGCTTGCGTTCCGTCCAACAGGCCGACGAATTCGAATAATACTTGGACAATGACTCGGAGGAATCCGACTCCGACGCGAACCCTCGCCATAGGGCAAAAGGGAAGCGTAAGGAAACGGACTCCCAACCGAGAAGGCATTTTGGACAAGCCTTCAAACCAAAAAGCACAGGTGGAAGTCCACGAGACTTCTCCAAAACATTCAGACCAAACGTTGCAAATGCGGGAACGTCCAAATTTGCAAGGGACATTGCGGAAGCAATCGCCCCAAAAAGTGCCAAACAAATGTCAAGCATAGGCACATATGATGGTATATCCGACCCAGACGATCATTTGAACAGATTCATAGCGGGGGCAACCGTCAGTAGTTGGACGGAACCTACGTGGTGTTACATGTTCCAAATGACACTGGTTGGGGCTGCTAGAGCGTGGTTCGATCGTCTACCGGTCAACCACATCTACGACTGGGCAGACTTCCAACAGAAGTTTAGCCAACACTTCAGCCAGCAAAGAAAGTATACCGAGGAACAATGGACAATCCTCAAATGCATTCGAGAGGAAGATGAATCTTTGCTAGACTTCATCACTCGCTTCAACTCGAAGAAGCTAAGCCTGGGTAACATTAGCGAAGATCTTGTTCGCGCTGCTTTTATTCAGGGCGCGAACGACCCAGAGCTCATCCGCACCTTAACGGGTAAAGATGGCATGCCATCCACATGGGATGCCATCATGACAGCAGCTAAACGCTTTGCGGAAACGGAGAAGCAACTGGGTAGAGATCTCCCTCAGAGCACAAACCTCTACACCCAGAAAACAAGGGAAGACAACGTCCTTACCGCCCGATTAAACAAAAAGCGAAAGCTAGGCATTTGGCAGTCAAGGGTAAACTTTGACACCTCATCCGGCTTGCAACATCGGTTAGGCGGAAGGGATAACGTACGGTCAAACCAGAACTCCAGATGGACGCCGCTCACCAAAAGCGTCACCGAGATATTCGCCACTGAGGAGCTCCCATGGCCAAAGCCTCCAACAATCCGACATCGTCACAATGCTGATCGGAGTAAATACTGTGACTTTCACAGGACAAAGGGCCATAACACCGAAGAATGCATAGACGTAAAAGACATGGTCGAAGCATTTGTCAGAGATGGGACGCTCGCGCACCTCGTGGCACAATGAACGCTGAGCAGGTTGATGCGTGTAGAACCCCAGCTGGGGAAAACACGAATAAAAATTCCAGCTTCAATGTGGAGACTACATGCTGCGTAAAGAATGAGATCCCGAACCAGGTGCGTATCGGCTCGATGGCACTCCCATCCCAACAACATGGAAGGGAGCTCATTTACACAGTTTGCATGTAAATCAATTCCAAATTTGTAAAGAAAAGGCCAAGAGCCACTTCTAATGGAAATGATTCTCCTTAAAACATCGATGCTGATGATTTTACATTTACACTTTCTGAACTATCAACACGGATATGCCGGTTTTCACCGCATAATTACGTGAAAAACCGTTGCATGGGGAAGGCGGCAAAACCCGCATAAACCCAAAAAACGGGAAACCTTCACGCAGGTCAGTTGACGGGGAAAAGTTCAGTTATCCCATTAAATGAAAGTGCAGGTCTATCCGCATGAATCATGAAAAAGGGAACTGAACACTAACCTATTGACAACCGCGCGTCGAACGGTTCAAAACAGAATTTCAAACAAAAGGATGAGAAAACCTACACGCAGGTCAGATATGGGTAAAGTTTAGCCATCCTACTAAGTGCAAGTGACGGTCCTACCCGCACAATCACGAAAGAGGAAGCAAAACTTCACACCTATTATCTACCACGTTCAAAGGTTAACTTATCCTCAAAAAGGATGAGGAAAACCTACACGCAGGTCAGATATGGGTAAAGTTTAGCCATCCTACTAAGTGCAAGTGACGGTCCTACCCGCACAATCACGAAAGAGGAAGCAAAACTTCACACCTATTATCTACCACGTTCAAAGGTTAACTTATCCTCAGAAAAGGATGAGGAAAACCTACACGCAGGTCAGATATGGGTAAAGTTTAGCCATCCTACTAAGTGCAAGTGACGGTCCTACCCGCACAATCACGAAAGAGGAAGCAAAACTTCAACCTATTATCTACCACGTTCAAAGGTTAACTTATTCTATACTTGGAAAATTGCTAATTTAAACTAAAGTATGCAAGTCATATAACGTTTACAAAGCAAGGAATCCAATAAAAGAAACGGTCTTACCCGCGCAAAGATTTATATTTCATAAATATTCATTACAAGAATGGCCGGGTAACTACCCGCCTACAAGAAAATAAATCTATACAAGCTAAATCTATCCTAGCAGTGGGAAGGGACCTTCAGGATCAGGCTTCAGGGCCACTTCCACTTGGACCAGCCCCATCAGTAGAGCGTGGCAGTTCAAGGAAAGCTTTGAGGATAGCTAGCCCATCATCAGCAGCAGCGACTTCGTTTACCTTCTCCACCACCGGATGCAGGAAGGCAGCATACTGGTTCACTGCTTGGTCGTAAACAGCTTCAGTATCTACATCGAATAAAGGGAAGTTGGAAGGCGGGATGCCTTTCTCAACGAACCCTAGACCAAGCAGGAAGCCGGCCTTTTCCCCATCCTCGTGAGAAGCGTTGAGGGCTGCGCTCATAGCATCGTCGTAAGATGTCTCTGAGAAGACCCGATGCACAACCTACAAAGAAAAAATACAAGTGTCAAAACCTTTTCTATTTACAAAGAAAAGCGTAAAGACATGAAAACATACCTGAGACAACGCTTCTCGAAGAAGCCATTCCTTGGCAACCAGAGCTTCTTGGAGGGCAGCTTGAGCTTCGTTACGGGCGCGTTCGGCTTCACTCTTGTTAAGGTTGGCAAGCAACACTTCTTTAGCCGCAGCCTCTTCGACGCCCTTTAGCTTCCGCTCAGTATGGTCAAGCACCCCCCTCTGGTCCAAGATCTCCTGGAGCTTTTTGGCGTCTTCCATAGCCAAGGCATCATGAGCCTGCTGGAGAGCCTCTAATTTGGCTTTAAGCTCTTCATTCTCCACGCGTAGAGGCTCAGCAACAGCTTCAGCCTTGGTGGCCCTCTCGGATGCGTTCCTCGCAGTCTCCTTAGCCAGCCGAAGCTGTTCATTAACAGCTTGGGCAGCCTTGGAGCGGGCCTCGAGTCGAGCTTGAACTTCAACCTCGAGGGCCTTGAAGGCCTTCTCCTTCTCCGCAGCCACTGCGGTAAGTTTTTGGTTCTCCTCCCGGACAGCCCGCGCCTGAGCTTGTTCTTTAGCGCGAGCTGCTTTTAACTTGTCGTTTTCACGACAAAGCAGCTCGACGCGCGCCTGCATCCGGGCCAGGAGAACCCGAAGCTCATTGCTTAGCCTACCCTCCTGGTAGCTAGCCATGGCTTCCCCCAACGCACCACTGGGAGCAGCGTGACGAGCCCATTCCACGCACTCCACAGGGGTGCGAAGGGTTGTTCCTCGGCGAATGTTCCATCGTGGAACATACACTTCATTGGAATCCGACAATGCAAAAAACAAAAAGCAGTTAGGAAAAGATGATAAAAAATATATATAAAAAAAGGGCCAAAGGAACCCTACGCACCTGTAGGGTCAATAACAGGCCGATAGCCGCCGAACCCATCACCTGAACCCAAAGGAAATCCATCCAAAAGGTCAGGCAGATGGGAAGGTGGCAAAGATTGGCGAGAAGCCCCATGCGTACCTGATGGATCGGCCGTCGTTGCCGATGGCGGGGGCATGGTAGCAGCCGCCGCGGTCGCCGCCGCGGAATCCGCAGCAAGAGTGACCGCCGGCTCAGTGAAAGATGCTGTAAAAATCGCACTCACAGCCGGCGGTGACGTCATCTCGGCTGGAACAGTCAGCTCAAAGGAACGAGCAACTGAACCAGCGGAAGCAGGCGCAGGCGCCTGGGTCGACGCCTCAGGTAGGCTGACCAAACCTACCGTCATTGGCGGAGAGGTACTCCTCTGCGCTCCACCCTGGAATGCGTCAACATCCACGCCTGCGTAAAGAAGAAAAGTGTTAATAATAAAGCTATGAAGTTAAAAGACGAAATTTGTACTTACGGGTTTTCTTGAGCCTGAAGGTACGGAGAGGCGGGGACGAACCCGATGGAGCCGGCCTCTTTGCGCCGGTCACCGTCGTCTTCTTGGGCTCTCCGGAGGTGACAGTCGCAACCTCCGGAGCAGTGGTCTTATCACCACCGGGATTCCCCGCCACCTCTTCGCTCTCGGTCTCCGAATCAAACAGAGGCGCTTGATCGGCAGTGGAGGCCTTCTCATTCCCCTTCCCGCCAGCAGCCTTCTTCTTCCGCACCAACGGAGGACCATCTGCGGATTCCTCATCAGAGCATACGATTAAAGGAATTCCAGCAGAGGTTTCAACATTGAGGGGTCGAGGGTTGAAGAGCGCCTTACCTGGCCGCCTGGCGCTCAGGATCTCATGGCCTTGCGGATAGACCTCCACGAACCGATCCGCCGTTTGTTCGATGATGGGCAACTCGTCCTCGTCCAGAGCGCGAGTACCCATCCTGGCGGGACCGTCAGCCTCCCGCGGATTAAGGAGCGACTGCAGGTCGTTCCCCTCTGAAATAAACAAGGAAAAAGTTAGAAGCAATTCAGAATCAACAAAAAGAAACAAAGCATACCGTAAGGAACAGAGTTCGAATCGTATTCGAGGACGATTGGGACCTTTTGCGCATCCGCCGCCTTCCACACCCGGCTCATCCCCAACATGACCATCCCGGACTCCGCAAACCGGTAAACCGGAGATTGGACCCGAGATATCTTCGAGAACCATTCCGCCTCCTGGTAGTTGGAGGCGTGAAGGCTTGGGAGAGCTTGCCCATTCTTAAACTTCATGGCAAGGGGGATGGCGCGAGCGGATATGAAGAAGAACTCCCGCTTCCACGAGTGAAGGCTGCGCTCGGTCGCGCAAATCTTCAAACCCTTAATCCGGGTTGTCAACGTGTACCACCCCTGGATGCACCTCCAAGTGTAGAAGGTCATCAGGCGGTCAACGTAGGGCTCAACGCCCAAAATCCGGCACACCCACTCGAAGTGGCGAATCTTGGCGATCGCCATGGGGTGCAACTCGGTCAAATGAACACCGTGCCTCTCAAGGACACGGTAAACAAACTTTGTCAATGGGAACCTAAGATTCCCATAAACAAAGAATGCTGCATAAACCCCGATCTTGCCTCTGGGGGCATCGTACACAGTATGATGGGGTTCAGGAAACTCAGGCTCGAGAGACTCGAGCATGAACTTCCTGACGACATACCGGTACAGATCGCCAGGCAGAGCACACTGGCACTCGCCAGCAGTACTCTTGTCATCGGCTGTGGATTCAACATCACGAGACGACATCTTGTGAAGGAAAGAAGAAAACGATTTCGGGAGAATGCTTGCCTGAAAAGGGGAGTATTCGCCGGAAATCGCTTAAGAGATGAAGAGAAGAGTGAAAGTGTGGATTACAAAGAACCCTCTCCCCCTTTATATACTAATCGCAATTAATGCGATGAAATTAATGCGGAAGAGAGAGAAAACGAAGGTGCAATGAAACTATGACACGTGACAAAAAGCAAGCTGGCAACAGCTGTTGACAGGACGCATACCATTAATTTCGCGGCCACGCGCCCGAAAAATCGAGCCCACGCGCCTGAAAAAGCGTCTGGAATGACCATGTACTGTCACGTCACCATAACTTCCTGCACGTCCTGACACAGTCAGAAGAAACCGTCGCACGACGTTTCAGATGTTTGGACTGTTCTTATCCTTTCACCAACCTTTCGAATTTCAAAATTCAAAATTTAAAAATATTAAAAAGTAAGCAGGAAAATACCCCTTACCTTGGCAAACAAGTAACCGTAAGACGGACGCGGGTACAGTGTTAAGGCAAAACCCTTCACATACCTAGCACCCGCAGGGAATTGAAGCCAAGTAAACCTTGGCAAACAAGTAACCGTAAGACGGATGCGGGTACAGTGTTAAGACAAAACCATTCACATACCTAGCACCCGCAGGGAATTGAAGCCAAGTATACCTCGGCAACCAAGTAAATATAAGACGGGTGCGGGTACAGTGTAAAGGCAAAACCCTTCACATACCTAGCACCCGCAGGGAATTGACGCCAGGAATACCTTGGAAGTAAAGTAACCGTAAGACGAGCGCTGGTACAGTGTTAAGGCAAAACCCTTCACATACCTAGCGCTCCGCTGGGAATTGAAACCAAGAAGGATCTTCTGGGCAATGCTTGCGGAAACGGAAATAACATCCCCGCATAGCGGGAACGTCGAGAACTACGTTGTTTGAAGCTCCAGGATGGAATTGGTGGTTTTAACATAATTGATCACTATGTTCAAAACTACCAAAACCTCATGGAGAATCCACACAAGTGGGACTCAACGCTCCTGACTTGCGAGGAGGTTACAGACCTACACGCATCATACCCAAAGACCAAGCAGGAAAGTCGGGAATTTCTGCAAGTGACAAGGACTTCCGCGGGAAGAATCCCCATGGAAAACCTTAAAAAACCCTTTTCAAAAAACCCTTTGCTTAAGTCCAAAAGTTCACCTCACTTTATTAAACACGCATGAGAAGAACATTGGACTGGGGGGACTTGAAAAGGTAGGTCCCAGCAGAGCCCAGTTGGACCCGCAAGACTCACCTTGAACAGGGACGTCTGCGCAGAAACCAACTGGAACCGCAGGACCAACCATGCTCAGAGACGTGACGTCCTTACGCGCAGTACGCAAGCTGTTCCCGCAGGAAATGCCTCCCAATGGTGAAGGACTCCGCCTGTCCCCGCAGCCTCGGATACAAGCCATCAGGGAAGGCCACCGGCGCAGAAAGGCTACACGCACAAGGCACTTAGCTCTCAATCACTCAGTGTCACCTGAATGAATGAGCAAAGCCGGGAACAATCCCGCACAAGGGCGGGAGGGGGAATACTCCCGCCCAAATAAGCCAGTCCGTACGATACGGGAAGATCTTCTGTACTGTACCTGACGAGGTATGGGAAAAAGATCTGACTAAAGATACGACAGCTTATTGACAACAGTATGGCGAGCAGCATGCTCCTACACTGTATGTCACTATTAGCCGCTGCCTACTCACCAACTCCTGTCATACCACGTGCGTAGCCGGCAGTTGGTGGAAAAGGAATGGTATACAGCAGGCCTGGTCACTATCAGCCGCTGCCTACCCACCAACTACCAGCAGGGCACGTGCGTAGGCTACTGTTGGTTGAACAGGAACACTGTTGCAGCCAGCCACACCTCCTTGGAAACCTACCTTCGGCTATAAATACCACAAATGGTATGACCATCTCATCTTATCTATTATCATCATATTATACCTGATATCTGCTCTAGCAATCTCTTAATATACATTTATATTTAAAGAGCAATCTAGTCTGATTCTCACGCCGGAGGGTGGTCACAAGGAGGAACCCCCCCTTCTCAGTGACAAGCTCACGGTGTCTGTTTTGCAGGTTATCAGAAGAACCATCTTCTCAGGGTCTAACCCCTCGTGGGAAACATCTATCTAACCCCCAGGTTACTCGTAATCTGCCCGGGGTCCGGTTAGTGTTTCTTCAGTTCTGGATGTTTCTTGGTCGACGAGAATAGACAATAGGAGGTTGGGATGGGGCTGCCGAGAATTGGACTTGGTGAGGTGAGGATTGGGCTGTCAAAGGTTGGGCTTGGGTAGGAGCAGTAGGTGGGAAGGAATGGTCCGAAGTGGGATTGAGTTGGGATGAAGATGTGGGGATGTTTGTTTGAGTATTGGAGCCAATGTGAGGCCAGAAAGTAGGATGGATAGAATCAGTTAGAAATTGATAGTTTTGGAGGGCTGGTCGGACCACATTCTTGAATGGGAAAATTGTTTCGTCAAATTGGACATGACGACAAATTATGACTTTGTGTGTTGATAAGTCAAGGCACTTGTACCCGCGGTGTTGGTTGGGGTAACCGAGAAAAACACAAGGTGTGGATCGGTTTTGAAGTTTGTGTATGGTAGTGTGAGGGATGAGAGGATAGCAAAGGCATTCGAACACACGAAGGTGGTTGTATGACGGGGCTCGATTGTAGAGGAGATGTGTTGGTGTTTTGAGTTTAAGTGTTTGGCTAGGAAGAATGTTGATTAGGTACGTGGCAACTTCTAAAGCATGGTGCCAAAAATTGTTAGGTAGGTTGGCTTGGGCAAGGAGGGTGCGTATAATATTGTTTATTGAGCGGATTTGCGTTCTGCTTTGCCGTTTTGTAAAGAGGTATAGGGGCATGAAAAGCGGAATGTCATTCCGTTTTGGTGGCAGAATGTTTGAAAAGCGCGATTAGAATTTTCTTTCCCATTATCACATTGAAATCGCTTAATTTTTCGTTCAAACTGGGTGTAAATCAAGGTTGAGAATTGTTTAAATATTGTATAAACTTGGGATTTGTGGCTAAGAGGATATGTCCAAAGAAAGTTAGTGAAATCGTCAACAAACAATATATAGTAACGGTGACCCCCGGTACTGATAATTGGAGAGGTCCATAGATCACTATGTAATAAATCAAACGGCATAGAAGTAGAAGTATTAGAATTAACAAATGGAAGTCTAGTACTTTTACCAAAAACACATGATTGACAAAGTTTTGAATTAAATTTATTGCAATGAATATAACTAGACTTATTAAGAAATTTTAATAGATTTGATCCCGGGTGGCCCAAGCGTTGATGCCACACGTCTTGTGAAAGAGCAGCAAAGGAGGATGCAGATTTGAACTTTGATAGGATTTGAGGTGTGAGAGGGTAGAGATCCTCGGAGCTATTGCTGCGTAGGATACGAGCCTTGGTCTTGAGATCCTTCACAAGAAAACCATACGGGTCAAATTTAATAGAGACTTGGTTGTCGGTTGTTAGGCGACGAACCGACAAAAGATTTTTAATAATATTAGGGGCGAAAAGGACATTATTTAATTGTAGGGGTGGATAAGGTGGGTTAAGGGTTTGATTGCCTTGTCCGATCACGGGAATAGTATTACCGTCGCCCACAATAATGTTGCGTAAAATGCCATTAGTAAAATAAGACGTAAAGTTACCTAGATTGTTTGTCATGTGGTTAAATGCCCCAGTATCCATGAACCAAGGTTGCTCCGGTGGGTTGAGAGCCATTGTGTGCAGTGCTTGCTCAATGTCGGTAGGAGTATAACCCATGGGATATGCTTGAGCGGGTTTTGCACCAAGAATGCCTTGACCCGAGGATGGTGGTTTGCTGAAAGTCGGGTATGGGCAAGGCGGGGAGGCAGCCCATTGTTGCCATTGGGATTGTGACGGACCCATGTTGGGCCAGTACCCAAGAAAGGGAGCCCAAGGAGTTTATGGCTGGGGAGAAAAAGAAGTTGCTCGTCCTCTACCAAAGGAACCCCGCCCACGTCCTCTGCCGCGTCAGCGACCGCGTCCCCGGCCGCGTTCAGATGTCGAATCGGACCTGTAAGTGGGTCCATTGTCATGTTGTTGCGAACCAGACTTCGAGGCCGACGCTTGGAGAGCCGAACCGGCTGTTTGAGCGGCTTGGAGAGCATGGTTGTTCATCTCAATTTCTTCTTGACATAAGCGAGAGCGGGTTTCGTTGAAGTTCGGTAGAGGATTGGTGGAGCGTATGACTGTTGCAATTGTCCGGTATTGTTCGGTGAACCCACCGAGAACTTGCAGCACCAACTGGGTTTGCGACAACGGCACATCAACAATATACAACTGATCAGCTATTATCTTTACCTCTTGACAATACGCGGCCATGTCTTTGAAGCTTTCGAGACGCGTATGTGTGAGCTTTGATTGGAGATGTAGTGCCCGAGAACTTTTGTTATCCTGAAAGAGGTTTTGCAAAGCAGTCCACGCGTCATAGGCCGTGGTATTCTTCTTCATAATGGTTTGTACTAGGTCAATGGAGATCGTTCCATATATCCACTGTAGGACAATGGCGTCAAGCCGTTTCCAGGAAACTTCGGGTGGAGGGGCTGCCGCATCTTTGTCTTTGTCCTTCGCCGGTGGTGTAAAGGAGGAGGAAGTTATCACCCGTGGTTCAAGGTGGTCAGCCACGAGATAGGCTGTGCAGTGGATTTTGAACAACTCTGACCATGTTACACATTGGGCACTTTCGTTGTCCAAGGTGATTGGGATGAAGGTTTTGATGTTGGACACGGTTATGGCGGGATGTATTTTGATCTCCATGATCGAAGGGAGAGGAGAGGAAGATGTAGCAGAAGGGTGGAGGGAGGAGAGGGTAGGCACCGATGAAGAGAAGATCGGTTAGGGTTAGGAGAGGAAGTTAGGCTAATGGTACCATGATAGAAATTATTTTCCTTGCCTTTCTCTCATTCATTATCTCCCTTATATAATAATTACAAAGTATATCTCCTATTATGAGATAAGATTTACAAAGATTATGATAATGTATTTGACATATAATATAACTCTATTAGTGAAGATTTGTTGTTAAAGAGAATGCAGGTTTTCAGAAAACTTTGAATATGATACTGAATATGATACGGGAATGATGTAGAGGTTTGTTGTTATGGACACCTTTTGTTTTTGCTAAAGTCGCCAACCCAATACGTGAAGTCCGTCAAGGGCAGGGGAGCCTCTTAGGCGTTACCCCTTAACGGGCTCTTTTTGTGGGGCTAACCTAATTTCCAACCACTAATATAATCCAACTCCTTTTTATATAGAAAAATAATTAAATAATAATTAAACCATGACTTGTTTTATATGGGAAAAATTTAGCAAGAGCGGTCATGTCTATATGGCAGGGGCGTTTTCGTTTTGTATCTAAACACCAGCACATTGTCTAAAATTACGGATTGTTAAATGAAAACATAAATACATGGTAGTCAATGACCATAAACATTTATATTTAAAATTAGTTTAAAATCACTCATTTCTTTCTCTTACATAAATTGTTTTTCGTGAATTGCTTTTTCATATTATAGTACTACTTAGGTCTTGATAACAGGTGTCACCAAGTTACTTTTGTATAAATTTTTAGTTTGATTTCGTAATTCATAGTTATAAGACAAGTTAAATTTTGGCAATGCTATATTATCAAAAAAACAAGTTACCAATTTTGGAAACCATCATTTTCCAAATCAAGATACCATAGCAACTCCAATGCTCGTGTAACAAGTGAGAGGTGCGAGTATGTGACCGCTCATGGTGGCCATGTAGAGGAGATAGGAGGACCGCTGTGGGGACTCTAAGTACTATTTTCAATATCCCCTACTTGCGATTAAAGTAACTACTTTAGGCATGCTCGCAATTGTTACAGAGTATGGGAATGAGAGGATGAGAAAGAGGGGTCCATAGACGTGAAGAGAAAGGACGCTTAATTTAAAAACACAAGGGCTGGCCGACTAAGTAGTCCACGAAATCTAAGATCATGAAATTTTCGTCTTTCAGGAGTTTAATGTCTAAATTCTAAAATGTAATATTATGATATACTAACTAAGCCTATAAGTTATAAATTTATGTCTTAGAATGCATAATAAAGCTTGATTTTTATACAAAAGTCGGGTTTTGTATAAGAACGCTTATCCTCGTGGCCATACGGGCTAATGGAAGTTTACTTATTCATCACTTCTGGTGTAATAACCATTTTGTGAACTAAAGTTTACTGGTTAAAACTATAAATAATCATCGAAGAGTATTTCTTTTTTTCTTTTTACAAGGCAAATAAACTACTATATTCATTAGAGAGTTATAAATCAAAGGAGGCATATAGTAGTAATTTAATGCAACAAACTTAATTTGAAAACTCAACGATCATAGTCGAGTTTTTATTCACAAGTCCATCAATGAAAGATATTGTGGTGCTTCATAAGAAACATGTTTGTGCATCATCACCTCCATCTCAGCTTCCATGCACTCATCACCTTTCACACTCGAATCCTTCACGTCGCATGAAAACCGCACTTTCTTCGCTTTCCGCCCATCCTTCTTCCCCGAAGACAAACAAGAACGCAACGCCTTTTCAGGACTACTGCCACCAGAACCTTGGTTTCCGGTTGTGTTTTCAATCAAAGTAGCCTTCTCTCGACACAACAAAAGCAAGACCATGGTACCAGAAACTAGTACAGCGGTTGCCAAGACGACCCCTTGTGAACTCCAAGCAGATGACATTTGTTATCAAGTTGACATGAGATAAATAGTTTTGAAGATGGAGATGGTGTGGTGGTTGAATAGGTGTAAAAGTAGTTGATCGACTCCAACTAATCGAGTAGAGTTGTTTTGTAAAGAGTTTTTATATGTGAGATTGTGAACACACACACAAGGCATCATAATTGGATTTAGACCATATAATGTGGGTCTATCAAAAGAAGTCCAATTGGTATTGTTGTGGGGTAAGGCAAATCAAATCAAGCAACTTTGGAGGGTCCAAAGTTGGTCTCTTTTGCCTATAATTCTAGTGCTTTGTGGTCACACAAATCTTGACTAGCGTATTGTTTCGGTCCGTCAAACCAGATCGGGTCCACTCAGAAATATGTTTAGCGTGTGAGTTCCTGATCACTCATGCGTATCTTTTAGGAGTGCCTTAGCGATTAAAATAATGCATGTTAGAAGCCACCACTCCCTTGATGAGTTTGGTAGGACGAAACCAATGACCCACAATCATAAGCGGGATGGAATGACTAGTCCTTGTGGATCCAAAGACGCCTTAGCTTAGTTCATAAGAATGAGAATACATACTAATCTAGTGATAACTATTTTCTGATTTATTGAAACAGTCACTAAGCATGCCGATTAAGGAGGTCTCGAGTTGAAATTAGAGAGACATAAACTAAAGAAAAAAACAGTCACTAAGCATACCAATTAAGTGTTTTTAGTACACAAATCTTGCATATAATAGCACGCCAAGTAAAAGTAAACATAGATGGCTGCTAATATTCTGTATGAAAAAGAAACCGAAACAAAGAAAATAATCCCTTAAGGATTACTAGTAACATAAGCAAACAAACATTAGTTATTATTCATCAATCAGTACTTAAGAAGTCCAATCAAACCACGAAGAAAACGTTAAAGTATCGTACCTTCTTAGGTAGTGAGAATAGAAGGAAGGTAATCCGACTTTGTTCCAAGAACACGAGCATTAGTATCAGGAAAGAACTCAGTTCCGGGCAGTTCGGTAACATTTCCTTCGCTAGTAACACCAACAGGGTACCGAAGCAAGTGACCAGGTAGATCGGCCTCAAGATTCTCACTGGCAAACAGATCCCAGTATTTGTCAGCTACCTGGTTCACTTTTTTAACACATTCGGTGCTCTCCGGATGCTGGAAGCTGTCATCAAGCATGCCAAGATGTTCATACCATAAAGCCATACGGAACCCATGGATCTGCCCCCTAGCCGGTGTCCTGGTTGCAATGTGGTGCGGCTGGTAAGCTCCCATAGCTATCTCAGAATCACGGGCGCCGTCCATGGACCGCTGGTTGATGTTGGCAGATCCAACAATTATGTATTCATCATCAACTGCAACATGGTATGCATAATCAGATTAACTGTAAATGTAAAATTACCAAATTACCCCTAAGGCCCTAACTCTAGGCGATAAAAAATAATTGTTCATTTTGAGCCATTAGTTTGCTGTAATTGCATATATAATTGTAATGTAAACTTACCACACTACCCCTAACTTTAGGCCATCAAAAATAATTGATCATCTTATTTTTAAACCACTTGTTTGTTGTATTTACTTTATATATCCTTATCTAACTATCTGATTATTATATTGTAAAATTACCAAACCACCCCTAACTTTAGGCCACAAAAAATAATTTATCATTTTAAAGCATTTGTTTGCTGTATTTACTTATACACACCATTATCTAACTGATTATGATCATGTGAAATTACCAAGCTACCCCCTAATTTTAGGCCATAAAAATAACTGATCATGATAAGCCCTCTGCTTACCTGTATTTACATCACATAACATTATCTAACTATCTGATTCTGATTCTTAAAAGGACCAAAAGAAAGAACTTACCTATCATCATTTTGGCATGCACGTAGATCATGAATCGCCGGGCTTCTTGGGCTTTTTGGTAGTTTGAATCAGCTTCGGGTGCTTCGGAAGGTTCATACTCCCCGCTCCTCTTCACCTCACGATTCCCGAGGCAAAAGAAAGTGAGATAATCTCTCGGGTCATCTTCAAGGCCTTGATCTTGTAAAGCCTGAATAATATCTTTGTACATCATTTCCATAGTCCTTTTTTGCCAGTCCAATATTGCCTGGACCGAAGCACTTTCCGGGATCCCCTCAGGCCACATTGGCACAACAACATAAACAGTAAACTTTTCTCCCGCCTTAATCTTACTAACAATCTTCAAAGAAAGTTCTCTTGGAATCAAATGCAGAGCATCAACATCTTCAACTTTAATATCATCAGCTTGCCAACCGAACGAGCTTCCAAGAAAATACTGGTTTTCAATATAAATAAAGTTTTTGGCTCGACGAATGGCGTGAATATACGCATCTTGAATGCTGCGATCGATAATATTATCTTTACCACTAACAAGACCTGATTTCGCTGCTTCTTCGGGTGAGTCGGGGAACCCGAAAGCGGCCCCACCGTCGATCGACCTAAAAAGCTGAACGTTCCATGATTCTTGATCTTCATGGAACATAACTGGAGACGGTGGGATAATGATGTCATCAAGCTCTCTAAAGTTAACCAACACGTTTTTTCCGCCTTGTTTTTTCCACCTTTGTTCAAAGTTGAACAAAACATCCCACGCGATTGGTCCTTCGAGTTTCGAATGGATGTCATGCCACGGCTCACGGGGCCCACCTTTTGTGATAGCACCGTCTGCATAATTAGGCTGGTGGAAGTCATCATGGTGGGCTGTGTCTAATGTTCTGAATAAGGAATGGAAAGGGGAATCGTATCGACCGTCACAAAGGTCAAGACCACCAACAAAGCTCACCACGCGCCGCCTGTCTGAGTCACCATTTGGCAGCGGGGCATCCACCACTATAATCTTTTGATGGTGAGTGAACATTGTTGAAATTTGAAGGTCTTGAATAAAACTTCCACCATCATCAGGGTTTCTTGGGCATAATATGCAATGCACATCAGATTCTTGAAAAAAGTTTTCGGTATCTTCATCATGAGTGGCCATTAATCCATCTTTTTTCAACACATCAACAGAAGTTCTATCATCCCACACAAGCATAAGAACTTTAACACCTTCATCTGACTTCTTTTTCAAAAGCTCACCGAGTGTGACATCACCTCCACTTTTTTGCCTTCTTGAATCTCTAATCAAACTGATTTCAGTGTAAACAGACCAACCAGTTATATAAATAAAGTGTTTCGCATTAGTGATTGCATCAAACACATCTTCCCAACATCTATGTGGCTGATAATAATCACCACCAGAGGGGTATTTTGGGAATGAAATTATCAGGCACGTGAGCATCTTGGTACAAGGAAACACGGCAACCTTGTCGTTGAGAGAAGAATGTATACGGGACTCCAGGATATTTGGAACTTTTGATCCCACGGGCCCAGTTACGGTCTTGAGTAACATCAAAATATTGAAGTTTTACATGGATTTTTGATTCGCCTTCTACAGGGTTTTTGTCTTCATCTAGGATTTCAACCCATCTATCCACTTCTTCACCTTCTAGAAGCTCTTCAACGGGAACATAACCTCGTCCGATTAAGGTTGCACCAATGGGATTGTCATCTTTAACAGTGAATATTACATTGGAAGCTGAGTGGGCACAGTAAATGTGGAATGATTCTTCCCACTTTGGGTTTTCAGGGTCATTTTCTAGCAGCCGAGTTCGCCCGACTCTGCATTTGTCTAGATCAATTGTTGCATACATTTTCGGAGTTCCTTTTCCAAAACCAACAGTCTCCTCTAGGTTTGCCTTAAGCTGCAAGAACGCATAGGCAAATCATGTTACATGTTTAATAATAGTTTGGACTTTGGACTGTTAGGGTCAAACAAATTTTTTGTAATACTGCAGGGGTATTGTGTATCGCACTGGACTGATTGGTGAATTTTTGTATAGTTTGTTAGAATGCACATGTTGAAACCTTAATTCTTATCTGTTCTCTTTTTTTTCGTGTTGTAGACTTGTATCATAACAGATCAAGATACAAGTCTACAACACGAAAAAAAAGAGAACAGATAAGAATTAAGGTTTCAACATGTGCATTCCAACAAACTATACAAAAATTCACCAATCACTTATTATGATCATGTAAATAAAGTTCCTCAAAATTCAAGCCTCCATGAAAACATGGAATGGTTCAAAACTAGAGGTAAAATACTAAAATGTTTGTGTAATAAAGTCATTTAAATAAATGTATAGTGGCTATTTTAAGAACATTAGATGAAAAATTATATGTAGCATGATGGTAAAACCAATTTTGGGGATCTGTCTATTTTAGTGTATGAAAAATACTGTTTTGCGGAAATTTCTGTATACAACATGAAATAATTAAATTTTATAGTTGTTCTAGCCTTCCAAATTGTATAGATGCATGAAGATCAAATAAAATTTATTATAATCTACAAACTAAATGTACACCAGAAAAAAAAAAATCTAAATTATGAGGCAAAAAAAAAACAAAAAACAGAACAGCAAAAAGTGAAATAAAGCACAAAAAACGACAGAAAGGAGCATATGCTGGTCTAGGTTGTAAAATAAAAAGATTCATATGTAAAATTAAATTACATTTGTACTTTTAAGTTTTAACATCCAAAAAATAAATAAAATTTACACATGATGACCAGCATAACTCAAATCAATTCATAAACAAATTATTTGAATCAAAATCTCCAGATCCACAAAATGATCAATTCATTATATCATACATCACTTATTAAAAATTATTCAAGATTTCAAGTAATTAGTGATAAACTGAATTACACTAGTTTGACTTCATATGTCATAGTCAAACAAAAGAACTCATAGCAAAATATCTACTCTGGTAACAAAATATAATAAAATAAAAAATGACCTAAGATATATATGTATATACCTTGCCAAATAATATATTATGTCCACCGCCATATCCATGAATCTTATCAACCTCATAGATCGTAGCATGAAGAGTTCCATGAAGAAGCGTCGACTCTGCCATTTTCAATCCTGCAAAAAACTCGTATAATCAAATCGCAACTATTAAATCACAAATTAAACAGTGAAAACGCGTATTTACACCGATCTGAAGTGAAAGCAACTCGAAAATAGCACAGTATTAATTAGTAATGTAAGAGATAATTTGCTTACTGTGAGGAAGCTGTAAAGAGAGATCTGAAGAGTGAGAATGTGATCGGGTGAATAATAATTAGGAAGATCAAAGAGAAGACGTGTGAAGAGAAGAGAAGAGAGAGACAGTGATCCGTGATCACAGCGTTAAAAAGGCTCAAAGCTCGTCAACGGGAAACAAAGGTGAATTTTGGGGGTGACTAATTATGACAATACTTAGGAAATGGTAAAGTTATTATTAATTATTAACTTGTAATAATAATAATAATAATAATAATAATAATACAGCTAATAATATAAATGAATGTTATAAATATAATCTAAGGTTATACGTTTATAGTATTCTTGGGTGATTATGGTACTTGTTATTATCTATGAATAGGATAGAAATTAGAAATCATTTATGGTTCCCAATTTCTAAGCATGATTTTCTACTATAAATGTTGAATTATATGTGAAGAAATGATATTAGTTCTCGATTTATTTCTATTGGTAGATATTCTTCTTAAAATATTGATGTGATTGTGTATAATTACTAAGCATATTATAAATGTATAATGTGTTTCTTTAATTAACACTCTCTTGTGTTAATTTACTTCCTTACTCTACAAAGAGTTTACCAATATAATTTTCTTTTTTTTTTAGAACGACATATTTCATTAACACAACTAGTAAGAAGCTAGAAACCAAACAAAAGAAAATAAGAGCCAATCCAGCAAGGTAACTAATATTAGTATTCAATAAAATTTCCATTCCTAATTGTCCCTTCTTTTAACTGGAGTTTTTCTTTTTGTACATTTTCGATTAACCAGATTTTTTCTCGTTTGACCTCTTCTTATATGGCGTTACAGGCTTGCAATTTGAGTTGCCAATGTGCCAACTCTACCTTCAGTTGGCATTGGCGTGCTTGCTAGTTTCCATATATTCATTCCGATTAGGCATTGTGGTTCGACACGATTTTTGATTGACATATGAATCAACTCTGATTAGTTTATCTCCAAAAAAACACCGCAAATACGAATTTAACACATACTCTAATTCAAACTAATTTTTATAGTGATTTTAGTAAGTTTCCATAAAGTTGAGACATCATTTTACACCAAAATCCACTTTAGTTTAAAAAGTAGCTTTAGATCAAAAGTAATTCAAATACACCAAGAACTATGATTTTTAAACTACTTAACTGTTTACACAAATAAATAGGTGTTTTTCATTAAATTTTAACCATCGTTGTGGGTTAATCAAGCTATTATACACCAAAAATACCACTTATATTCCTATAATATTACAATTGGTTTGTACAGTTGTTCGAAACTTTAGAAATACAAAATTTAGAAGGCTTACCGAGAAATGTAAATTTTTTTCTAAAAAACCATTAAAGTCAATTTAATCATCTTTAAACCGAAAACGTCCGGATCTAACCTACCCAAAGACTTTTAGACAGTTTAGTCGGCAGGGTCCTTATTGGATCTTGTTCCACCACGTGTGGACCACTACTTGAATCCTTAAATTTCAAAGTTTTATATGTACACGTGTATAAAAGAATAAAAAAAAACAAAAAGAGAAAAAAAATAAAACACCAACAAAACAATTGAATGTTTGAGACGGGCCTAAGGCCCAGCCCATAATTATTTCTCGAAGACCCACATTGTAATCATAAGCATTGACGGGCTTGGATGATTGGATCGGCTTAAGGGAATCAGGATTCAGGGGGTTAAACTTAATGGGTAAACCTAGAGGTGTACAAAATTGGTTTTTTTTTCAAACCGAATGGGTTTTTAAACCGAACCGCTTTGGTCAAACCATGGTCCAAAGTTGAGCTTGAAAGGTCGACCTGGTCCAAGTCAGTCGGTTTGGTTTAGAAACGGTTTAAAACCGGTTTTCTCTAAAACCGATTTAGTAGTTCAGAAGGGGAACCGGTCCCAAAACCGGCGGGCTGGGTCGGTTTGTGAACGGCTTTTGGTAAAACTGGTTTTATTGTTAAACCGGTTCGGCTTGGTTTGCATTGAACCTGCCCGAACCAAGTTTTTGTACATCTCTAGGTAAACCTGGAATGAACCTGATATATCCGATTTAATTTTGATTGGAATTTGGTTGTGATTTGATTTTGATTGAAATTTGGATGGTCACTTACTCGTTTGAACCGTGCTCTTCTTCTCTAACATAGTTTTAATCTTTCTATTTTTAAAATCATTAAAACAACTGAGAACTTTTATGTACTGGGCTTGTTTATCTCTTCAACTATCAACTACAAGAGAATTTTTGTATATTTTTTTCCTGTAGATTAATGATGAATAAAAATTCAACGAATTATAGCAAAAGAGTTTATATGAAATTAAATAAATGTTGAAATTTTATACAAATCTAAAGTTATGTATATGAATTCTAAGCTCATACAATACGTTATGATTCGAGAGAAATGTTGTCAACTTGAGAATGTTTAATCGAATTTAATTTTATAGCTTACAATAATAAATGCATCGTGGCATAGCATTTGTTACACAAAACCAATGGCATGTGATAGCCATTTTCACATCAATAAATGACAATAAAATGCTTTGCTCCCGGTAACCACATGTTGGAAACATAGTAACGCACGTTATATATATCTTTCGGTATAGGTATGGCCACCTACGACGGAGCATCAGTTTAGTTCTTTTATCAACTTTATAACTCATATCGATTGATAACCAAGTTTTTTTTTTGTTATATCATTTTCTTTAATTAAAGTATGTTAATTTGACGACTTTATTGTTTGGGTTTAATTGCCGTACCATGACGAAAGTCACTAATACAGACCAAATTTGCATCTACTCGCCGTCATGAAGCATTGAAGCGCATGTTTTAGCAACGGTAGCGTTATACCGTTAAGCACTCTTGAATCATCTTCATTTAGGTCGGTCACAAATTCATTTTTTAAATTGCCAAGCGAAAATGATAGGGCACGATAAACCCGTGAATCCTGAATCTTGTCGGATAATTGGAGAACCACAAGATTTGACGTCGAAAGAGAGCTCAAAGATGTGATGACACATTTTTAGGAAATCCATTACAAGGAAATTTTATTTTAAAACGTATCACAATATGATATTATAAAACATTCTTCATTTTAAAATATCGAATGTCATGAATTACAATTTTGCTAACATCACTACTTCACTAGCATTCGATCAAATTGCTATCATGCTTTCGAGTTTTGACAAAAATATATGTTTTAAGGGATTTTGTGATTAATTAATGCATCGAAAGTGAAGTATGGCCCACTAAGCAAGCCCAAAAGGCCCAGACTACTAAAGTACTAATCAACAAGCTCCTGCCTCCTGATATTGTCACGTTCAATAAATATTCATGATCTAGAAATTTACATCACATCACATGCAAGTAAATATGTGAAGATTAAACATATAATTCCACATCAAAATCCTCTGAAATAATATTTTTGAAAAACCAAGTACTAACAGTGTGAATTTCATCTACATATGCTCGCATGTAACGTTCAGTGGCATAAAAAGACTTCCAGAAGATAATATAACACTGCTAGGATTCTACGAAAACAACCCATATAGTTGTGTGACGTACAGACATCGTTTTCATGATCACTCGACACACGTTTTGTTAATGTTTTCAGTTTTTCACATAGTGGCGCCATGTTGCTGACTTAAAATAAAACCTGGTCCAGTACAACGCAACCTTATTAATAATATTAATACTTTCAAAACCTCGTATTTATTTATAACAATGCACAAACAAAAGTCAATCTATGCGAGTCGAAGGTAAGGAAACATTATGCAAATAACAAAATTAACTACAAATGAAATACCGACGTTTGTCGACCTAGCTAGTCTTTCTGTTATCTTCTTGTTCTACCAAATAGAACTGTTGCATATAGACTTAATACTAAATAGTCCTTAGATTGAATATGGTCATATCTGCATATATACTATACTAGGATCTCTCTCTCTAAAATTTAGTTTTATGGATTGTGATTCTCTAAACAAAGAGACCCACTAAATCACTATAAATGTTTGTGAGTGTATAAAAAAGAGAGAAAAAGTAATAAAATAAGTATTCGTGAGTAAGATAAAAATAGAGATAGAAATAGAGACAGAGAATGAGATCTGGTAGCTTGTTTATGAAATTCAAAGAAAAATAATATTTAGTTACATTATGAGGATGAAGATAGAGGACATGATGCTAATGCTCCAAGTATATATTGAGAAATTAGAGGTGTTTAGATTGGCTTTGTCTTACTTAGAAGAAGAAGGACCAATGCTTAATATGTTTAATAATTTCTTCCATTACAAGATCCTTTTATTATGTCATGTCTCCCTCTTCAATGGTTATGCTTCTTTTGTCTACAACAAATTCTCTAAATTTTGTTTTAATTTGGAAACAATATATCCTCTTAGAGAAGATTCTCCATAACTTACTCTAGAACAAAGCCACCCCTGAGAAAATCGATTTGTTTGTCTTGACCAGAAAGATTGCAATCGTTCCATATAGTACAACCGTGAGCCTACCGTACACTATTCTTGCTCTTTTAATCATTCTATTATATGACTGGGGATTTGTTTCTTGAACTAATGACTATTGTCTCAACGTCATTAAACATATTCGTTTTATGCTAGACCACTGTACAGTAGTGATTGTTGCGTTGCTAAAATAGTATCGCATAAGAGTGTTCGTGATCGATACATATGTGATCTGACCATGTAGCTCTTGTTGATTCTTGATTTTTAATCTTTTATGTTTTGTGTATGATCTTGAAAATGGGTGACACATTTCATAAACATATATGACTTTACATATATTAACATCTAATCTATATGTTTGGATTTTTAATTAACATAACAAAATAAATCATTTTATTGTGGACATGCATGCAAATTTGAGTTCGGTTTCCAATTCGATCAAGTATTTAGAGAGTAGCCAAATTGGCTCATTTAGTTTCGAGCTTGATCCACAACTGACCCTTACTTGACTCGGCTTATGAACATCCCTAAATTTGTGAGATCTAATTAGGCAAATTCCACATTCCCCTATTCATAGAAGATACTTGATTCTAATTAGGAATCCAATTACCATACATATCATTAGCGTGTTTCGTGAGTGCTCTTTGTGGATGAGATAAAATGCAACAATTTAGCGCGCTTGATTGGGAGAAATCCCGGATGGGTGAACTTGTGGGAATTTTCCAGTCGTGGTAACGAAAACCAAAGTTGAGATCTCTTCATGGGTAAAATATACGATACTAATTGCTCAGATGGGTCAAATGCTACAAAGGACATTAGAACCACTATTATCATGCATAAAAGTAGTGTGGTATGTTCTAAAGGGAGGTGTTTGTGACACATTAGGCAAATAACACATCGTATTGTTCGCATGAGAGATGTTATCTTGTCCACATGAGAGATGTTACAACCTTAAATATCACCACACAGTTTAGGCGCAATGGCTACAGACGAGAGGATCGAAATTTCTAGAGTTTAATTAGTTTATGTGATAATCTTCTGTAAGTTTCACTTGGGTAACGAATCTAAAGTTGTAAACACTTTAACATATATATATTGGTTGTCATATATATATATATATATATATTGGTTGGTTGGTATTAGTGACATGATAAATGATAATTCAAATTAACTTAACAAACATTCAGCAGCTTACCAAAATAACATTCATCTTCTTGTTTGATTTTTGAAAGTCAAAACAAATGCTAAATCACACTTTCCTTCTGGTGAGCATCCAAAACAACAAACTCGTGCAAACCGGTACATCATCGCTACATCATATTTCAAACTTTTCATTAAAACCCCACTTTCTTTCACAATAACAAACAATCACAAACCTTATTAAAAAATATTAAATATGTATACATATGTGTAATATTGTATAATATGGGCGTGTAAGAGAGATAGCCACATGGATATCTCCATAATGGTTGAGTAGAACCAAAGTTACAACAATCCTTAATTCTTCATAATGGTTGAGTTAGGCTCCCTAAGTCAGGTTGCCACAAGGATTTGGACATTGGGATGTGTAGCCCATTGTGAATGCTCAAAGTTGCGCGCACAAACTTATCAAAATTTCATATCAAAACATATTTCATTGGTGTCACTAGTGATCATTTATAAGTCAAACTCACATTATAAACCCCAGGATGCACAAAATCGTTATATATGTACAGAAACACATCTTGCATGAAATCAAATAATATATGTATTTTTTGATGTTAAATCAAGTTTTCTTGTTTATACTTTTGCTAATATTTCTTTGAATAGACCGGAATTCGAACCAAATTTGAACAAACTCATTTGAAATGGTGTTTCGAATCTTTTAATTTACATAGTCCGATACAATAAAGTGAAGACCAGCCCCCATTTAACTCAGTGAAAGTACTAGTAACATTATTGGCTATGCTAGTCACTATTACTTCCCTCTTTAAATATCTTCATCATCCTCATCTCATTTCACTACACTTCCATATCTCTGACACCCCCCCCCCCCTTCTCTCTCAAAATTCACTCTCACAGATGGGTCAAAAGAAATTTAGAGGCGTACGTCAACGCCACTGGGGCTCATGGGTTTCCGAAATCCGACATCCTTTACTGTAACATCTTCTCACTTTTCGCTCATGCATTTTATTTTGGTTATACACAACACTATATTGACACATACATTATACGACCCACATAAAATGTCAGTGGTGTGTCAGTGCACACCACTGACATAATATGTGGGCCTATATATGTTGTATCAATAAAAAGTGGGTGTACATATAACATCACCCTTTATTTTTTGTTTCGTATAACCTTTTATTAACCATTATTTTTATTATCAAATAGGAAGAGACGGGTGTGGTTAGGGACATTTGAAACAGCTGAAGAAGCGGCCAAAGCTTACGACGAAGCTGCCATTCTAATGAGTGGTCACAACGCCAAAACAAATTTCCCTATAAACAAAACCGAACCAGATGGAAACACCGACCCATCATCACCTACTTCTGCTCTTTCCACCATGTTAACCGCCAAGCTTAAGAAATGCTGCAAGTCTCCATCACCCTCACTTACTTGTCTCCGCCTTGACACCGAGAGTTCTCATATCGGTGTGTGGCAGAAATGCGCTGGAATTCATTCGGATTCCAACTGGGTCATGACGGTTGAGCTCGGTCACAAGAAAGCGAAAATTGAAGGGGAATTAGAGGTTGAAAATTGTGGGAATATTAGAAATAATGAAGAAGAGGATAAAATTGCATTGCAGATGATTGAAGAACTCCTTAACACAAATTAGTTATTGGAGTTATAAACTTGCTAGCTTGCTATATAGAGAATAAATCTGACAGATAGTTTATTTTTTATATATCAACTCTTAAATATTGCATGAAGATTATATATTGGTTGTTGTGAAATGAAGCATGTGATGATAATTAAGAAAGTGATGAAGGCATTATAATAAACCAAACTGGTTAAATAATTTTCAGGAAGTAAATGATATTTAAGAAATTAATTAATATGAGTAGGGATGAGGACAAAGGCTAAAAAAGTATCGACAATTATATGATGTACAAAGAATGACTGGCTAGTTGATTAGACTTATTGTTTAACTCTACATGGTACAATGTCCAGCAGTCCAATTAAGTACACATATTCATGAATCATTTAGATGGGAACTAGGATTTATTGTTCTTTTAAAACATATTTATTGTGTTTTTCTTAACACAAAATATGTGTAGCACACTCACGTGAACTCAAATACAATAGATATGTGTAGTGACGAAGCTTGGATTAAGACACTAGAGGGACGGACTCAAAATGTATTAAAAAATCACAAACGAGGGAGGCCGAGCTCAAATTTTCGGTCAAAAAACAGCTAAATTTACACTAGGTTTACAAAATTTCGGTCGAAACAGATAAATTTACACTACTGCGCAAAAAAACAGAGAGGAGGGCCCGAGTAACCTTCGCCTCTGGATAGGTGGCGTAGTCAACCAACCATATAGTTTGTTATTTTATAATAAAGCAAACCAAAAAACGAGTATTGAACTTTTGATTAAATATTTCATCTATTTTTTTTCTAAACAGTATATAGTAGGGATGAGCATGGTACCGGACCGGTACCGACCGGTCCCGATCCCGAAAATCCCTAATTCTTGGTACCGATCCCGGTACCGAAATATTCGGTTCGGTACCGGTACGGTACCGGTACCGGGATTATACCGGTACCGGAGGTAAAAAAATCGGGAAATACCGGTACCGTATCGTACCGATCCCGAAACTTAAAACTTTGGTACCGATTCGGTACCGATCCCGATTTTGCTCATCCCTAGTATACAGATCAATGCATCAAATTTCCATGGTCATGATTATCTCAAAAACACCATTGTAGCTTTTTAGTTTTACCGGTTATCAAACGGCAGTTACTATTATGTATTTGACCCAACCGAAAATTCGGACATCAAGCTAAAAGATATCATCTAAAACAAAAGGAGGGGTGTAAAATAACCCAAAAGTCCTTAAGTTTAAGCAACTCTTCATCTGATTACTTAATTCGATCTACTTTCTCATTCAAATTTCAAAGCACCTCCAAATGTTTCCCTAATCTCAATCCTTCAGATTGGAAAGTCTTAAACATGCATCCACATCGATTTGCATTATAAACCTTGTTTTAACCAAAACTTCTTGTCAATAATAACAACTAGTTAGCTGTTATTTTTTTCTAAATGGTTACAAACAGTCTTATCATATTTTCATGGTCATAATTATCTCAAAAGCACCATTGTAGCATTTATTTTTTTTGGTTGATCAAACGACAAGCTATCTTTATTACTTTGAACCGACCCGGACTGAAATTTCAGGCATCAAAGTTAAAAGGCTGAAGCCAATGGAAAGTAAATTCCAAATTTTGGAGTAAGAATAAGTAAGGGTGGAATATGTGAATTTTTTTTACCCTCTACTACCCTAACCACCAACCAATGATATGATGTCACTTCATTTAAACCCGAAACGACCCTAAAAATTACGACACATTCTTTGAATCCCAAAAGTATCCTAACATTTTTTTAAATAAAAAAATAAAGGTGGAAGTAGTCTGTATCCTTGGCTTTATTCACGGGTTTGTGAACCCATAGAGTCAAGCCGATGCCCCAACTCGCTCCACTTGCGGCGGTGTTAATTCCCACCCAACCCGAGGGTACCTCTTATGAACCTGAGATTATATATGGCTTAAAAGATAATGAGATGAAGTGTTTGGAAGCTTAGTCTTTATCGGCATGATCTATAAAAAAAATCTAAAATCAGGGATCAAAAGTATCAATCGATATGCTGGTTTCATGCATGTCTCATTTTTGAACCAAACTATGATTCATAAATTAAAGCATTTTAAAAGCTAACCAGTTCGCTTATAAAGGCAACATTAATGAACTAGCTTATAAAGGAAATTATAAACAATCTTATATATATATTGGCTGATTCGTGACCTTTTCTATCTATTTTGAATAGTACGTACTAGTGTTCAAGGTTTGAAACCTCACCAATTTTCCTAAGAGTTAGTCCTTACTACCACTGACTAACAAAGAAATCAATGTAGACTATGTATTTTATGTACATAACAACATTATGAAAAATATATACATACTTTTTCCTATATTCTAATTGTCAGTTATATAAATTTAGGTTCCTAAACCTTAAGTAATTTATGTCTTATGACATCAAAGAACCATAAATTTGTTTTTAATATGAGGAATGTTGATTTAGGTGTTCTTATACGTCAAACCTATAAATAAAAAAGATGCAAATTTTGAGGAATGTTGATTTAGGTCTTCAATGTGAGAATTTCACAATATGAGGTTTCAACAAAACCTCTAGTAACCTAGATTTCGTTCAACTCCAAGTGACAAGCTTGACAATTAAATTTTAGCTTTTGTGAATAAGCATTGGCTTTCGACGGGGTCTTAATGTGCTAACACTAATAAAACTACGAAGGTTATATATTTTTTCGGTTAACCAAAGTTGTTCACCTATTATCAACTCAATCTAAAATCGATGTGCTACTTATGATTTACATATCCATTCGATTATCCTAGACAAGAATCCACAAAAGAAAATGTGAATATAAACGAGATAATAAGCGACAAGAAGTAGTTGGTTTTATGTTTCGCAAAAAAGTATGCTCGAATGGTACAATAATGTATTTTGTTTGTTTTCATTCAAGTGCGTTGGTACAAATAACGGGTTGAATCCGGTCTAACTAGATTTAACAAATTCATTCATAATATAACTTAGTACTAAAAAATGACAATAAATGAAAGCATGTATAAAGTTACTCATAAGAACGTACCAAACATAGGAGTAACATATATTGGGTGAAGTTATCAGATTACCATAAAAGATCCATCTGAAGCTTGTAAAACTTTACTTTCATTATTATGCTCATCTACTCGCTCACCATTTTGAGGAAGAAATTATTAAATACATTGGTTGCAGCATGTTAAATTTTTTATAGTAGAAATGTAGAATACACCATTACACTTTTTTGTTAATGTTTTAATTTTTAGGTTTATCTTAGGAATATCTTATTTGATAAAACAAATGATAATTTCCCAAATGTAATGTGCTAGAATAAGTTAAAATTAGCTTTTATTTTTTTATTTCATTTTTATTATATTTCATTAAGGTAATGTTTACATTAATACTGAAGACAAATGGGCAACAAGCTACATCATGAGCCTTTTTTAATTAGCAAAGCTAACGTTGTTCAAGTTAATTATATAAAAAGTGGATAAGAATGTAATTAACAAGGTGAAAAGTATAAATATTCAAATATGTTTCAAGCATTGAAAACTTATATTTGAAGGCGATACACAATAGTTGGTAAACCTTCTAATAGATTTTTTTCAATTGTAGAATCTTCTTACGAGTTTATAAGCCAAATATGTATTTACAAAGTTTCAAATTATCTAACTCATTCATAAGCTTTGAAATGTCATAAGCGATTATTATAACCTTTTAGAACAATTGATTTTACTTATATGTCTTAATCAAGAATTTGGTACCATGAGTTATTGATGAATCTGACCTAGAGTGGGGTTTAATGTACAATTGTAATGCAACCATCACTACTTGATGGACATTGCTTATAACTACCATTAAAATTAATGTGAATGGTAGCCCAAAGTTTAATTACAAAAATAATGTTTTTTTTAATTGTTTTTTTAATAAAAATTAAAATTTTTAGCTAAAATGACCCAAATATTAATTTGGTCGAATCTAATTTTAACTGTCAAAAGATGATTTCAAACGACCAAGTTATACTTCCAAAGTCGTGTTGTAAAATGCTTATGGAAGATAATCAAACATATTTTGGTAAATTTAAAATATATGAGTCATTTTTTGGTTGAAATGGAGTTAATGAAGCTCAAAGTCTAATCCACTCATTTTTTATTTAGTGAACCAAATAGATCCTTATAGTGAACTAGGCCAAAAGATTGTGTTACATCCAAAGTTTTAATATGATAGTTAAACTTTCAATAATAAAGTTGCGAAAATAAGCCCCATATTTTTTTCATTATTTTAAAACCATGCATATAAGAGCACCCATATGAGGTACAATGCCCTATGTCCGAATCTAGGTGACATTGCTAAGGACTTGAGGAAGCAAACTTTCACGTTGTGGAGGTGAAGTCCATGGAGCAAAGTCCACGTATGCCGACTCAATGGCGAACGAAGAGGGAGGCCACCCCACTCACATTCACACACACACATATATGTATGTATTATATATACATATACAATTTTAATAATTTTTAATGAGGTTTATGACGGTTTGATGTTGTGAAAGAATGTGATTGTTTTCTAAGAAAGGTCTGGAATCTTATGTGGTGTTGATGTGACTATTTGTGAAATTTAGCGTTGTGGATGTTTTAATATGACAGGATAAACAACTAGTGATGTGATAAAGCTTACATTAGTTAGTCACATTTAAGTAAGTTCATAAAAAAAACAAAGAGTTATCCTTGTCCAACCCAAGACTTGAATGCAATCCTGATCACTAATTGGCTTTACTAAAATAGATACACGTGAATTAACGTATTAGTTATTGCAATGTTTGTCATCACATCATTTTAGTTTCAACATGTGAAATTTTATTGAACTGGAAAAATATCGCAAAAGTCTAAGGCCCAATAGAGTATGCTGACCCGACATACTCTACATTGATCCAATTCAGTGTAACACAACACATGTTGAGCATAGAGCATTGCAACCCAACATATGTTGAGCATAGAGCATTGCAACCCAACGTACTATGCTTCGAAACTTGTATCTTTTTTTATTTTTAACCTGCCTAAGACTTTGCAACTCCTTATCATTATTTCCATGTTCGTTTAGAAGCTATAAACATTAAAAAAAAAAAAGTAATTCTCTAATGTTCCTAGACCTTGTTTTTTATCTTGTGAAGCTTGAAGTCTTATGACTTCATTATGAAACCTCACGAGACCCCATAATAATAATAATAATAATAATAATAATAATAATAATAATAATAATAATGCATTTCTCTTGAAACTTAAGCTCATCTTATTTATTGTTTGTTAATTATTTAACAGCTTTATTTATAAACACACAGTTTTTTTAATAATAGTGTTTATTATGCTATTATATAGTTTTTGTATTAAAAAATATTACATTTGTAGACATAATATACTTATAATTATAATAAAGTAGAATACTCAGTAGCTCGAATCTCACTCCAAAAAAGTTTTTACTCAAAATGACATTTACAAAGCAAGAAAGCTCGACTCTTACAAACTAAGGCACCTCAGCTCGGGTCATCTACAAACCTAGCTGGCTCAACTTAGATCATTTACAAATCGAACCAACTCAGCCTAGCTTGTTTACAACTCTACTCAAACTTAGTATATCAAGGCATCAAACTCGGACTTGAGCTCAACTATTAAAAGAACTTCAACTTAAACTTTACTCAATTCATGCTTTTAGCAATCCGAAATCTACAAGCTAATAAATAGTTTAAAAGGTTTTTTTAAGGACAACGAATAAAGCCCGACTACCGTCTTAACCCAATGACAAAAGACGACTCAATACATTTACGATTATAGACAACGTTGAGTAGCTCAAGCTCACCATCATCTATTTCAAAGTAAACCCGTCACCTGAACGGCTCAAAAGGTTCACATCCCACTTATACAACCTCTATAGTGTTACTTGCCTCGAAAGTGGTGTGTTGGAGGTTTTGAACACTTGTCACATTGTTCTTACAAGTGTATAATAATTTGTCAAGTAGCTAAATGATGGTGCATAACTACCAACACACTTGTCATCAACTCCACCGATTCACTCAACAAAATGATGAGAGCTGTGTGTTTCGTTGTGCTGTGTGCCCTAATATCAACTTCCTCTCATGCAAGATCAACCATCAAATCGCCACTACCTAATCATAAGGTATGGATTCCATTCTGTGCGTATTTTTTGTTTTAACTATGAAATTTTTCTTATTACATGTGAGACTTGAACCAAGGCCTCTGCAAGCTTACAATTTGACTAACCCAAATATTGTAAATTCATAAAACCAAGGAACTTGTTCGTTCACAGTAAAGATTACAACGAGCTGCTCGTCGGTTCCGATCACACGAGACAGATCAGCCTCTCGTTCGGCGATTCATATGGGAATCAGGTCTGTTTTCTGTTCACTTTTATAGAATATTAATTACACTACTAGAAAACAACTTAATTTGCGACACAGTTTTGTAGCAAAATTGTGGCAAATAGTCCTTAGCCACAGTTTCCCGACAACCAGGCTAGTGTGATAAAAGCCGTCGCAAGTTTTGTTACTGGAAATTTGGGACAAATTTTGATTTAAGATATACGACAAATGCTAGTCGTGCTAAAAATGAGTCAATTTTGCCACAATAGTTCTTTTTACCATTTCTTACAAACTAACGACAAGTTTGTCAATCTTTTAACAAAGATATTTTAAATTGTTAATAACACTAATATATATAATTATTCAGTAACGAAAACCAATTAAAATTTAATTTGACCGAGGATGAAGGTTGACGTTTAATTATGATAATAGTTAGGTTTACGCACCGACAAATACGAGTCGTTGTTAATATGCGACATTTTTGCCACAATAATATTTTTACCCCTTTCCTACAAAGTTCTTTTTTTTAATACTTTTTTCTAACAATTTATCTACTAATCTTACTAAGATTAGAACCCAGAACCATACCATTTAAGTGATTTAAGTGAAGGTAATACACCTTTTCCTACAAACTAACAAGTTTGTCGCTAATTAATTAAAAAAAATTAAATTAATAATAATAACGTTATTAAAAATATAAATTGATCAGTAAAACAAAGCAATAAAATTTTAATATAACTGAGGATGAAGGTGCGATTAATAATATTGATAATTAGGTTTATGCACCGCGAATTGATGATCCGTCAACAAGGACATTTGAGAGATGCTCGGCGGATACGTTCGAGGTATACGGCCCGTGTGCACGTGACATATGTTACGTGCACTTGTACAGAAGTGGATACGATGGGTGGAAGCCGGCGAGAGTAGAGATATATGGGGCACATACAAGGGCAGTTTCTTTCGAGTATAACGACTGGATTCCGGCAGAGGTATGGGACGGTTTCGATTATTGTCGTGGCTATGCTGCTGCTGCAATGAAGTGAACCATGGGGGAAGTTTAGTTACTTGTTCTGATGTTCATTTTTCACTTCGTGTTTCGGATGATCAATAAACTACTTTGTTGTAATCTGTATAATGAATAAAATTAATAAATCGACCTTCTTTGGGTTGGAATGTTATTGGGCCGATATTATAGGATCCCTTTGGATCCGTGTAAGAACTTAATGAGCTCAAAACTTTTAATTCCAACTAGTATTTCGGACCCGCGCGTTGCAGGGGTATGTGGCAAAGAAAAAAAGGGTAAAAGTGTGAAAATGCTAATGCTGGTCAAAACATAAATGAAAAAAGGAAATTTACAACGAAACTATTAAGAACAATTTGTATAAACATTCAAAGTAAGTATGCAGCCGTACTTCCAAAATCAAATGCAAACCAACCCTTAGAAGCCTACAAAATGGAAATACACAAAATTAGAAGAGAAAAACACCTTTTGTTATTTCCAAACAAAAGCATAAGCAATTAGATAGGAGCAAAGGGAAAAAAAAACACCTGCTGATGAAGCCTACTAAGATGCATAGACACAATTATAGTATACCAAAAAGGATTAGTTATAGAAGATAATGTAGATTTAATTGTTGGCTGCGCACATCGAATACCCACAAAATCTAACAGCTCGCTAATGATGTAATGCTCATAAAAGTTATCGTAGTTTGTAACCATTTTCAAAGCATATCAGTTTATACCAATTCACAAATTCATATATAATCATAGAAGAAACCGAAAATTGGTTCAATCCTACAAAATTATTAAAAAGAGGATATGAATAAGAAATTTGGATACTTAGGTGATGAGTTGTGGTAAGAGAACAAATTATCTCGTCCTAGTTATGATCCTTCAATTTGCAAGACTCAACTTTTGTAAGGCACAACCAAATATTCATTATTTGTGTAAGCTTCTCTTGAAATACTTACTTAGTTAATTACAAAATATTTGTTCTGAAATTACTTATAAATTATTTTTCTAACATTAGGTCTGGCTCGGTTTTGTTTGATATTGAAACCAAATTGAAAAAATGGTTTTTGAAAAAAACATAAAACCAAACCGTCAGTTTTTTATTGAGTACGGTTACTTTGATTTTTTGTACATATCCTCTGTGCATCGATGTGATTGTACAGTACAGCCACTGATAACGGTTTAGAGAAGAGATTACATGGAAGTGAGAGAAAGCTTGACGGAGGTTAATCCCCGAGATGTTATGAGCTTAATACTTTACCAAAATTGATGTGACACTCAGTCGGGAACAACACAAATGGACCAGACCAAATAGGTCACGTATGGGGCAGACAACGGTCACCTAGCAAAACACAAATGTTTTCGGTTAAAATATAATAAAATCAATTCAACTTCTCCAGGGACAAATTAGTCTTTCAAAAGCACGGTTTAGTTGGATGGTTTACCTTCTATAAAATCGTTGACGGCCCTACAGTGAACATTATGAAGGTACCTCGTCTAGTCTTCCTAACCTTCACATTCCGGTTGTCTAAAACCAAAAAAAACATAATGATGATTAATAAAAGTCAACAACAAATTAGAATGATTTGCATTACCACATGACAACAGATTCAAGTTCAACGGATTGCTACTTGGTGATAAATATAATAGATTTGACAGGGTATATTAAATAATAAAGTAACCTATTGCACTAATAAAATGTCATTTCTCATGTAATTGTTGGAAGTATAGATTGATTAGCTGATCTAAAGTGAAATATTTTAGCATGGTGTCTCTCTTTTCACAGGAAACTCAAGTTTGGTCAACGATATATTAACTGATGACTACAATTTAGTGGGCCAAATTAATAGTTAATTATATAGAGCTTAAATCAAGAACCAAGAATAAAATCTTACGTCACAAATCATGTTCATACAACTACAACATTAACAACAAAGAGTCTAAGCCGAACAGGAATAGACAATTATAACTTACAGGGGTGTGATGTTGATGAACACGCTAAGTCCTGCAATTCTTGAGATGTTTACCCATATGTTAACCTGCAGAAACCAAAATGTGAATTTATGTTCTATTAATGCAAATTTAGAAAACGTCTAAAAGCACCTATTTGATAAACTAACAACAATCAACAAAAGATAGGTTAGGGTTTAGGGTTGGTCGGTAATTGAGAGATAAAAAACAGAGCTCAAAAACAAAAGCATCCTTACAAAGTCAAAAAGGATTCAAAGAGTTAGCTATGCTATAAATAAGAAGTAACTAACTTGGATGTTTATGGTTCCTCCCTTAATCTCTCGCCGGAACCCTAAATCCATGGAAACTGTATGTTCGCAAAGTCAATATGTTGGAATCGCTATTTTAGCGGGTAGAATTGATGATGATAATGAGGGGAAGTGAGTAGAAGAAATCGGCACGAGGAGGAGAAGGAGAATACCACGTGTAAAGCAACATCAAGCTTTCATAGGTTGTACGCTATGCATCAATATACCTAACACAGATGAATATTGAAACTCCCTCCCAAACAACATCTGCTTTTTAATATATAGATAATATGTTAGTTTTAATTTGTTTTTTTTATCTGTGCTAGTATCATATTTACTTTTTAGATTGTTAATTAATTTATTTGATCATAGTCGATACAAGTACTATTATTTAGGGGTGTTCAATTAATCGAATTTCTAATATTCGAATCGAATATTCAATTTTTTTTATGAACAAGTTTTATATGAATGAATAACCAAAATGAACTTCCAACTTTTAGTCTTTAAATAGAATTGAATTCGAATTTCGAGTCAAATTTAAAACTAGATATTCGATTGATAAATCGAATTTGAACTTCGAGTCTTGAGTCCAAGTCGTATATTCAACACCTCTACCGCTATTGTTTTCATGATAACCGCAATCCCTGATCAGATATTGGAGATAGCGTAACATTGGGAGAAATGATATAAAAATAATTTTAATGGTCAATCCGGTTTACTAAATGTAAATTAAAAGTACCCTATATAGACCAATCAAGCTTGAGTGTAGAGTTATGTAACTTATAATGGCCCATGTGACCTGTTGGAGAAGGGTTACTTGGGCCCCACTCCAAATCCCCAATATTTTACGTTATTTGGTAGTTTGTAACTTGTTAATATTAATTAATTAATAATTAAGTTATTAAACAAAAAAACTTGAAAAAATGCGTAAGCTGGTACGTAATGAATTAAGATGAGTCGAACCTCGCACATAGTTTATATTTTAAAATTTTAATATAATTATGAAAATTGTAATGTTTTTGTCAAGAAAAACTTAAAAGTTAATTTAAACTCGATCTTGACTCATGAATTAAATTAAATAATGAGGTAAATGTTTTGTAAATTGTTTTTTTAATGCGGGGATAATATGACTAATAGGAATGGCAAGTGAAGTAACTATTTATAAGATAATGACAATAAATAAACAAGAACAATACAAAGATAACAAACTCAAAAGTCTATCTCAAAGTCAGTGGCGAATTTTGGACATACATGTCTAGGGGCCGGACTCGGTATTTATAAAAAAAATTCATAAACTAGAGGGGAGTGAGCTCAAATTTCGGTCAGAAACGGATAAATTTACACTATGTATAAAAATTTTCTTCCGAGAAAAGATAAATTTACACTACCAAGCGAAAAACGAATGGGCCGAGCTCAAAATTTCGGTCGGAAACGGGTAAATTTACACTACATATACAAATTTTCAGCTGAAAAGGGATAAATTTACACTAACGAGCAAAAAAACCCAGGGGGCGGACTCAAAATTTCGGCCAGAAACGAGTAAATTTACAATATGTGTAAAAATATTCGACTGTAAAAGGATAATTTTATATTACCGAGCGAAAAAACGGAGGAGCCCGAGGCCACCCCTGGCCCCAACTAACCTACGCCCCTGCTCAAAGTCAAACTTTATTGCCAACGTACATTCATCTTCGAGTGATATCGGTATGCAATATATATTGAGATACGTCAAATTAGTGAAAGAACATCCCTTTTTGGTGAGTAGTCGCAACATATTATAATGTATCACGTTAACACTAGATAATCAAATACACAATTTGATGTCTAAGAACACTACTTTTTGAAAAAAATGAAGGGGGCCTCAAGTTGTTGGTCATTGATATACTATGAGAATAATATATTTTTTGAAATACATGGAAAAAGTGATGGTCAGTTCGTTCACGATACAGAACGGGGTTCATAAGGCATCGCGTATATGACCACTTTGCCTGACGAGATACCTACTCAACTAATTTCTAATGAAGAAAACTCAAATTGTAAGTAAACTATTTTGTATTTTGTTTTTATAGTTATTTACCATTCAAAGTATAACCAAACAGATGTATTTCATTCAACACAAACAGTTCAGAGGGGTAAGATAGTCATTTTACTCAGTTATTCAGATATCCAACCAAACAGACTTAACTGATTCAACACTTACTGGTTCAGTGCCTCTTAACCATTCAGACCACTTATTGGTTTAACACTTAATGATTCAGCAGTTGCCAAACAGCCCCTGAACCAAAACAATGTCTCGAATAAAATGTAAATCATTCTCAAAGTGTTTGGTGCATGTGTTGATGAAAGTCAGGGTTAGGTGTCCGATATGTAGCATCAATGTTGTCGCACTAAAGACTAGGTGCACAACTCGTAGTCAACTGTAACTCATACATCATAGACATAATCCTTTGAATCTCGACATTAGCATGAGTGAGAGCCTTATAATCTGCCCCGGTGCCTTGAAATTCCAACTGATAAGTTTGGATCAAGAAAAGCATAGCGAGGACTGGTTAAACTTCGATCATCGGGACAACTAACCCATTCACTATCTACGTTGGGATGCATAACGCATGTAGAAGAGATAGAGATCATGATTCATGATCAACCCATGAGCAAAAGTACCCATAAGATATCTCACATATGAGAATTGATATAACGTAGAAAACGAGGATGACATGATTTTGTCTAATCATGCTTTTGACAACTATATCATATTTGGGACTCAAAACATTGACCCGTACATGATGCTTTTGCCTATTCGTAATATACTTTGTAAGTTTGTTTTTGACTGATTTATAATGTCATTTTGTAATATATACCATATCTATTTACAACAGGTAATGTAATTTTTTGATTACATGTATCATGTTGTAAGATTTTTTATTATTATTATTATTATTATTTTTAATTATTTTTTTTATTTTTTAAATACCTAACCTGAATCAGAAGTGATAAGCTTTTAGTTACATATAAGTAATCCCACATATCCTTTTAAGTCTTCGTATATTGTAAGTCAACCAATCATTCGTACGTACAAACTAAAAAGATAAATGCCTTCCCTAACTTAACACTAACGTTAGTGTGTGTATGTGTATATATATGAGTGCTCACACATGAACATGGCAGTACGGAAACACTATTAAATCTTAATTATTTTTTACAGAATGGTGAGCCCTAGTCTTCTTTCACTCTCAAATTAGGACTGAAAAAATAATATGATTATTAGTTTAATCGATCATTAGTGATTAATGCTGACAGATTAGTATAATATATGAAGTTTTGCTAGTATTAAACTTATGTACCCTATTCATGCAGGTTCAGTTAATTATACTGGTTTTATTGTTACTTGCATGCATGCTTTCTAGTGCTTTGGGTTCAACTAGTCTCTCTAGAATCAATCTTGAGTCAACCACCATTTTTGATGTGACAAAATACGGAGCCAAAGGAGATGGAAAAACCTACGACTCACCGGTAATCAAACCATCGAAGTACTTTATATAATGGTTAATTAGGATCGTAAACAAGTCGATTTTTTGTCAAGTTATTTATTTAGCTTGAGCTCATTTTAGACAAGTGTTTTGTCATGTTCAAAAAATTGAGTTATAGTTCTAATCAAGCTTTTGAACTTTAATCAACACTACTAGATAATTCATTGATTTCCTACGTCATTTTTCGTTGGAAATGTGTAGGAAATCATCCTTTCCAACACATTTCCAACAAAAACGGGTTTATAGGAAAAAGGTCCGTGGGAAATATATTTCTACACATTTTCCAACACATTTTCTATAAAAATATGTAGTTGGAAATTTCCAAAGCATTTCTTACTAAAAGGTTATATAAAAGCGTGCAACTAATTTTTTTTTTTGAAATGTGAGGAATTTGCTACGCATTTCCAACGCATTATTTTTTGTCGCTATCTTGTCACAATTCCGTTGCAAATTTAAGGCTTTCCTTTTGCGTATGAATTTCGTTGAAAATATGTTGGAAATACGTTTGTAAGAAATGCGTTGGAAATTTTTGTAGGTTCTAGTAGTGTAATGTGATATGTGAAGCTCTTAAACAAATATTGTAAGCTATTTGAACCGAGCTTGAGACTTCAAATATGTAATGAGTTTAGTTACCGAATATATAAATGCTAAATTACATATAGTTTGGAGCTATCTGAGTTGAGCTTGAGGTAACTTTCAGCTGAACTCGGTTTTGCGTCATGATTTATAAAATTATATGTACTACGAATATATACAGGCGTTTATGAGCGCATGGAACGCTGCATGCCAAGCACAACTGAATGATAGGAGTATATTAGTTATACCGGCAAGGAAAACGTTCTTGTTGAAGCCAATTTCTTTTCGTGGCTCGTGCAAGCCCTCAAGTGTCTACGTTCAGGTACGCACAAACACATACATCTTATATCACTACAAGAATCTGACCATGTGACGACGAGATCTATAGCGATCATAGGCTCACCTACATCGACAATAAGTCGTGTGTATAGTGTTTCTCATACCTTTTGACTCGTCAAACCTATGGTGTCGACTTGTCATCACTATAGATCTGAGAAACACTATATACCCACGTCATGACATGTCACGTTGTTGCTGTAGGTGAACCTTTAGTATGCGTATCCAGACGGCGGCATAGGACATGCCATTAATATTGTTATTTACTTTAATTTTATTTTTTACTAAATGATAAGGTGGACCGGGACAACCCTATGACGAGTTGTCGCCATAGAGTTTATTGTGCCCTAAGAGACAAGTTGTCGACCGCGGGATAGGTATTTACATCCTATAGGCTACAACGACAATAATCACTGTCACATCCCAAAATATTATTTTTTTTGCCCTAAGCTTGATTTGGTTGATTTGTTGTAGCGTGTACAATGACGGGTAGAAATTAAAAATGGTAAATAAGTGATAACAAACCTCTCAGCTTTGAGACTTTTTTTGATCAAAGTCAACTTGAAAAACATAAAACTTTTAGTGATGATTTTCAAAATCAAATATCAAATTAAAGACGAAGTGAAAGTATCCTATGACCATAATTCCGAGCACCCTTATAAGGTTCTCTTCTCCTTTAATGCAACTAAGAGGTCCAACTCTTTTTTTTATTTATTTTTTTTAAAAGACTTGAGATTTTCTATGCATAGAAAAAACTAAGAGGTCCAACTCTTTTTTTTTTTATTTTTTTTAAAAGACTTTTGATTTTCTATGCATAGTAATGTACCAGTGGTAAGTACTCTAATAGAAGCACTTATATGTACCACAAATCAATAAGAAAATCAGAATTAGTTTGTGGCAGCATTATATGACACCTACATAACCAAACATTCAGATCGGTTGGCGTTTCACAATATTTAACCTAACACTATAAACCGATCGACTATATACTCTTTGAAAACATAATAATCATATAATCACTTTCAAAACGCAATGCCAAACACCCCTAAAATACAATTGTAAATCATGTATGCTTTCTTTGATAGGGTGGGAGCGGTTATGCAAGGAAGATATCATTTAAGGCCATCAATTAAGTTTGATGCCGTTTATAACCCAATCATAATCGACCAGTACTATTAATGTCCCACATAAAAGGACTGCATAAACTCTGTAAGCTTAGCAAACACTTTAGATCAAAACTCATTTTCCATAAGTTATCAAATGAAAGTTGTTTATTATTGACACTTTTCTTTGTGTGGGATTCTGGAATTACACAGACATCAGCTGTCAAGTTAAGTGATATATCATACAATGGAATAGCGGGGACGTCAAACATGGACAATGTAATAAACCTAAGTTGCAGTGAAAGTGTGGCATGCACCAATATTTCAATGGTTAATGTGTATATCAGCTCAGTAACTCCAGGAAGGAAGTTTTTTGGCAAATGTATAAATGCCCATGGAAGAATTAGTCATGTTAAACCTTTGTTAAAATGCCTTAAACCTTAGTTCGATCACCGTAACTGATGCTATTAGTCGTTGCATTATATTGTATGCCATATTTTAATTTTATGCTACTTTAACGGTTTGTAATAAGATTTGAGCTCCTTCCATTTATCAATATTTATTTTAGAACTTTTCTTATGGTAAAAATCTCTGTTTGAATTTTAGAATACAGAGTCAATTAATGCTTGATTTAAATAAAGTCTATCTAATCAATATAAGCAAATTAAAAATAAATAATCTCATCTTTCGTATATTGACCGATAATAATTTCACATTTAAAAATCACTATCAACGGTTCAACATCTATACATACTATTAAAGCAATGAGCAATTTCCATATGTCACCATTCTAGGGTGTCCACATAGGATGCCACATCATTGCCAACTCACCAATTTCCTTTCATATTCTTGCCAACATACCCTATATTTAAACCTTAACAATTAACAAATTTTTACCCTAAACATATTTTCTTTCTTTCTCTACTAGACGGATTCTTCTTCCACCATCTCATATATTCTTTTTATCTAGATCTAGATTTTTATTAATCGTTTTCCGGTAAGGTTATATTTTATAATAAACTTCCGATTGTTGATATATGTTTTTCCAGCAAGACTATACTTCTTTCCGGTAATGTTTTCCTCTAACCTTTATCTTGATTTTCATTGTTATATGATTTTATTATAATCAGTTTATGTTGTAAATAAAAAACGACGATGTAATTGATATGTGAACGTTATTACGTTTTTCCGGTAAGTTTTTCGGTGATGTATTATATCTATAACAATGGTTGTTTTATATTTTATTTGAAATTTTATATTTTTCCTGTGTCTTTGTTATACATGTTGTTCTTTTAGGTTCTAAATAAAAATATGAGATACCATGGACATTATCACTATTTCGTTTTTCCGGTAAGGCCATTTAAATTTTCCGGTTAGAAATTATTATTCAAATCTTCCATAATATCAATGTTATAACAAAACTTTATTATTTCAGGTTATTATCCCGACTGATGTAAGGAATATTTTATTTTACCTTCTAAATCAAGATCTGAGATACCATGGTTATTATCATTATTTGTTTTTTCCGGTAAGACATTCAAATTTTACGGTTATTAATTAAATATCAAATGCTCCATAATATCAACATTAATATTCTACTTTATAATTTCAGGTCAATGTCCCGACTGATACAAACTAATTTCACTTTAAATTCTAAAAAGAAATCCGAGATACCATGGTCATTCTCACTATTTCGTTTTTCCGGTAAGATCATTCAAATTTTCCGGTTATAAGTTATAATTCAAATCTTGCATAATATGAATTAATATTCGACTTTATCGTTTCAGGTTATTGTCCCGACTCATATGACCTATTTTCTGGATTAATCATTAGTTTTTAAGATTTATATATATTTTTTTATATTGATGTATTTTTCTTTTTGAATATTCATGTATATTATATATTTGTAAGATTATAATGTACATTAATTTAAATTATATACATATTTAATTTTCTCATTAACACAATTTATATAGTTTGAATTTCCTAATTTGTTTAAATAACCGAATGAACAATTAATTAAACTTTCCAATCTAAATAATTAAATATATATTTTATTTTATATGGTTTGACTTAGTTTAATTATCCTATTATTACAATTTATATAGTTATACTTTCCTTTTTTGTTAAAACTTGAATAAATTTCCGTCCGGATTTACTATTTGACCATTCATACTAAATCGTTTTTATATTTTGCTAATTCATTTTATATTAATTCCTTAATAAAAGATTAAGTTCTTTGATTAACGAATTATAAAATAATTTCAATTTATTTTCCCCAATTCAAATTCAAATTAACTTTACGTTAATTGTATACATCTTAGTTATATAATTAAACCTTTATTTTATAATTAATTATCCATAATAATGATTTCAACCCTTTTTTATTATTTTTTTTAATTCTTTACAAAAATAGGTTAAACAGTTTTAGTATATTATTTTAGGTTTTATTTGATAATTAATGATGACTCTAATTTTGGCAACAATGTGTACATTATTATAATTTTAATAATTTAATAATTAATTATTTGACTAAAATTCAAAATATGTTATACAGTTTAACTTTAACTATATTTTTAAAAACTGGATTTTACTAAATTTCATATTAACCATTTGACTTAATTTGACCATTTATATTAAATATGTTTAAATAACATTTACATATTTAAACCTAATTCTTATTCTGAATTTGACTAATTTTTTGAAAACATTTTTAATTTTTTTAATATTATCCATAATTATAAACCCATTTCATAATTTTTCAGTATTCATGCCTAAAATAAATAAGATTTTAGTTTTAATAACCATTTCAAAATATTTCAAACTATTATGAATTTAATGTCGATTTCAACTAAATCCATTAATATATTTATTCCTAAATTTGAATAATAAAATATATATGTATATAAACCATTTTGAAATTCGAATTCTGACCACTTATATGAAGTTTACAATAATATGTTATACAACTGGATTTTAACCGTATTTTCCAAAATCGAATTTTTATAGGTTAATCATTTGACTTTAAATTTGGTAAATTTGGAAATTATTATAATTTTAATAATAATAATTTATTCTCATTTCTATTTATATGAATTTTTACAATAAAAAAAGTTAAATAATTTTCAAATTCAAATTCTCAACATTTATATGAAATTTACAATAATATATTATACAATTGGACTTTGACTATATTTAAAAAAAAAACTAAAATTAGCATAATTACAGTTTTCTTAGTTTAGTAATCTTGACCATTCAATTCTAAGTTACAATTTTGTTAATATTAACAAACCGAAATTCAAAAATATCTTCCAATCTATTTCAATTTTAAATCCAATATTATAATCTCTACAACTACTACGAATTATTTCATACTTTCGTTTCAAATATGACACGAGTTTGAAATATATTTTTAGTTCAAATACTAGCATTTGGAACCATATTGAACTATGACCCGGATTTGAAAAAATTAAGTATATTTTTTACAAGTTCTTATGTTATTGATTTTATATTTTCAACCGTGTGTAACACGAGCTTTAATCTAGATATCAATAATAACGAGTATATCAATAATAATCGTTCCCTTAAATACATTAATCTTTCATTTGTTCAGTTTATATCAATAATAATCATATTACCAAAATTATTGATATATTAAATACAATTACTAATTAATTCTTTATTTAGTAACTGTTACACTTTTAATTATGTTATTAAAATTATATCAATACCTTATTCTTAACTAAAAATAAAAATTATTTGTAACTTATAACTTATAACCATTTAAATAAGATTAATTATAAAGTTTGTTTAATAGTCATCAATCATATTTATATGTATCGTATACTAATTTATGTTTAAATTGTATTTTAATCACTATGTTTATTGTACAAAAAGATTATACTTTTCTTGGCATAATATAAGTTTTTACTTCAAATCCATTCTTGAGTTGACAACCATTAATTTACATTTAATATTTTATTTTTAAACACCTAAAAATAAGGCATAAAATGATTTTAGCATAACTGTCAAACAAATAGTGGTTGCTAAAAATAAAAAACGTTTTCTTCTCAATTTGTACATTTTTTTTTCATAAAATAACTATTAGTGAACATGGAATGTTTTATTAAATTATTCATATTATTCCCATAAGGAAAAAAGCATTTTCTAAATATTTCTATGTTTAAAGTTTAATAAAAGTAAATTTTTATTTTCATCACTACTAAATTAGCATGTACGAAATATGACGAAAAGTTTAATCTCCTAAGTAGATTCAATTATCTAATTGGGTAAAAAATAGTATACCTATAAAGAAAACGGGTTAAATGGATACACATTGAAAAAAAAGACATAAAAGCTAAATAGCACAATCTATAAGAACGATATTAGATTATTATTATATTTATATGTATTCAATAATTATTTAACATAATTTATCCACAAACGAGTTATAAAAAATGGATGAGGAAACTTTGCCTAATTCCTGAATGATATATATTAGGAACCAACTATATGTCAAACACTTTAATGAAAATTAACATGTTATTGAATATTGATTAAAACTTTATTTTAAAGTAATTATAGTATTATGAAAGACTAAATTTAAGTTTTCAATTGTCATAACAGTTTGTTTTGTTACATAATTTTAGAATATTCTTATAAAAAAGAAATGTCTTATATATTGTTCATCTTTTACATCTTTTAACATTGATGTGTAATAAATGTTTAAAATTGATGTGTAAATAAATATGGGTATTATTTTAGAGTAATAAACATTACAATTTTTTTATGTGTAATAAATATCTTAGATATAGTTCCTCTTTTATATCAACATTGAGATAGAAGTTTTGTTGAATCGGCATTGTAGAATTGTTTTGTTGATTTGAAGACTAATTTCCTTTGTTTGCTTATTATTGTACTAATGGTATAAGTTATAAAATATTTTAACTTTTCATTTATCTTTGTTAGTCTTTTTATGTTTTTTGTATTTGACTCAAATAAGTTATGATGTCTTATAGTTCATGTAAAAGTATCATTTATTTATAAGCACAACATTTGCATTTCATTAAATTTATATGATATTACATATATATTATGTTTTTAAATATGTTATACCGTGTGTAACACGAGTACTATCCTAAATCAATATTGGAATCTAATGATATGTTTCTTTTAAGAGATTTGGATCACTTGAAGCTTGCTAATGTTATAAAAGAAATGGCACATTTGAATTTAGAAAATGAAGTTAATGAGAAGGTAAAATGGTTGTTAGAGTGTGAGAACTACAAGTCAAATTTTAATGATCTTCTAAACTTTTTGGAATTTGAAGATTACATTTAAGGTAACACTTATTCAATAATTTAGTTATATAGTTGATTACTCTAAAATTTTACTTTCATTGTTTACTTTGTGTTTTCTGTTTAAGTTATTAGTTTAGTCCATAACTAGAAACTTACAAAAACGTACAATAAACTTCCATAATAGTTTATTTTGTTTGTCAGGTTGTGAATGTAATTTTATTTTTTTTATTTTTTTTTTTTGTGAAATTTTAAAGAAGTTAATGGTTGGTAAATTTAACTCCAACATGCATGTTTGGATCTTCTTTTGGTCTATCATCTTTATCTGTATATTTAGTTTGTCTTAATATTAAGCTTGTATTAAGACAATATGAATGATCAATAGTTTGGTTACTAAGTTATGTTTATTATGTGTGTTTGTTTAATATAACAGTGAAAAAATATATGATTTTGATGACCAGTTTGTTGCATTTTTTTTAAAACATCTAAATTTCTAAGATTGTGGTTATAAAGTTATGTTAAATTTTATGATTTTCTAAATGTTTTCATGTGAAATTTTATGGTTTTCTATATTTATATGGTAATTATTACATTCACACATTTTGTTTTTAGTTTTACACAATCTTCTAGATATTAATGTTAAATAAACTCATTGTGACATACATTAACATTTTAGTTTAATACTTAATCATGTTGCATGGTTTGTTTTGTTTTCATAGAATAGTAACTAAGTTTAAAAGTGTTCCAATTAGGTTACTCAACTTAAAAAGTGTTTCAATTAAGCCACTCAACTTTTATATTTTATTAAATTAAAGGGTTTTAACATGTTTTTTAGACTTTATCTTTTTTGTTTCATATATGAACTCTTTTTATCCTTTTTTTTTTATGTTGACTTTGAGTGGCGAAGAATCGGTGAGACTTTATTTGAAGATTTAGTGACCCGATTTGGGGAAAATATGCATAAGTGACATAATTGGAACACTTTTGAACTAGGTTACTATTCTATGAGATATTCCCTTTCAAATTCTATAGAAAAATGCTTTTGTTTTTGGATGAAAATTTTTTAAGTTCATACTGGAATAATACGATTTAAATATTTTCATGACTTTGCTAATATAGACAAGTTTGTGTAATTATTAATTTTTTATGTAGACAATGTTACTCTCTAAGATTTTGTTTAGGCCATCCTAATGTTAATATATGGTTGTCTGTTTATGAAATTTTACGGTTGTCTATATTGATTTTGTTATTTATCGATTTTCAACCCGTGTGTAACACGAGTACTATCCTAGTTTCAAATATTTTAGTCTCAATAGACATTCGTTAAAAAACACTTATCGCCGTTAAATTGTTTCCTGAGTTTCCAACCGATGTTTTGGGACTTTCGATTGAAAGAAGGATACGAGTCGACTGATATAAAACTTATCTCGCAACAGTGATTTAGATGACATGATTTTTGTTAATTGGTAATTCAAACACGTAAATTGAAACACCGTTTCGTCGTTTGGATCACCATTTCGAGATAAATTTTACATTCGTCGACTCGTATCCTTCTTTTGATCGAAAGCCCTAGAACATTGGTTTGAAACTCAGAAAAAAATTTAACGACGTTAAGTGTTTTAACGAAGGTCCATTGAGACAAAATCATTGAAAGGTTGGGAGTCATATTTAAAAGTGAGATTATTATTGGCTATTAATACACAAATTGTGAGATTATTTATGTCCAGTTTGTTATCGGTATATGTACAATGCTTATTCAGGAATGACAAGAAGATAAGAGAATGAAAGTGTCACACATGGGGCGAGAGTTGAAGAGAACTGTGAAGGGAAAGAAGTGAGGAAGACAAGAACCATGACGCTATGATACCATATACAAAAGTAAAAACCCCATTATGTATTATGGAAAAATTACTTATAAGATTACAGTAAGGATAATCACAATTGTAACCTAATCGGATTATATCTTCTATATATCAAAAATATTATACAATCAACCATAACTAATATATTATCTCAAATGTATATCGCTAACACATCCCAACTTTATACCTACACAAGAACAAAACAACCATAAAAAACGAGTGATCGGCTGTAGAAGTATAGCAATTTACTCCTATAAGGTAAACAGATCGACTCTAACGGCCTTTGGATTGCTGAAAACATTTTAAAAAAAATGAAAATGGCATAAACTACGAATGTCAACTAAGTTATCCTTGAATCATGGGTGTTTGCCTTTCAACGTGAAGATTAATTAGGAGCAAAGCAATAGTTACTTTAGATTAGAACGAAAGATTAGTTTCGTTTAATGGATTTTATGTATGAATGTCAAAATAATCCCCTTTAATAGCGTTAAGGGTGGTGTATAGAGTATTCAAATGACAAAAGATCCATGTGACTTTGCTTGCTTTTCCTCCACTTTAGCATCCGTCATTTAACCATGTGACCATCCTCTAAAAGTATTCAAATATGTTATTTATTTATTTGTGATGATTAAAAGGTGACACCAAGGTACGTATCATTCATCTTTAAGCAAGAAATTTGCATTAGCTACATCGTTGACACATGTAATATATCTACACCCGTTCAACAAATGTAAATGACAATGGACAAGTTTGAATAAAGATATATACTATAAACTCACAAACAAAACAATGTAGTTGATATTAGTTTTACGGGTATCATTAAAAATTTCAAAATGTAAGTGTGTGTGTTTGATCATTATAGATTTTAGAAATGAAATTAATTGAAGAATTTACGAACCAAGGAAATTTTCTTTAGTTTAATACATGCTCTAGTCGGTCGGTAATTATATAAAATTTAAAATTATTTTGTTCAATATCTCAACCAAAATCTCTTTTAGTGAAATAGTCATGAAATTTCACCAATATTCACTAATAAATATTAAAATCAAACTATTAGTAGTATGTTATTAGACCTTGTGAAAGCTAAGTATATATAACGATTTTTCCGTTTAACTCTAGAAAAAAAAAGGATTGTTTTTAAGCCTTAACCACAACCTTTTAGTTAAAAATGGGTTATCCTACCGGTTGCTTAAAGTCATGAGGTTGTATAACAAATAAAACAAACAAATAAAATAATGCACTAGCTAACTTCACCCTAAAGTACGTGTTTGTATATATATGCATGCACACAACAGTACGGATATAGAACCGAGAATTGATTATTCGTTGCCTATGATGTCTTGGCTAATTGGCAGAATGGTGAGTCTTCTTTCATTTTCAAGTCCTTTTTCTATAAACTTATCATGGTTTTGGGACAGGGACTATTATTTCTTTTTGCACCTTAGGATACTAAGAGACTTTTGGTAACCTTTTAATGTTTTCAGTTAGAGGCTTCATCCGAATCGATCAGAGATAAGTGAATTTAGTTCACTTAAAATACACTTTTTAATGATTCATGAAGTCTCTTAATGGAAACATTTAGAAACATGCTGTCCGATTCAGAGGCTACTTCTTAATTTGTCAGACATTTTAATGACTTAGTACAATGTTGTCAAACAGCCCCTAAGACAAAATATTGACATGCATATTTGGCAGTTGCTACAAGATTAACCTTAATATGGACCTTTGCTAATTATCTATCTATGCATCTTTCTAATTTATGCAGGTTCAGTCTATCACATTAGTTTTGGTTTTGCTAATATCTTTTGCTTTAAGTTCTACTACAAGAATCAGTCTTGCTTCGACCATAATTTTTGACGTGCTCAAATATGGGGCCAAGGGAAACGGGAAAACAGACGACTCGCAGGTATCCGAACAGTCAAACTATTGTTTTTGGCCAATTTGTTTGTCTGGGAAGTATTATGTTACTTATATTTTAGGAAATTTATAGGCTTTTATGAACGCATGGAAGGCAGCATGCCAATCGAAACCAAATTCTAAGAGTATATTGAACATACCAAGAGGGAGGACTTATTTGTTGAAGCCAGTTGCTTTCACTGGTCCATGCAAGCCCGCCAAAATTTACGTCCAGGTATATGTGTGTGTATGTATGTACAACAGTTTAAGATGTTATATAAATTAAAATAGACTTGGATGATTTGTACCAGTAGCCTTTTATTAAAATCAACTTACAAAGAACATGCATTTGAATTTGTTTAAGAATAGAATCCTGAAAGTAATCTAGTAGGCTAAAAGAAACATCATTTAGGACATTAATCAATGGAAATATAGCTAAAGCATTGTGAGACTACAACAAAAAGTAGGAGCACATGTCTTTTTAACAAAGTTTTGGAAAAAAGACTGAAAAATGTAGGATCATGTGAGTATATTCAACAATAACTCATTATAATCACATGAAACATATAGATCAACTCTTCCGTAGTGTAAGTTTACCAAAATTCCAAAAAATTTTATACGTAGTGTAAATTTACCCGTTTTATCCGAAAATTTAGTTATGAAAATTTGCATACGTATTAAGTCTCCCCCCCCCCACCTGTGTTTTGTCAAAGCTTCGCTACTATTGACAGCTAATCCTTTATTATTTATTATTTCAAATGGCCATTAGGATAGAGGTTTAGACAGTCGTTATGACTATAAATTTAATGTTTGACTGTTAGTATATTGGCCAAATAGCCTTTATGATCAATAATTTTCATTGTTTGACCACCAATGGTAAGAAACAACTATCCGAATATTGTTAAAACGGCCATTCTGGCTAATAATTTTCAAAGTTTGACTTTTTTGGTCAAAATGACGATATGACTGTTTTGTGGACGCCCGCTTGATGATATGAAATCAAATAGAGGTGGTGTAGCTATAACATGACACTTATCAAAATTGTGAAAACAGGTGTCGGGAAACATCGTCAGTTCGACCAGGAAAGCCGATTATGTGAGTAATCATAGTGACTCATGGCTCTTATTTTCCAATGTGAATGGTCTTACAGTGAGTGGGAATGGCCGAATAGATGGTCTTGGTCCTATGTGGTGGAAAAATCCCTGCGTTAGTCCTCCACCACCAGTAAGTTATTATCTTCATCCTTCACAATTTATATGTTTCATTAGTTAATCTTTAAATATACTAAATGAATACTTACATATTAATTCCTTAATTATTTTCAGGGTACAACTTGTCATCCACCGGTGGTAAGTAACATACCAATCGTGATCTTTGACCGGTCAAAATAAAAAAATTATTTGATGTTCATCCTCAATCTTTTAGACCCGCATGCGTTTTAATCATTAACCCACGAGATTTTCTACCAACATGATTCTGTCATGTGTCATAATCGTGTCTGGTAGATATTTTTTTAATCGTCGAACCCGGCAGAATTTTCTAGACGTCCGACGAGATTTTTTTTTTTTTGCTTATGACGAGATTTTTCTTGCTTCCGAAGAACTTTTTTTGCCTTCCGACGAGATTAGTTTGGCTTCCATATTTTTAGACAAGTGGCAGAATCGAGTTGATAATAAAAAGCAGTTGAATTGACAGATTTATCTTGACTTTGACTATTCAAATGGACATTTTGAACATTTTCACTAATCTCATGCATTTTTTTGCGAAGTTAATTATGTTCAGTATATCAGACTTTTAAGTGTTTTATTCTATGAACAGACAATACAGTTTAAAAGATGCAACTCCATGCGATTCAACGGTTTAACATTTGTGAACAGCCCACGAGTACATATTCTTATAACTTCTTGTAACGGTGTGATTGCGAGTAACTTACATATAATCGCACCCGAAACAAGCCCAAATACTGATGGAATTAACATTGCTGGTTCCACTAATGTTAATATACGTGACACCGTTATTGCAACAGGTATGTTGTATTTTCTATCTCTTGTTTTCTTATTCTCATATGTTGGATTTTTTAACCCCATTGTTCATCATCTTGTATAATAATCGTATAGGGGATGACTGTATTGCTATTAGTGGAGGTTCTTCAAATATCAAAATCAGCGGTATCATGTGTGGGCCTGGCCACGGAATCAGGTATGGCTTTCGCATGTTACATTTTTAATTTTTTTTATTAATTTATCTCCAGAAAAGGCTTGTTTTGTGAAGGGGTTGACTATTACACACATTGTCTGACATCTGTTTCCACATCATTTCAAACAACTGACAATTACACGGTCGTTTAACCAAAAATTTTCAAAATTTGACCATCTATGATCTGAACGCTGGAGATATGGTCAAACGACCGATCTGACGAATAAAGTTCAAAGTTTGAACTCTTTATTCAAGCGCCTGTTTTGACCAATACATTTCTTCAAAATTTGACTTTTTTTTGTTTGAAACGGTTGACTGAGTATTTTGTGGACGCGGTTGTTTGATGGTGTGCAATCAAATGGGGTGGTGTAGCCATAGGATGACCTTTTGTGATCCTATAAATTGATAGGGAACGTGGAAAAAAGTTAAAATATCAGTTTATTGAAAATTTTTGAATTTTGTATGTGCTATATCAAACTGTAGGTCCTTAGAACGGATCAAACAACTAGTTCTTAAATCAATCTTTAACTACAAGCTAACGGAAATTACTTGTAGGTAAGCGAGATCTCGGATCTTGTTGGTGTTAGGTTATCGCACAAAGTAGAAAGAAAGGAAGAGTAGAGAGGGAGTTGGTGAGAGGATAAGATTGTGTTTTTGCAAAGAGTTATCTCTAGTATGCGCATGCTTCACTTTCTATAGGTGAAGGCGCTTTCATTATATCGGCCCAATGGGCTCTAAATACATAGTCTCAGGCCCAAACATACAATAAACGAGACCGAAGCTAGTAAAATACATCGTGAATAAATCTAGATAATACAAAAGACTAACATACAAAATAGGGCCTTACACAAACCTTGAGTTAATGAACTTAACAACTCGTTACATAATTTGGATTTGAAAGTCAGGCAAACTGCGTCGTTGGCTATATATAGTTGCCGCCTTTACATCATTCTCATTAATATCTTAGACCTCTTCTGATGGTTTAATAAGCTTATTATAGCTGTGTTCATCTTTGTAAATATTCCTTCTATCCCATTTGTGTTTGCCCGGTGCAAATACGAGTGCCATTATTTAATCAACTTAGTAACATAATGCATTTACATTTTTGTGTAGCATTGGATCTTTGGGACATGGTGGAACTGATATTGTGGAAAATGTAGATGTGCGCAATTGTACTATGAGAAAAACCTTAACCGGAGTAAGGATAAAAACTTATCAGGTATACCTTCTTTCCTTTCTCATAAACATTTTAGTTTTTTCAACGATGAACACAGTAAACCTCTAGAAAAGCTCTCAAGGAGGTTGGTGTCATGCATCAAGTTAAAGTAAATTATAATTTGTAATGCTTTCTTTTCACAGGGAGGAATCGGTCATGCAAAAAAAATCTCATTTACAGGAATCAAGTTCGACGCAGTTTATAACCCTGTCATAATCGACCAATACTATTGTCCAACAAAACAAGATTGCATATCCGCCGTAAGCACGCCAATTAAGCTATGCTTTATATTCAAGTTTTGTGTTCAATTGTTCAAACCCTTATCTGATTAATCTTTCTTATAATATTTTGTATAATTTAAGGCATCAGCTGTGAATTTGAGTGACATAACATTCAGAGGAATATCAGGGACATCAAACATGGAAAATGTAATAAATCTAAGTTGCAGTAAAACTGTTGCATGCACGAATATTGTGATGGATAGAGTGTATATCAAGTCAGCGATTCCCGGAAGAAAGGTTTATGGAAGCTGCATTAATGCACATGGAAGAGCTACCCATGTTAAGCCTTTGTTAACTTGCCTAAAACCTTAACCCCGATCGACATGCTTAATATATTGTTGTTGCTTTACAAGGTTGTTCATTCTTATGTTTATGAGTACTGTAACCTAGTGTAATAAGTTGTGAGCTAATTCCATTCATCAATGTTTTATACTCAGTCACCCAGCATGTAGGAACAAGATGAAACACAGAATTGGTTTATAAGTTGCAATACTCTCCTTGTATTTAGCTTTCTTAATCAATGGAAGTGGTGGGTGTCTAGTGAGTATGAAATTTAATATAAAACCCTTGATCATAGTTATTAACGGCATTGTGTGTTGGATTACCATATCCATATAGGTTGATAATATTATTGTTTGAAATTCCTATATGTTATGAATCATATGTTGTGATAATAGTTTTATGTGAAAAATATAGGACATAGGTTCACTTTTTATTTAAAATAAAATTAATATAACGATACTCTCGTTATATAAGGAAAATATCGTGTACAAAAGCGAAAAAGAAATATATATAAAGTACAACTTATATAAATATGAATATTTAAGCCGACGTCTTTGGTAAAAGCTTCAACATAAACTTCTAGACTTTAGTCGTTTACCCATTGAATATCTTCACCTTCGACTTAGTTTTCCTTGTTATAGCTATAGATTCTTGTTTTTGACCCAACTCTGTTGACTGCAACAAAAGATGAACGAAACAATATATAGTGAGCGTGGTTGAGGCAGAATAAGATGGTGATGGACACGAGTGGAGAGTACTCCTCTCTATAGGTTCTCACATATGGGGTCTTTAATTGTTCTCTCTTCTCTAAGAATTCTTTTTCTCCCTTATGAATGAGACACAAAAGAACTCTTATATAGAGCCATGCATGGATGAAAAGTCTCTTATTAATTAAAGACTTAATATTATAATTTAAACCTCTAATAAAGTGACATCAATACTCTAGTTAAGAGACATAAAACATCAATTGAGAGTATAGTCTTTAATTCACCACCTGAAGAGTCATATTTAATAAAACCATCAAATATCCATTCACCATATTTTCCAACTAAAAATTAATTTAAAAAAATTAATGATAATTAATGGTAGTATGTGGTTAAGTCCATGTGTTATCAAGATTCAATACCAAATTTTGGATGTTGTCAGCTAGAAAGCCAAGAAGGCATTGTTTATATGCCATCTAAACAATTGTATCATTTTTGGTATATTCGGGTCCGGTATCAATATTTGTTTTTTTAGTTTTCGACAAAAAACATGTGTCGATATGTTTTATGGCATATCACAACTTTATTTTCTGGGTTTTTTGAGGCAACTTTATGTTTGTAACTTATATTTTATTATGTCGATCGAACATCATTGCAAATATTATTTTCTGTTTTATACATGTGCCGATATCTCCAACACATCTCACCACAACGTGCAGGGGAATCCCGCTTGTATATACTACATGTTAGAAAATTATGAATAGTGATCAACTCATTCACCTCTTGTCACATGTCTAATTATACCTTACAACATTTACCTCAATATCTATTAAAATATATGAATCTAGCTATGATCTACTTTCTCTCACATGTCTGACTAATTCATGCAAAACAAAGCGTGCTAAAAACCATGGCATACTCGGGTTTTAACTTTTGCTCATAGCAAAATTAAATGTTTATATAGACGACATGGATTCCATTTTGTTCCCGTGCCTTGTTAATTAATTTAAGCACAAGGATCTTGAGTTTTATTATTTAATAAATGAAATTTAGATAAATACCTACTAATTCATAGTTTCATACAACTTATATTTCTATATACTTCCACATTACCCCCTAACAATTTGCTTTAACTGGTATAGCAAATCAAAAAATAAAAACAATAATGACGGTATAATTTAATCCCAGTGTAACTTTGTGCGTGCATGCACACACAGATGACCATGACAGTACAGACTTCAGACACATAACCGTGAATTCATTGTTTGTTGGTTGCATATGATGTGTTGACAGAATGGTTAGTCTTCTTTCATTTTCAAAGCCCCTTTATTGATTCTTGATTTAATATAAACAACTAAACAGGTTTTTTAACAGGTACTGTTTTAATTTGTCCTTTTGCACTAGGACACTTTTCTCATAAAAATATTTGTCAGTAACACTCACAAGATTAAGATTCATATGGGAGTTTGCTTATAGTTAACTTATGCATCATTCACATTCATGCAGGTTCACTATATCACATTAGTACTTTTGGTCTTGCTAACATCTTCTCCTCTAAGTTATTCTAATTCAAAAATTGGTCTTGTATCGACCGACATTTTTGATGTGGTCGAATTTGGCGCTATGGGGGATGGGAAAACAGACGACTCACCGGTACTAAACTCTTTACATATCATTTATATTTTCGTAGATTGTATGTATGTATATGTTGAGCTTGTAGATCATTAATTGATGTATGTTGTAGATTCTACTTTTTTAACACACACTATATATGACTTATATGTGCTAATACATTTTTTAATTGGTAAACATAAAAACTGGTTACCAAAAACATGACTTTTATTTTAATATTACAGGCTTTTGTGAAAGCATGGAAGGCAGCATGTCAATTGACACCAAATTCTAGGAGTACATTGAACATACCATCTGGTAGAACATATTTATTGAAACCAATTTCTTTCACTGGTCCATGCAAACCCTCCAAAATTTTCGTTCAGGTATATATCCTGATTTTTGTCTTTAAAATTATCAAAAAAAGTAAAATAAATAAATAATGAAAATTACCAAAAGAGGCATGTTAGAAAAAAAATCAAAATAGGCATCGAATGGGCTATCGAGCTACATAGATGCCGAAACAGCAATGAATGTACTCTAGTGTTGTCCTACACTTCTTTTTATGTTTCTTGGGAAAGACAATAAGCATGCAATAATGGTTGGGCTAAGGCTCAACATCCGCACCTGCGCTGGGGTTGAGCTTCACCATCCACGCATCGACAAAACCACTTTTGCCCAGACGCTCTTGACGCCTTCAGTAAGACTCCACCTTAGCCTAACCATTATTGCACAAATTGTTCTTCCGAGAAACATAAAAAAGAAGTGTAGGACCACATTAGAGCTCATTCTTCGTCGTTTAGACACATCTGGAGCCCGATCGTGACATGCCATATTAAGGTTTTGCCAACTCATTTTACATGGTATTTAGTGTCCGCCCATTTGATGCCTAACGGTGCCCAGAACTCCAAAAGCTTATTTGTCAAGATGTTTGGCTAGAAAATTTTGCATTGCTATTTCGATAATATTTTGAGTCGACATGTCTATTTTGCTAATCATCCCTAAAATAGCAGGTGCTAGGAAACATCGTTGGTTCAAACAACAAGACCGATTGGATGAGTAATCATGGTGATTCATGGCTCTTATTCTTAATGGTGAGTGGTCTTACTGTAAGCGGAAGTGGCCAAATCGACGGTCAAGGTCCTATTTGGTGGGAAAATGCCTGCATTGGCACTCCATCACCAGTAAGTAATTATCATCTTCATCCTTCACAATTAATAATTAGTTTCCTTATCTTTATAATCATATTACAATTAATTGAACTAATACTTGCATGAGTTAATTTCAGGGTATATCTTGTCATGCACCGGTGGTAAGAAACCAATTTATATATATCCTTTCATTAAATTTTCACCAATATTATACATCTTTGTACAAACTAAAGGACTCGATCCAAAATGTCGGTTTAATGCTATAAACAGGCATTACAATTTAAACGATGCACCGGATTGCGACTCAATGGTTTAACACATGTAAACAGTCCACGAGTCCATATCACAATAACTACTTGTAATGGTGTCATTGTATCTAATTTACATATAATCGCCCCTGAAACTAGCCCGAATACTGATGGCATCGATATTTCAGGCTCCACCGATGTCAATATACGTGACTCCGTTATTGAAACAGGTGTGTTTTTTTTCCCTATAATTTCTATTCTCACATGTTTTATTTCTAAAACTAATTTTTCCATCATTTTGTGTATATAACAATAGGGGACGATTGTATTGCTATTGGTGGAGGTTCATCTTATATTAAAATCAGCGGTGTCATGTGTGGGCCAGGCCATGGAATCAGGTATATTAGCTTTCACATATTGTATTAGCTTTTATTCTAAGGAAAAAAAGATAATGTAGAATAATTAATTTATAAGTCATCAATATGTAACTTAATATTGTGTAGCATTGGATCCTTGGGACACGGTGGGACGGATGTGGTGGAAAATGTAGATGTGCATAACTGTACCATGAGAAAGACACTAACTGGAGTAAGGATCAAAACTTATCAGGAAATTTAAGTAAGTAATTAAGATGGCTTAGTTAAAAAAAAGTGATTTGTTATGCAACAAAAAAAAATCTGATATTCGTCAGTGTTAAACGTGTCCAATACTAACTCTGATTGAAGGCTCCTAGAATATTGAAGAATAATAATTAGTTTATTATTATAAGATAAGTTAGTCTTATTTTATATAATCCTATTTGTTTTGGATTCAAATTGTATATTTGAGTTAGTATAGGATTGAAACCGTGGGCTTATATATACCCTAGGTTCAATGTATTAGATAATTATTAAGTTTTTCCGTTTGTCGTTTTCTTAATAAGATCACCCGCTAAAAGTTTAACAAGTGGTATCAGAGCCAAGGGCTCGTACTAGGAAGCGGTTTGAAGAGCGGAGGCAGCCTCCGCCGGTGGGTGTGTCCGTCGGTGGAGGGCAGGCGTGAAAGAAAGTCTTGGGTTTGCTTCACACAAATTAATTTGTTTTATTATGGCCTGATTTTGTTGTCTTTTGTGAATTAATTGCAAGTCCACCGTATTCTATTGAATGCAAAACAAGTTTCATGGAATTTGCTTCCAACCTCCGTTTCTTTTGTATCAAGCCCACCAATAACTACCAATTGGTTTATTGGTTGTACAAGGTATTGGCAAAAAGAAAATATGGTTGTGACAAGAAGAAATCAATAATCAACAGTAGGTGGTGTAACCGTTCATAGCAAAAACAATAATTGCTGAAATTTGTAAGATTGCAACAATAGCTTGCAGACAAAGTATTATTTGATTTTCTTTTTGTTCGATTGAAAGTAAAATATAATACTTGCAACTTTGTGTTCTCGTTTCTAGTTCGATTTTTCGGAACGGAACCGACCACGGTAAGTTTTCGATTTTAGGTGTGTTCGGTGTTCCGATCGTGAAGGAGTTGCGACCTGTTTGTCGGAGTGATTGAACCACTGAAAGTCGAAGGAAGCGATGGCTGGCTGTTTTAGTTCGTTTAAAACAGAGAAACCAATCGAAAGAAGGGGTGTCCACGTTTCAATCGCCTTAAGTTTTGAAGATCGAATGAAGGGGTGTTCGGTTCTTATCGCGGTACGATTAAACGAAGGCGTGTCCAGGCTTCAAGTGTAGTACGTTTCTGATCGAAAGTGTTGTGTTCCGTCGGAGTATGAATTTGATTGTATGTATCAATAAGATGGTGATAAACTAATAATCATGATTTAATGATATGGTGATCGTTCGGCAACTAGGTGAACACATGCTGATTGATAAAGTGGTGAAACTTGTTTCAATTGCAAATTGGTAATTGTTGAAAAGTTATATATTGGTGGTCAAATTTTGTTGGCTCATGCCAACTTATCATGAAGCGTACGTGGTTCCATGAATTTAGAATGTTGATTAACTGTGAGATTGAGTGGGTCAAGAATCAAAGTCGCGGGTCCTAATCGATGCACGCCTAAGTGAACAAAGTGTTTCCATCTTGTTCGAATATAGAAGAAGCAATTGGTTCAGTTTGAAGTTGTTTTCCATGTGACGTTTAGCCGTTTCATAGCGGTTCGGTGGCGAACCGGTGAATGTTGTCTATGGGTATTAATAGTGGTTACAAGGTGGTTCAGGTCCGCCGGTATAACGGAATGTAACAAGGTTGTGTGTCAACTTTGTTTTTGGTGTTCGTTGAGTTGAAGGTTTCACTCATGGTGTGCCATCACCGTCTGTCGGGATGGTCAGATCTCCGTGTGTCAGGGTAGTGATGATGTGTCATCATCGTGTGTCGGGGGTAGTGATGATGTGTCATCATCGTGTGTCGGGGTGGATAAATCTTCGTGTGTCGGGATGGTTAAATCTCCGTTTGTTGAGCAATGATGTTGTGCCATGATCGTGTGTCGGTATGGTTAAATCTCCGTGTGTCGGGTAGTTTAGTGGGTTGGGTCGATGACCCTACAGTCCCGAGTGGTAGCGTTGCCGGGCTGTCTAAACGAGACAACAACATCAGATGTTTGAGTCCGGTTTTGGGACTAAATCGTAACATACAAGCAACAACGGTTCAGGATGTTGACAACCGCGAGAGATGAGTTGCGGAGCTAGAACCGGTGGCTAAAAATGGCCACATAGTTATGGTTTTGGGGCTGTCAAAATAGAAGACAACGGGCTCGATGATTTCGGTTTCGGATTGTACGGACAGTAGGTTCGTAGGAGACCACCGGAGATAAGGCTGTTTGGAGGTGAGTTGAATATGTCCTAGATCTTGTGTAGATTAAGGAGTAACGAACCTAGGCGCAACTTCGTGTGAATGCGTGTGACGGGACTAGGAATCAAGTCTAAAGAGATACAGGTGTTGCGGACCGTAAAAGACCTTGGAATTGCCAAGTATGAACCTAGAGGGAGTGTTGGAATTCAACACTTGAGTCGAAGCCGGAAGACGTGACCTGTTGTGTTGAATCGCGGGTTGTTTCAAGTCGAGGTGTTTCGTGTGTGTCACGGTTAGAAGAAGTTTGGTGTTGAGAGGGAGTGTTAAACGTGTCCAAATACTAACTCTGATTGAAGGCTCCTAGAATATTGAAGAATAATAATTAGTTTATTATTATAAGATAAGTTAGTCTTATTTTATTTAATCCTATTTGTTTTGGATTCAAATTGTGTATTTGAGTTAGTATAGGAATGAAACCGTGGGCTTATATATACCCTAGGTTCAATATATTAGATAATTATTAAGTTTTTCTCGTTTGTCGTTTTCTTAATTAAAGAGTCGATCGTGTGTTGATCAAATCCTCGTGTTCGTGTTCGTGATCACCCGCTTAAAGTTTAACAGTCAGAACATTAACGGATCTACAATGGATCGATCAATTCGAATATAAAAAAACGTCCTTCGTTTTTTTGTTGGTGATTGCTTACCGACGAAATAGTTAAAATAAAATAAAAAATGAAAAGGAGAATCATTTAAAGGCGGTCTTTATTCCATTGACAATCATCGACAGATCATGGACAAGCACAAGAAGATAAAAAATCAGTATAAAAAATTAACTTTTAACAGTTACCGGTAATCACCAATGGATTATTATAAACGATAAGATTTCATGAAGGTAGGACAAGTCACTATTCTGTCGGAAGTCTTTTATTCACTCCCTTTTTAGCGGTGTGAAAGAGCAGGGCTCGAGTTTGGCTCTTCTCGAGCTCTACCTCTACGGCTCAAGTTCAACTCGTGAGTAGTTTTGCAAGCTCGAGCCTAAATTAGATTCTGCTCGTTTAATATTTAGTTTTTTTATTTATGTATTCACAAATATTTTTAAACGGAGTATCTATTTATATCTTGAATTTTAATTATAACATAATATGTGTTGTTTAGTATTTTATCATCTTTTATAAATAACAATACATATAATTACAGATTATATATTTAATATATTAAATAAAATTTATATAGATAAGAGGCTCATTTAGGTTCGAGAAGCTACTAAGGCTCGATAAGTGAAACTCATGGTAGCTTGTTTGCTAACGATGCTTGTTTTCAGGCTCAAGCCCTGGCTTGGCCTCATTTAAGCTCGGATTGATTTGAGCTTTTAGCAAGCTGCTCGCCAACTTGAGTAGCACACGAGCAACTTGGTATATTTACACATCCCCACCCCTTTTTCTTATAAAGGAATTGTTTGTAGTGTTTTTCACGTGTCTTTTAAAAGTCAATTTTTACAGGGAGGAACCGGACATGCAAAAAGGATCTCATTTACAGCCATTAAGTTTGATGCGGTTAATAACCCGATTATAATCGACCAATACTACTGTCCCACTCACCAAGGTTGCCTCACTTCTGTAAGCATCATGTCAACTTTTAAGCTCATTTTCTTTTCTTGCAAACTTTTATCTGAAGTATACTATTTATTTATTTGTTGAATATAAAGATAACAGCTGTGAACTTGAGTGACATAACATACAGAGGAATCTCAGGGACATCAAACACGGATAATGTGATAAATCTAAGTTGCAGTAAAACTCTTCCATGCACAAATATCGTGGTCGATAGCGTTCATATCAAGTCAGCAATTCCAGGAAGAAAGGTTTGTGGAAGCTGTATTAATGCTTGTGGAAGAGCTACACATGTCCAGCCTTATTTAGACTGCCTAATACCTCCAACCAATGTTTCATGTAAGGCTGAAGGTGGGCCCTTACGGCCTTGATTACTCTTATATACCCTGATAGTTGTTTCTTTGAAAGGTTCTCTTATATTTATGTATAATTTTTCCGACTATATAAGCTAATTTTATAGTTCTATATATTATATAGTTTCATTCATCAACATTTTTTATTCAGTTTCTTTTCATGTTGACTGTATGAATCGTAGTAATATAAGCATCCAATATTTACCACTTTCAATGTATTTTTACATTATCATCATTTTCTTTACATCTATTGTTCATAATCAAATAGTTTTTTTAATTATACCAAATCAAATTATTTTTTAAAACATTCAATAATTTAGTATATAGAAACAAATACTTTATTAGTAAAATAGTTTATATTAACTATTGTGTAAAAAAAATTAAATAGAAAAAAAGTGTTAAATATTGTATATGTTAATAGTTTTAAAAGTGAAACGGTGTGTACTTTCATTCATATGGTTTAGTCAATTTAACGACTTTCATCCATTTTTTTCTCTTTTTTTCTGCGGGCTACAAACTAGGATTTCAAAAACTTGCCATCAGAGACGGCCCAAAGGGAGGTCGAGGAGGTCGATGAACTCAGACCTATTTTTCCGAGATCAGGGCCGTCTTCGAGAATCTCTAAAAATTCGAGGACCCGGGGCTAGTAAAAAATGGGCCTCCAAAATTTATATCATTAACTCCTAATTAAAAAGTAAATAATACGACGATAATTATGATAGCAATAAACAAAACAAATAAATATAGTAGCAAAATAGTTTTATTTAAACACTTAAACGAATGTTGAAATTATCCTACCCTTTTTGGTTTTAAATCAGAAAGTCTTTTTCTTTAAATATATATAAAAAAAGATGTTATAACTATTAACGTTAACAGGAGTTCTAATAAGAATTAAACTCATGCCATAGGCCCTATTAATGAAAATGAAAAAATAATGTCTCTTTATCATTTTTAGTTTAGATTGAACATTGGACCTAAAACTTAATGAGATCTAGAGTTAATTTAAACAAATAAAAAAAATAAATGGTAGATGCAATATTTGAACCAATGCAATCCATTTGGATAAAGATGGTTTTACCACTTGAGCTAGATCAGCATATTGATACATAAGGATTTGTATGTTACATATATTAATGTTAGATTTTTTTTGGGCCTTAGAAACTATTGGGCTTGGGGCTGTAGCCCTCCTTGCCCTCCATATGGGCCGGGCCTGGCCGAGATGCCCATAATTGTTTAAAAATAAAAAATATATTTTACATATAATATTCTTTTAAAACATAATTAAAAAAGTAGTTCTTTAGTGCAGTAGAAGAAGTGTCGGTCAATAGAATCATATAATCAAAACAAAAGGTGATGAGTTCAATTCTTATTCGTAGTTTATATTTTTATTGAAAAAAGCTTTTCTTTGTGTTTTACCTGGGTTATTTTATTGAATTATTATTATTATTGTTATTATTATTTGCTTTGATCTTAATGCAACTCAATTAGAAAAATTGTCAAATTATTAATCACATTTAGTACTTGAACTTCAATTTTATTCATAGTTAGATCAAAAAGTGTTCAAACAAAGTAAATTAATAATTCAGCCCTTATCATATGATCATATCGAGATTGTAAATAATCTTATAACAATTTGAGGTAAGTTTAACAGATCTAACATTCAAGCTCATAACGGAAAGAAAAAGATCACTACTTCACTTTTTTGTTGGAACGCCAGCGCAAACGTGCAAGTGGTCTTTGACCAGGATCAGGAACCAACTCGAAGTTTGCACCGGGAGAGGTCAACGAGAATTGTCAAGAAGAGCTCAAGTTTGACTCGAGTGATTACATCAATTCAAAAACCATATCGGTATATCATATATGTATAATGTATTCCTTAAAAAGACACTCCAACTTCAAGGTACATAATTACAAAATAATGTAACAAATAACGATACAAATAAAATGAACAGTCATCATACACTAGTTTTTATTTATTATAGCCTTGTGAAGGAATGCATGCACAACTTTTGTCATGTCCCTCTAGCTAACATTTTATTATAGTTATCAATGGACTCCATCCTCTGAATCATCAGCTGCTTCCTAAACTTCATGATGAACTCCTCAGCACTTTGATCTATGTCCGCCACCGTGGGTGGCTTGCTCTTCTCCGCCACCACCTTTGTTGGCGGCACCACCGTCTCCTTCTTCGTTAAACCTGCCTTTGGTGTTTCATCTTGAACCCCTAATTGTAGATCTTTTCTGTCGATTTCACTATGTGAAGGAGGTGTCTTTGTGTACCTCTTCATTTTCGGATTTTGATATGCTTTTGCACACAACCTTGTGCATTTTATTTTCATATTTATAGGTGAGCAATCAAGATGAGACCTTAAAAGGTCAACTTGTTGCAAAGAGTGTGGCAACAAAAGGGGATAACATGTGGTATATCTGGTAATCACATGACCACCACCCAAGGGACAAGGGGTAGACTTTGTTTTGATGGGCAGGTTAGATGACATACATAATCAATTCTTAAGTAAAGAATTATAAGAGATGGATTAAACTTTTGTATTTATTGCTTTAAATATGATATATAAGCCGTTTTTCTACTTAAAATTGTTTTACGTTGAAGATTTCTGATACATAGCAGTCCAATATTTAACATACTTTTATTGAAAGAGCATAGAATAGACGTCCTCCACAGAGAAAAACACAATTTGAGATTTTGAACTTCTGAATGAGTTAAAGGGCCCGTAAGCAACACCTTAAAAGTTTCAACGAGCGAATTCCATCAAGTAATAAGCTATTAGGGCTATGATTTCGTCACCGAAGAATTTCCCTCAATCATAGTGATTTCAAATCTTCGCATTTTTTTATGTAAAACACATAAATCATTATTTATGCTATATTTTTTTAATTTCTTAAATTTAACAATGACCGGAAAATTTAAAATTTTAATAAACATAATCTCGCGTAATATTTTAATTCATCCAATTATACAATGTTTTTCTCTTGCATTCTATTTTCACTTTGACCTTGCATGATACGCAATGGATTACAATTATGTAACACACCACGTACACACGCTTATTCGTCGAAATTAAATTAACATTAGTTAACTCGTTTTCATGCAAATTGCGTGAAATGATCACCTCTAATTATAAAAAGTATAAGCAATGGGAAACTTCAACAAATGAGGGGTTGAGGTACAAACCACACCACCATAAATACGACCATACGAGTAGCTTGTTGCTAAAGTTAAGGATTTGGACGGTGACCACTAACCCATCTTTCACAAACACGAATTCCATTGTACGGCATTTTATCCCCTTTTAACGGACTTGGTTTTCAGTTTTCACAAACACGCATTAGGACGGTGACCCATAAATACTGGGCTTAGTCTAGGCCCGGCCCATTAAATAAATTAAAGTTCAAAACTTGTGATGCAAACGAGCCGAACCACTTGCGAGCTACTTGAGAACGGATCAATAAAATGTTTGCAATGAGCCGAGCCTTTTTGAGCTCAATCCGAGCCCCAAATTAATTATTGAGCCGCTCGAGGCATGTATGGGAAGCTCGTTAAGGATCGTCGAGCATTATGTATTTTATAATTTTACACCTTTTAAACTTCTACGTATTAATTTCACACTGCACATCCGAGCTTGAGTCGAGCATTCGCTCGTTTAAGGTACTACACGAGCTTGACCTGAGCTTAGGTTCTTTGATGATTTTTCTCACAATAATAAAAAATCGAATAATAAACGAGTCGAGATCGTGCTTGAAAAATAAAAGCAACCCACTAATCGAGCTCGAGTTTAAAAAAAGTAGCTCAAAATGAGTATATATCAAGCTGGTAAGTTAAAACAAGCCGACCTTAAGCTTGATTAAACTAGGGCCGTTCACGAGCCGAGCCTAACCGAGCGAAGGCTTACTCGTTGCTTGGCTCGTTTCCAACGAACCGGACAGCTGGAATTCGAACCGAGCAAAAACCGAAACGTGCCAAAATCGAATCGAGCATTTTTCGACCAAACATCGAGCGATTTCGAGTATTATGTATTTCTTTTTAACTTTAAAATTTTCAATAATAAACAAATTTGAAGGTTGTAAATAATATATTTTATAAATAAATTAGTAGTTTTTAGACAAACGTGTAATATATTGTAAATATTTATTAAAAATAAGTTTGAAGTGAGATATAATGATAATGTAAACAAACTTCTAGTATTCTAAAATTTAAATCGAACAAATAAAATAGTGAAGTTGAAGGAATATGAAAAACTTAAATGGGTAAAAATAATTGTAAGCTTATATTTATGTGTTTTGTCTATATATTTATATATTTTTTCATATATAATTATATATAAAATAAATTAAAAATATTCGAGCCGAACCGAACCGAACCGAGCAGGCCTTTGCTTGTTGCTTGGCTCGTTTACAAATAGAACCGAGCAGAGCGGCTCGTTTTCAATAGAGCGAAAAAACGAGCGAGCATTTTCCGAGCAACTTCCGAGCGAGCGGCGAGCGAGTTCGAGCGACGAGCGGTTTGGACGGCCCTAGATTAAACTCGGGCTCGGATCGTTTGTACCGCTGACACTATTAATGTCTTGAGGCCCAGCCCAATAACCCAACTGCCACTACCAGAACTACAGTCTACAGATTATCCATTATTATCTAGCCAATCTTCAATAATGGAAAGAATTCAGCGGCTACCACTTGCCGGAAAATGCTCCATACTCGCCGGAGCCTCATTATTTCCCACACCCATTTCAATTTCCCGACGCCAATTCAAACCAGCTATACAATCCGCCATTAAACTCCAATTTATCACGAACAACAAAGATCAAAATCGGAGTAATTCAACCGCTCCGGTTCGGGCCGGTTGGTTTCTCGGGTTAGGCAACAAAAAGCAACCCACAGATGTTCCGGAGATTGTGCAAGCCGGTGACCCGGTTCTTCATGAACCGGCCCGAGAAGTACGGCCGGAGGAGATCGGGTCGGACCGGGTTCAGAAGATTATTGATGATATGGTGAAGGTTATGAGGGCTGCACCTGGGGTTGGCCTTGCTGCTCCCCAAATTGGTATTCCTTTAAAAGTTAGTTTAATTAGTTAACAGTTTTATTATTAGGATGAGTATCATTACAGTATCATTACAGAACTATTAAATTATTTAAGAACTTGAAGTAAACTTTAAAACCTAACGTTTTTTACAAAATTTTTTGTATGTCAATGCTAATTAAGTGTAGTTTTATCATTTTTCTATATCTATATTTACAATTACAATTTTGAAAATTAGTTTTTATACATATCTATGCTTTTTTTTACACCTATGTAAATTTGTTAGTTATAAATTTTACACATATGTAAACTTGTGATTAACATATGTAATCAAAACTTTTTATATAAAATATGATAAAGTACTATTAAATAATGTTAATACATAAAAAAAATTAAAAAAGCGTGTGGTTGTTTAGAGTTCCTAAGAGTTCTTAATTTTTTTAGAGTTCTTAAATGATACCAACCCTATATAATTTGTTAATTTTATAAAGAAATGTGTTAATGGGTTGACCCGACCCGGTTAGATTATAGTGTTGGAGGATACTGAAGAATATATAAGGTATGCACCAAAGGGAGACATCAAGGCACAAGACAGACGTCCTTTTGATCTTTTGGTAAGTTTCAACTCGAGCCCGACTCGTTTTTTAACGGGCCGATCTTGAGTTTGACTAGGGATGTAAACAAGCCGAGCCCGTGCTTGACCAGGCTCGCTTTGACTTACGATAGCTCGAGCTTGGCTTGTGAGTCGTTTATTAAAGTTGAAGCTCGCTTGGTCTCGACACGTTTATTATTTACTAATTAATTTACATAGATATCAAGTTATTTTCAAATATTTTGAGAAAACTTTAAACGAACGTAAGCTTAGCTCGAGCTCGGTTGTGCAGTATGAAATTAATACGTGGAATTCCAAGAGTTAAAAACTTAAAATACATAAGGCCCGAGCTCGACTAGGCTCGTTTTGACTTACGAGAGTTTGAGATTTTATATACATATTTAGTTATATTTAAATATTTTGAGAAAACTTTTAAACGAAGCTAAGCTTAGCTCAAGCTCGTTAATATCTTAAACAAGTCAAAGCTCCGCTCAAGCTCGGTTGTGCAGTATGAAGTTAAAACTTAAAAATACATAAGGTTTGACGAGCCTAAATGATATTTCCATATAACGGTCTATCTAGGGCTCGATAACTAAGCGAGCTTTACTTGAGGCCGAGCTCGATAAGGCTCGGCTCATTTCGAGTTTTTTATTGATCCAATCTAAAGTAGCTTGCGAGTGACTTGGCTTGTTTGAAGTTTGAACCCCTATGAGTATCTCACGAGCAGCTCGGCTCGTTCCAGGATAATAATACAAGTATAATCGCTCATAAAATTCTTGAAAATTCAGGTGATTATAAACCCAAATCTTCAAAAGAAAGGGAACAAATCAGCACTGTTTTTCGAAGGCTGTTTGAGGTGAGTAATCAGTATGTTATCACACGGGTTGAAAGTGGCCCGTTGTGTGTTTATAGTGCTTACAAGTTACAACATTCTAAATCGTTTCGTTTAAACTTTATACAAAAGACTGTTATCTTACTAAAATCCCGGCCCGCGTTGATTGTGCAGTGTTGATGGGTATAGAGCAATGGTTGAAAGGTTTCTAGATGTGGAGGTAACAGGCTTGGACCGATACGGTCAGCCCATCACGGTGAGTGCTTCGGTCTGGCAGGCCCGTATTTTACAACACGAGTGTGATCATCTAGCGGGAACTCTGTATGTTGACAAGATGATTAAACGGACATTCAGGACTGTAGAGAATTTGCAGTTGCCTTTAGCTAATGGCTGCCCTAAGCCTGGTGTTCGGTAACATTATGGTTTTATGGTCTAAGTACTGCAATTTATGCAGATTTTGTAGAGGATGAAGTGCATTATTTCTAAATTGAACAGCCCGTTTTTTTCATTGGGGAAATTTATTAAGGTTCGTTGTTTATCGCTAAATATATATATTTTTTCCGTTTGATTCTAGACAGTTCACGGTCATTAGAATCCACAATAGAAATACAATATATCTATAGTTGCTGTATAAGGGTTTTCTTCATATCATCAATTTGCAACTGAATTATTTGTTTACAACTGAACGTTTAACACAACATAAACAAAACCAAATGTAGTATTTCATTCTTTTACGTTAAATGCGTGAGGTACAGATTAAGTAGAAAGAAACTTAATTGTGTAAAATTTGAACTCTACTTTAAGAAATGTGTTTTTTTTACAATCAATGAGTTAGAACCATACAAAATTCAAGTTACTTTTTAAACTCTGTTATCTTACATAGCCTTAAATATCAGTTTAATGGAGGCACAATATATCAAAAAACTTTCAACCAAAAATGGATACCAAAAACCTTATTTCACTCATATTCCTTCTACAAGCAATCATCAATGGTGTTAATCTCTCCATAGCTCAAAAACCTGGGCCGGGTCAATTGTTCGTGTGTAGTAGTAAAGCAGGCAATTTTACATCCGATTGGGTAGTAGAACGAGATGTTGCATTGACTGCGCTTCTCGTTAATAGAGATGAATCTAAGGGATATTACAGTGGTACCGTATTTGGGCAAAGTGAAACTATTTGGGGCATTGCTCTTTGCCCCTCAACTATCAAACCGCAAGCTTGCCGCGACTGTGCCAATACCACCGTTACATATCTTAAAAACAACTGTCCTAAACAGAAAGAAGGTGTGGCCTGGACATCCTTAGAAAGAGTATTTTGCATGGTGAGTTACGCCGAATTTGAGCTTAAAGGAAAATTTAATGAGTGGGCTTATGCCACCTTCAAAAGTCCACCAAATCAGTCTCCATATACTGCCGCGGAGTTGGAGAAGGAGTTGAATAATTTGGCAAATAAGTTGAAGGGGATGGTAACACAAACTCCTAAATTTTACGGGTCTGGTTCAGTGATTTTTGGGCCAGGTTCCCGCACTTTATACGGGTCGATGCAGTGTACATATGGCATAGGAATTGATGGCTGCATGGCATGTTTATCTGGTATAACTAATAGGGTCCATAGTTGTAGCAAACAACGATCGTTGTCTGGAATAGCCGCAACTAATAATTGCTATTTTTGGTATCGGCATAAAAATTTTCTTCCTTAGACACATATGACGACTGTCTCCTCCACATCTCTACAAACTTGAGGTAATAATACATATATTACTAAAAGAGTTTAAATATGTCATGTACATTGTGAAATGGAAGTATGGAACAATAGCTCATATATATATTTAATCTCTTTAAATACAAGCTAGTTCAATACATGTATAGCTTTTTTTGACGTGTTAAAAGAAGTTATGATATGAAGCTTTAAAGCATTGGTCACATGATATATTTTATTTTTACCTTTTTATATATTTGTTATTTTATTTTACTTCTTTAATTAATATAGTAAACTTATAATGTTTTCAGACCCGGTCCGAACGTCGATCCGGACGCCTTACCGGGTCAAAGGTCGGACCGACCCGGGAGGGCGGACCGGTGTTTGACCCGGATGACGCCATAAATAATATAAATTTATATATCTTATAAAAGTAATTAGCCATGTACAATTTCTAATGTATTAATATCTAAAGTCTAATGTTATTTTGCTAAAACTATAATATTTGAGGATAAATATTGTAATTTCTATTAAAGACAAGGTAAAAATGAAAAAAAAATTAATCTTCCTTCCTTTTAACCTAAACCCACAACCACTGCCGCCTCATTCATCTCCCATCTCCTTCATCTTCTACATCTCCTTCATCTCCAGTTGAAACAAATTTCTATCACCAAATCAATATAATTATTTGATTCCTTCTTTAATTTACTTTCTTCACAAACTCGCTTACGGATCTGAATCTGAAAATCATTTCCGGCGGTGTTTGGAGCGGCGGTGTTATGGAGCGACGGTGGTGGGTTATGGAGTGACTATAGGGTTTAGTTTGTTAGGAACGGCTCTTATCCAGAACTGATTAAACAAAAAAACACGAAAATCACAAACCTGCCGGTTCAACCGTCGGGTTACCGGGTCCGGTCCAACCGGCGCCCGCGAGACCCGGCCGGTCCATTAGAAAACGGGTTGTATACTATGACTCGGACCAGTCTTAGTCCCGGGTCCCGGTCGGACCGGTCCGACCGGCCGGGCCGGGTTTCAAAACATTGATTAGAAGTTATAACCGAATGACTAGATCGAGACAGTTAAATTTTGATTATTTATACACTGAAATGTTACTTTTTATTGTTGTAGAATCAATAATAATGACATCGGATGATTTGGAAGGAGAACATAATGGACTTAATATTTTATTTTATGTTAGCTTTCTCTTATATATATAAAACCTGTTGTAGCGATTTCGTTTACATATAATGTGATGTGAAGTTTAATGATGTTTAGGGAAACATATAATGTGATGTGAAGTTTAATGATGTTTAGGGCATCTGTTGTTGGGTGTCTCCACCCCATTTTTTTTGTTCAAAGTGCCCAAACACCCCTACGTTACGTATGGAGGTGTTTTCGTTTAAAAAAATCTTCAGTGTTTTTCAAGTTCAACATGTTCGGCCCATTCCATTAACGGTTTTTACCTTATCCCATGGCCTGGACCACAGACAATCCTCCTTATATGAACTTAGGATGAATTGCTGAATATAGATATACAGTCATCACATGTTCTCAATATTCATAAGATAATTGAATCAAAGTTAATCATAAATGATCTCATCAATATAAATCATAACCATCTGGTTCTGACAGTGGTGTCTTGACTTCAACATCCGTGGAGTCCTTTATGTAGATACCATCAGTATTTGGGCTGTCAACTGGAGCAAAAACAGTCAGATGCGACACTTGCGACACTGCAACCGTGTCACATGTGGTCAATGTCATTTGCATCTGTTGACCATTCATAATCATATGACTCTTGACCGTCAAATTGTTGCAACTATGAAAAGTTAGAGCGTGCATAACAACCTAATCATTATCCTCTTTTCGACATAATAACAAATCCATCAATGGTTCCACCTCCTTCAACCGTTAATTAGGTGATGCGCATTATGAAAATAAAGCCATTTATGTGTATCTTTACCGCCCCAAACATCAGGGTTACTTAGAGCAACAATGGAACCTGTGATCTATGCGAATTGCATATGGAGAATAAGAATTTGAATAAAAAGACAAGTGTGTGATGTGGACGTAGAATATTATTTAAATTTACTAATGTTTTTAATACCGTTAAAAGTTACTTTTGAGTGGCAACGCAGAGACAGATTGGTTTAACTAGACAGTAATGTCCCAAACATCCGTGAAAGCCTGATAGAAAAATGGCACTACTACCAAATTCGTTCCTAGGGCCGTCATAACGGGCAATTGTTTAGACACGATAAGACATGTTTAGCAAAAAAGAGTGTTGTGAAATTTTGTACTTTTTTAAAAATAATTAAAACTAAGATACTATAATACATCATTTCTCTTTCTTGTTACATAAAACGTAAAACTGTCATGCTCAAACCACCAAAGTCAATTGTTAAACGAGTCATTTTTCATGTTTAATACTTGTGTTAATCAAGTCGTCTCTAATCTGTCCTCATAGAACATATTCATACGAAAGCAGAACGTGTGCTAACAGTTTTTATTCTTCTTGGAGACCTTATGGCTAGTGGTGTAAATGAGCAGAGCCAGATTTAGCTTGGGTTCAGGCTCGAAGTTAAATGTAACAACTCCACTCAGTTTGTTGAGCCAACTTGTTCATTTTTGTTGTTGAAATATACGGCTACTTCAAGTCAATAACGAATAATATTGAAAAATATTAGTGAGGTTTTAATGTTCCATAATCTTACAATATTAATAAACAAAAATAATGATGCCTAGGTGTCATAACCACATTCATTCCTAGATTAAAATTCCATGCTATCCATGGGTCATTGGTGAAAATGGTTTGACCCATGAGTTACATATCAAGATATAATGCATACATTAATGACTATTTACAATAATATAAAACCTAAAACTTAATTTTGCTCAATGTATACATTACTTTTTATTAAAAATGTCAACACATGATTTTACAATAAGGACTCGTGAATTCAGTTTGAATTATGTGAGACTTCTCACTTCATATATATAAATTTTCATTATTCTGTTTAATTTAAATTTCCAATTAATGTGATTATTAATTTTGTATCTTTAACTTAATATTCTAAGCGTAGTCATACTAAAAAAAATCTTAAGCATTAAAACAATGATCAGTTATAAAGAAATTTGGAGTCCTGTAATTGTAATTCAGATTTTTTCTAAAGTTATAAAACTGAATTCTTTGTTTTTTGGAAACTATAAAATTCTTTTTTTATTTCATAAACATTTATTACATAATCATTTTCAAAAAAACAAATCTTATGTTATTCTACTAATAAAAAAAGTGTTGATGCTTAGGTGTCAAGCCTACATTCACTCATAGCTTAATTTTTCATCATAATTCCCAATATCTTATCTCATTTATTCTAATTATGCATACTCAAAACCATTTTATCAATTGGGTTATAGCATAGTTAGATGGATTTTATTAACTATTTAAGGGTGTATAATGTCACATTTATAATCACCATTCAAGAAGAATTGATGCTAAATATAATCAATTATTGGGTTGGTTGTGGTTTTTTAACATCTAGTATAATCAAAATTTGTATCATATGTTGCGTTTAATATAAAGACACCTTTCGGACATTGTCACACCCTCAAAATCCACTAACGGAGTTTTACCGTCAGAGGGTGTGAACTAACAGGATCGGAATCATCAGTTATAATCAAACCATAAAAACGTTTAAATGAAAATAAGTGCGGAAGCGTAAAACCATAGAAACAATGTTACGTCACGCAGGACGATTTAAAACCAATGATAACAGTTAAAAGTAAGTTTGCATAGTTAAAAGTTTTTCAAGCAATGCATGTTCCTAAACCGCGCGCCCGCCTCGGCTACCTGAGAATAACATACTAAAAGTGTCAACACAAGGTTGGTGAGTTCACAAGTTATATAAAAATAAATCGTTTAGCGTTTGCGTTACAGCGTTACAGCGTTTTGTGTTACAGCGTTTTGCGTTACAGCGTTACAGCGTTTTGTGTTACAGCGTTTTGCGTTACCAGATAGTGTTATGTCAATTATATATCGATAGGTAGCTAGTCTATACAACAAGTATTACTAAGTGTTCGACACCGAAGCTGACTCGTTTATTAAGTGCCTTGTCACCAGGTCCTCCAGACCATGGTACGTGTTAGCCAAAATTACACCCGCTCGACCTCCAGTCGAGTTTAGCGTTGGGTGGGGTTTGTCAAACCCAGTAGTACTACTCAACAGTGACTCGCTATTCAAAATATTAACCGGTTCGATGTGTAGGACTTCAAATGTTTCGTTTGCCACTTAGCCTTTACAAGTGATATATAATTTATAACAAAATCTTAAATGCGTTGTGGAGTATGTTATCTCCCCCAAGTGAAAAGCGTTTGAAAACAGTTTAAAGAGGGGAAAGTGAAACTCACTGTTTGCGAAGAATTTCCCAAATTAAATCACCAAGATGCGCGTCACCGAAAAACTCTCTCTAGCGTTCTAAAACAATAAAGAGATTTTTCTAAGTGTCGGAATATTATCGAGTCTCTAGACCCGGCACATAATACCTATGCACATAACATGTTTCGTGTTTCGTTTGTGAATCGTGTGTGACTTTAACCAGCGTATTTGTGACACATTACATGTGTAAGCAATCATATACGTGTCATATATTCATAAAGTACCTCACTATCAATTATTCCCCGTAAGGGCATTTTGGTCAACAAATAACAATTAACTAGCCATTATTCCCCATGAGGGCAATTTGGTCAAATCATGGCAATCAACTAGCAATTATTCCCCGCAAGGGTATTTTGGTCAAAACATAACAATTATATAGCAAGTATCATGTTTCATGCATTTTTACACAACTCAGCAGCTAGTTTCACCGAGATAGAAATCCTACTAGAAAGATTGTACTATTTCACCGATCATAGCATTTCAATTAATTTACCAAAAATCATCACAGAAGCACATATGTCTTAGGTTTCCAGAACATATTTTATTATATTTTTATTCCACATAGTTTTCTCACAATCATCAAATCATTACAGCAAACTCATAACAGTCAAATTCATGCGCAACAGAATGTTATTTGCAATTTCCGTTAAACGAAAAATCCAATAAATGCAAGACCACTTGGGTTAGGTTACTAACTCAATAAGTCAACTTCCAGAAGTGGAACCAACCCAATTGGTCTCGTAGTTCATGAGATATAACATTTACAACACAACCTAATAGCAGGTCTAACAGCTCAGCTTTGCACAACGTTTTTGTAAAATCATAAAAGTTAACTTCTACTTATCCAAAAATTACAAGTTTATACTTTATAGAAACTAGACTCAACCTAGTTTACTGTAGTACCAATAATCTCAACCAATTTTCACGTTTACACTTCGTTACAGTCACTTAAACATCATATACACATTCTGTCCAGAAACTGTTTGCATCCAAACTCAATATATTAACAACCTATGAACTATCATGTATTCATATAACACTCTAGACTCCATAAACACCATCCATGCACATCAATTACCCATTACATACAGGATTAGGGTTTTTGTTTGAACTCAAACCATAGACACAACAATTAACATGCAACAACATTCAATCTAGTTATCAAATCATTATCCAATCAACAACAAATCATATTAACTATACATACATGAAATCGGTCAAGCTAGGGTTTTCAATTAACCCATTAAACATCAAAATCAAGTAACAAGGATGTAAAGGATGATCAATTATACCTTCCTAGCACCTAGTTCTTCAATCAAAAGCTTGAATTGAGGGTTGTAGGTGTGTGTATAGTGGACGGCAGCCAAGGAGCAAGGGGAGGGGGTTTGCGATCGGAAGTAGGAAGAAAGAATAATAATAGTTAGGGTTAATTGTTAAGGATATATTTATAGAAAACTATGTTACACTTTGGCCCCTCCACTTCCAAGTATTACTTTTTCCTAGCTTAAACTAACTTAGTTCTTGTTTCTTGTCTAGCATTACATACAATATAAGCAAGTAACACATATGTTAACACCTAATTATCACATAATTATTATGTTGACGTTTTTCGTTTATTCATCAACCGTTTGCGTCAACTCGTTTGCGTTTCGGTGCAAATCCCGAAAGACTACACATGTAGTAAGTGTTAAGCGTCATTTAAACCCTAGTTTAAATGTAATGAAGTGTGCGTCATAGATTTAGTGATCTTAAGTTTGAATTGACGGAGTTGAGTTAACGGAGTTAACCTGAAATTGACGATTGTCACAGACATGCAATCCTATTACCAAATTGTGTTTGTCGCACTTCGAACTACAATTGTATCACATGTTTCGTTCTGATTTGACACGAGGAAATCATCGAATACGTATTGGGTCATTTTAAAAAATAGTGACTTTGGTTCATTTCAAAACAACTTCAATAAAAACTAATATAGCCTAAAATGCTTGTGGAGGACCTTGCATTCAAAGCAACTCAATTTATCATCATCAAGGAATCTTTTAGATTTATTATATAGTATGTTAAGCTACAAGTAATATCAATCATGAGAAGTATCTTAAGAATCACAATTGAAATATCCTACATGATTTATTTAATTTATTTTTACCTTTCATTTTGTTTATTTTTTTAAATAACAGAATTTATTTATTTTTGTCATTTGACAAATCTCGTGTAATACACGGGTTCAAAAGCTAGTTGTTGATATTCAAACTTGTTTAGTCATTAATAATAATGTAATAATATCAGTTCTAATATAATTGTGTTTGTTTTGTATGTTAAATTGGACCGAGTCCATATGGACTTTACTTACACATGGTTGGCTCATGTTCTCTTTGTTAAGTATATGGTTAGCTTGACTTACAATTCTGAGGTTAGTTTTGATACCAATGCTACAAACCAAACAGAAAAACTCAACCCAAAAGAATAGTCTGATGGGTGAGGGACTCCGTTTGGCTTATAAACCCACATCAATTGCCCATATGGGTAAAGTCTAATACCTCGCAATGGTTTTTGTCGTTAACAGAATTGGGCTGGTTAGTAGCTATTTCGGATCAAGACGATTATGAGCTCGGTTATTATAAAACTTGAAGAAGGGTTTTCTACTATCGATTTGTCTTACTCATATTTTGTTTTTTTTTTAATTTATCCATTTCATTTTGTATTGTTGCATATCGTATTGTTGATGATTCTGTAGTTTTCGATAGCATGATATTCAGATTTGTTTGTGTTTGTGTTTGAGTCTGATAATGTATGTATAACAAACAAATATAGTAGTTCACTCTTTTACGTTAAATGCGTGAGGTACGGATTAAATAGAAAGAAACTTAATTTTATAAAATTAGAACTCTACTTTAAGAAATGTGTTCTTTTTTTACAATCAACTAGTTAGAACCATACAAAATTCAAGTTACTTTTTAAATTCTGTTACATAGCCTTAAATATCAGTTTAATGGAAACACAATATATCAAAAACTTTCACCCAAAAACGGATACCAAAAACCTTATTTCACTCATATTCTTTCTTCAATCAATCAGCAATGCTGTTAGTGTCCCCATAGCTCAAAAACCCGGCCTACGTATTAATCATCAATCGTTCATGTGTAGTAAAAAAGGCGAGTTAACATCTTCTAACATAATAGAACGAGAGCGTGCATTGGGTTTACTTCTCCGTAATTTTGAAGATCCTGGGGGATCTGCCAAAGGTACCGAAACATGGGAAGGTGATGGAGTCTCGTCCATCGCTTTTTGCCCCCCCCCCCCCCCCCCCAATATCAAAGCTTGCCACGAGTGTGTCAACAACACCAATACATATCTTAAAAATAAATGTCCTAAACAAAAAGAAGGTGTGGCTTGGACAGTCTCAGAAAAACTAATCTGCGTGGTGCGTTATGCCGATTATTCACTTAATGGAAATGTTGGTCAGTGGGCTTATGCCACCTTCCCAAGTCCACCAAATCAGTCTCCTTATACCCCTGCTGAGTTGGAGAAGGAGTTGAATAATTTGGTAATTAAGTTGAAGGAGATGGTAGCCCACACTAATTTTATCAAACGTTACGGGTCTGGTTCAGTAACTTTTGGGCCAGGTTCCCGCACTTTATACGGGTTAATGCAGTGTACTTATGGCATAGATGTGGCTGACTGCATGAAATGTTTATCTGATATAACTAATAGGGTCCATAGTTGTTGTAGCAAACAGCGATCGTTGTCTGGAATAGCCGCATCTACTAATTGCTATTTTTGGTATCAACATAATAATTTTCTTCCTTAGACGAATCCGGCGACCGTTTCCTCCACATCTCTACAGACATGAGGTAATGATACATATATTACTAAAAGAGTTTAAATATGTCATGTGCACTGTGAAATGGAAGTATGGAACACTAGTTCACATATTAAGCTAGTTCATTACGTACATGTAACTTTTTCTGACGTGTTAAAAGAAGTTATGATACGAAGTTTAAAAGCATTGGTCACATGATAATTCACGTGTGACAACCAACCCCTATCTAAGAATTTGATGAAACTTAATATATTTTATTTTTACTTTTATGTGTATTTGTTATTTTATTTTTTAATAATACAGTAAACATTGAATTAGAAGTTATGAGATAACCGAATGACTAAATCCAGACAAATTTAACTTTGATTAAATGTATACACTGAATTGTTGCTTTTTATTGTAGAATACATAATAATGGCAATTGCATGATTTGGAAAGAGAGCAAAATTTCAAGTTAGCTTTTTTATATAAAAACTGCTGTAATGCTATCCTTAATTTACACATAATGTAATGTGAAGTTTAATGATGTTTAGAGCATCCGTAGTTGGGTGTTCCTACTCCATTTTTTTTTTGTTGAAAGCGCCCAAACACCCCTACGCATGTGGTCGTTTTCGTTTGAAAAACTATTCAGCATTTAGTGGCAACGGCGTTGGAGGCACATATACGAACCACATTTGTTTCGCTAACCAATGATAAACCCTCATTTCACCGGTTTCTTTAATTTATTTTTTTAATTTAAATAATATTTGCATGGGGCTTCAACGTCATAGGCGTCCGAGGGTACCTATGACGTTCGGCCGGACCTTCGGCCGAGGCACATACTTTTCGGGTTTATGTATATATATATATATATCGGTAAAAGATCTTGAGTCAATCGACACCGTCAATTGGTCCATTTAGTCTCTAATTTTAGTGTTTATATCTCGCCGGAATGTTAGGATACTGCCGGAGATGGAGGAAAGCATGTGCAGCAGGAATTTCAAATCTAAGTTTTGGCATGTGGCAAAAATGGCCCCTCACTTATTTTAATATTAATTTAAACATACACAATTTTAACCTTTAATTTTTACTATTAGTATTACTAAACCCTCTACTTGATTTATAAGGGAATTATAAAATAGATTTTTTATCCGTATTTGCATATGAATCCACACTAAAATGTATGATGTTTGGAACCGGTTGACGTATAATTATTGTGTCTTTAAAAATTAAGAGATAATGTTGATTCATATATAGTTTTTTAATAGCATTACTAGTTTGAAAACATTAAAACGTGATAAAGTGTCATATTCCGCCATTTGCGATGACAGAATACCTAGTTTCCATCACTAACGCATTCATATACCAAGCATCCAGATGTTTTTTTTCCCTAAACCTACTAATCCAAAAAAGAAATCAAAGTAGGCTAATGGGCTAATATATTTCATCACTAAATATTAGCTAGTTTAAATTCGCGGAGACGGAATACCTAGTTTTCATCCCTAAAAATTAGCTTATATATTTCATTATTCGTTAAGCCTATGGGCCTATTTATTTCGGCTCGGCCGAAGTATTTAAATTCTTGAAGACGGCCCTGTTAATTTGAATCAGGTCTCCTCACTTATGTTTATGATTATTGATAATATATGCCAATCCATAATCTCACATGTACATTTAGTCCGAATATATCTCCTAGTTCAACCATTATGCATAAAATTAGAAAAAAACCCACATGTCTATGCGGCATTGACGTTACCTACAAAATGGTCGTTTTAAGTATATGCACCATTGTGTCGCATCAATAAACCTTTTTAATCATGTAAAATTTAATGCTGGTAAACAATTTTGAAAAGGAAAAAGAGTTCATACCATCAACCTACCAAAACTGAACTGTTTTGACCGTGTCCTACTGAGTGCTGACCCAACAACCAGTCGGGAAACTGTAGTTAGCGGTTTGACTTAAAACTGGCATTAAAACTGATTGATGTCTGAGCATCTAAGCTGAGCTGTGTTAAGGCTTTTATCATATATGGTGCTACACATAACAGATCAGGGACAACTGTTGGTACATGTGTGTCAGTAGTTCATAGTCTAGCATTTGTAATCGAGTCTGTAATGTAATTATGTTTTGTTTATGATTGTTTTGTACTACGCGAAGTTGTCATCAAGTTCGCTATGGCGAACTTGTTGAATCAGCGAAGTTATGGACAACTTCGCCAATGGCGAAGTTGTCGTGTATAAAACTGTTTCGCTGAAACAGTTTGAGTGTTGGTCGTTTAGGGTTTGTTTCAGTGTGTTTCATATTGTTACGTGTTATCTTCTGTAATAGTGACCGTGAGTCACGTGTTCGGTTATCAATATAACGTGGTTGATCTATTGCTCGTGTGATTCTATCTCTACACTCGTAACTACCTGCGCAGGGATTCCGCACCTGCGTTGTTAGCGATATCCCGTGTACGATCCGTCCAGGAACCTACAATTGGTATCAGAGCCGATCGGCTCGATTGTGAGGTTCGGGATTTCACGCGGGTGTAGAAAACGTCTCGTTTGACCTATTCGCGGGACGTGTTTTTGTTGGGATTGAGTTTTGCTAGTGCTTGACAGTCATTTTCAAGCCTTTGCATTGATCGGGAGCTGCTGGATTGACGAAAACAGATCTGAACAAACTTCCCTGTTCATCGGGCGAAGTTACCGTTCATCGGGCGAAGTTACCATTCTTCAGGCGAAGTTGCCGTCGCTGGAATTAGGGTTTTTGGCGAAGATATAAGGATTAGCGAAGTTAACTACAACTTCGCTCACTTCATAAGTTCGCCTTAGCGAAGTTATCCGCAACTTCGCTTCATACCCAAGTTCGCTCAACTCATAAGTTCGCCAGAGCTAAGCGAAGTTATTTTTAACTTCGCCAAATTCAAGCGAATTTAAGATCTCAGCGAAGTTCTCTTTCAGCGAAGTTAACCTTCAAGCGAAGTTATTCTTAACTTCGCCTACTGAGCTGTTTTAATATTTTTTTGTTTTTCCAGGTTTTTCAGGTTTTTGCAAGGATGTCGTCGATCAACATCTCCGATTTGGTCAAGATGGAAGTAGAAGCGGGGTCTGCCACTAAGGCCCCGAGGCTGATGAAAGGAACTGACTTCGTGGCATGGAATGATAGATTCATCCAATACATCAAATACCAGGATGCCAAAATGTGGGTGTGCATCCAGGATGGATATATCCCTCCAACTATGCAATACGAAGGCCGTGACGTAGTTAAGAAGTACAGCAAAATGGAGGACGAAGAAAAGAAAATGTACGAGGCCGAAAGCAAGGCCCATGCTGCGATAACAATGGCACTTCCTCAAGAAGTTCTCCATACGTTCCGAAAGTACACTTCTGCAAGAGAGCTTTGGGATGCTCTTGAAAATAGATTCGAGGGGAATGTGAGTATCCGTGCATCGAAGGTAAAACTTTTGAAGACCCAGTTCTCCGTCTTCAAATTTTTGAAAAACGAATCGCTGGATGATATTATCACCAGATACTATCATCTAATGACAGAGCTTAGCAATTATTCGATTGCTTACCGAGAATAAGAGATCGTTGAAAAACTTCTCGATGCTCTCCCACCGAAGTGGGAAATGTACACCGTTCTTATGAGGGAAGACAGAGACTTTCCTAATTATGATCTTGAAACGGCAGTGAACAAGCTCAGAACTTATGAGCTTAATATGGTTCGAAAAGAAACACCTACAGATCAGATACAAGACCCTGGTATGTATGGTGCAAAGGTTAACTCAGGCTCAAGTTCGAGGCCTGAATCTGCTGCTTATTACTCTAAAGGGGAGTCAGGTTCTGACTCGTCTCATGAAGGAAACGTTTCTGTAAACACGAATGGTGATGTATGTTTCGTTGCTGGAGGATCAAGTACTTCAAAGCCTCAAGCATCCACAAGTAGTTTTTCTGCAAATGCATCAAGCAATAATTATTCCAAGATGCCTATGAGTGTAAAATCTGCTGAAGAGCAGTTTGCAGTCTATGCATCATTTATTGCTTCCTACGAAAACTACATCCAGGGGAAGATTGTGGACCCTGCTGTACTAGATGAGGATTACGACCAGATCGATGCTGATGATCTGGAGGAGATGGACTTGCAATGGCAAATGGCAATGATTGTGAGGCGTGTGAAACGGTTTATGAACAAAACTGGGAGAAAGTTTGTTGGTGGTCGGCCTGGGTTCGACAAATCCAAGGTAAGGTGCTATAATTGTCAACAGTACGGACACTTTGCCAAGGAATGCAGAAATGAGAGGGTTGAACGAGGACAAGGTCGGCCTACACAACATTCTGGAGTTAACAGAGAGATTAACGCCATGTTGACCAGAGAAGCAGGTGAGTACAACTGGAACCTGCATTCAAATGGTTCCGGTGAGCAAGCAAACATGGCTGAGACTGAAGTTAAAGAATGTGAGAAGGTTGATGGAACTGAGAAAGCTACCAAAGAAGAAACAGCTTTCATGGCAAATGACAAGGACACTCGCTCCGAGGTAAGTAATAAAAATATTTGTACTAATTGTGAAAATTTGTCTGAGCAACTAACAACTATGACTGATCAGTACGTCCGTTTAGATGCTGACTTTAAAACTATTAAAGAAGATCACCATTTTACTAAATCAAGAGAAAACAGTTATAAAATTAAGATTAAAGCATGTGAAAAGGACATTCAAAGCTTGAAAACTAAACTTGCTGAGAAAATTGACATAATTGATCTTAGTTATGAAGTTTTAGAAGAAAAAACTAAATTGATTGCTGATCGGGATAAACAGATTGCTGACCATCAGGTAAAGGTGGTGGAACTGAACCGCAAACTTGAGCAGTTCAGGAATTCCTCAACCATCCTTGATCACCTCGTGAGTGATCCAGGTACCTCTGCAAAGAGGGGAGGAATCGGATATCACGAAGTTCCACCACCCTTTAACCACAATTATACATATAATCCGAGTGTTCAGAAATCTGTTGATTTCGAGGTTACTCAGACAACTCCTATCAAGATTACAAGTGTAGAACCAAGTGTTAGCTGTGGCGAAACAAGTTCGCCTGTTTCTAGTGTGAATATTTCTGTCTCAAGTCCTGTCTCATCGGATTCGGATAAGATGTCCGAATCTGGTCAGACAAAAGAGAAGGTAGGTTTACCCACCGATGGAGATAAAAATAAAGTTTCAAAAAAGAGTTCTCCACTCAATCCGTACGTCCCACCTTATGTGAGACGAACGGCTGGTAACACTGCCTCTACATCCAAACCAACATTTGACAAGAAAATGGAGAGTCGATGTTGCTTTAGATGTAACAAGTTAGGACATCTAGTTGCAGATTGCCCTTTGAAACCGAGATTTAGAGATGTAAAGCCAAATGAAACTGAGTATAAGCGTCATTTTGCTACTGCTAAAAATGAAAACTTTAAAAAATGCCAAAATGTATCGAATTCAAGTTTTCATAAAAACAAACCTCAGTTTTACAACCAAACCACAAGATATAACACTTTCAATTCTCAAAGGTTTGGAAGGCATTACACTCAATCTGCAGGGAGATTCCCTAACAGGACTTACAGAAATTATCCTGATGCTAACTTGAGAAAGCCAGGGTACGGGACGTATCGATCCAAGACCAATTGGTCTTGGGTCCCAAGATTCTAACTCTTTGTTTTATTGTGCAGGAACAGTTGAACAGGGCTGCCAACAATCTTTGGATTGTAGATAGCGGCTGTTCCAGGCACATGACGGGCAACAAACACTTGTTGCAAGATTTAAAACCTGTTCAGGGAGCAAGAGTTAGTTTTGCTGGTGAAAGCGGTGGAAGGATTACCGGTAGAGGAACTGTGTCGAATGGGAGAATGACACTTGAAAATGTAAATTTTGTGGAGGAATTAAAGCACAATCTGCTGAGTGTGTCGCAGATTTGTGATAAAGAATACACTGTCCATTTCACTAAGAATGAAGCGATTGTATTGAAGCCTGGTTTTCATATACCAGAAGAATGGATAGTAATGAAAGCTCCACGTGAAACGAATACGTACGTGATGGATATGAGGTCTACTGAAATGGCCACCGGAGAATCCTGTTTAATGACAAAGGCAAGCGAATCAGAATCAGAATTATGGCACAGGAGAATGGGACATATTCATCTTCGTAAGATGAACTTCATTGTCAAAAATGGGCTTGTGATGGGCGTTCCCTTAAAGAGTTTTAACTTTGAAGATAAATGCATAGCGTGCAAGAAGGGAAAACAACACAAGAAAAGCCATCTCACCAAGACGATCAACTCAATTGCTGGTACTCTAGAACTACTTCATATGGATCTCTTCGGTCCGGTGAATGTACAAAGTCTAGGCGGTACTTCTTACTGCTTGGTGATAACTGATGATTACTCGCGATACTCGTGGGTATATTTTCTGAAAACGAAAGACGAGACGACTCAGATGGTGAAGAATCTAATTACAAAAGTCGAGAACGTCATGAGTAAATCAGTTAAATTCATCAGAAGCGACAATGGGACAGAGTTCAAGAACTTTGAGATGGAAATCTTTTGTCTTCAGAAGGGTATTGAGCACCAATACAGCGCTCCGTATACTCCACAACAGAACGGAGTAGCTGAAAGGAAGAACCGAACGTTGATTGAAGGAGCCAGAACTATGCTGGCAGACTCTAAGCTTCTTGTGATGTTCTGGGCTGAAGCAGTTGCTACAGCCTGCTATGTTCTGAATCGGGTGTTAACCGTTAAGAGACTTGGAAAAACTTGTTACGAGCTTATGCACGGAAGGAAGCCCAACTTGTGCGGTCTTGAACCTTTTGGGTCTCCTTGTTCGATTTTGAAGACTAATTCGAAATTTGGTGAAGTAGCTGATGAGGGAATCCTAGTCGGTTATGTTGTTGGGACTCCCAACAGACGGGTCTTCAATACGACAACTTGCAAGGTGGAGGTGGTTTGTAACACCGACATTACTAGTTACCAACCGCCAAAACCAAGCAATGGACCTGCTGAGCTGTTTGACTATGTTAAACTTTTTAAGTCGTTTAACGTACCTACTTTGGAAATTTCTGAAGAAGACGAAAGAGCAGTGACGAAGATGATATTTGATGAGGAAGAGGAGGTAGTGCAACATCAGATGACAGAAAAATCTCAGCCTTCCACATCAAACCCTATCGATACCCCTGCGGCCTCAACTGAAGATGAGTTTATTAATCCTTTTCACTCTCAGCCTGAAACTACCATAGATGAGATCTCTTCAAACTTGGAAGACAATTTGCATGTCGGTGCTGTTCCGACCACGAGAATTCACAAAGATCACCCATTGGAGAATGTTATAGGTGATGTGTCCTCTAGTGTACAAACCAGAAGTAGCTTGAATGAGCACACCTGTGTTTATACAAGCATTAAAGATACAGGTATCATGAACGAATGTTTGTACTCTTGCTTCATAAGCCAAGTCGAACCGAAGAATTATCAAATTGCTTTAAAGGACAGCTCGTGGGTCGAAGCCATGCAAGAAGAGTTGGCTCAGTTCGAAAAAATGGAAGTTTGGACTTTGGTTGAAAAACCAAAGAATGTGCATGCTATAGGCACGAAATGGGTGTTCAAGTGCAAGAGAGATGAAAAGGGGATTATCGTGAGAAATAAGGCGAGGCTGGTTGTTAAAGGTTTTAATCAGCAAGAGGGTATTGACTACAATGAGGTTTTCGCTCCTGTTGCCCGGTTAGAAGCGATTAGATTGTTTTTGGCGTTTGCTGCATCTAAAAAGATGAAGGTGTTTCAGTTGGATGTGAAGAGCGCGTTTCTTAACGGGAAAGTTGATGAGGTTGTGTTTGTTGAGCAACCTCCGGGTTTTCCTGACCCAGACTTTCCGGATCACGTATACAGGTTGAGCAAGGCGTTATATGGGTTACATCAGGCACCTCGTGCCTGGTATTCAACGTTATCAGACTACTTGCTGGAAAATGGTTTTGCAAGGGGATTGATCGACAGTACGCTGTTTGTGAAGAGAGAAGGATGTGACTTCTTACTGGTTCAAGTCTACGTGGATGATATCATTTTTGCTGCATCAAGAGTATCCATGTGTCAGGATTTTGAGGCTGTCATGAAGAATCGATTCGAGATGAGTGCTATGGGTGAACTAACCTTCTTTCTAGGATTGCAGGTTGATCAGAAGAAGGATGGGATGTTCATTCATCAAACAAAGTATGTTCATGATGTGCTGAAGAGATTCAAGATGGAGGACAGTTCTCCATATGACACCCCAATCTGCGTCAATCACAAATTGGGCGCTGAATCAGATGGTGACGCAGATGTGGACCCTACTCTGTATCGGGCGATAATAGGTTCATTAATGTATTTAACTGCTTCTAGGCCCGATATAATGTTTTCTGTTTGTCTTTGTGCTCGTTTTCAGGCAAACCCAAAGGAATCTCACATGAAAGGTGTGAAGAGGATTTTGCGGTATCTTAAGGGCAAGCCGAAACTAGGGTTGTGGTACCCAAAGGGAGGAGACGTTGAACTGGTGGCGTATACAGATTCTGATTATGGTGGATGTAATCAGAGTCGGAAGTCAACAACAGGAGGCTGTCAGTTTCTTGGAGGAAGATTAGTTTCCTGGCAGTGCAAGAAACAGACATCAGTTGCAATTTCAACATGCGAAGCTGAATACATGGCAGCATCCAACTGCTGCTCTCAGGTTTTGTGGATTCAGCAACAATTGCGCGACTATGGTCTGAATTTCTTACTTACTCCTATTTTAATTGATAACACTGCCGCCATCTCAGTAATTAACAATCCCGTGAAGCACAGTAAAACTAAGCATATTGACATTCGTCATCACTTCATACGGGATTGTGCTGAGAAGAAACTGATAAAGATCGAAAAAGTTGATACACTTGAAAATTTTGCTGACTTGTTTACAAAAGCGTTTGATAAATCCAGATTTCAAAACCTAATTGAGCTAAACGGGATGATCAATCCCGAGTAACCATGTCTTTGTTTTAAAAAAAAAAAAAAAAAAAAAAAAAAAGGTCATTTTTGCTTAAAATTAGTCGGTTACCTCAGTTTGATGGACATATCCTCGGATATGTTTTGGTCCTCGTTTTTCGACTTAGAAAATAAGGATAGCCATTAACCGGAAGACTGAAAGTAACCGGGGCAGCTATGACGTGTGTTCTTTCAGTTGCTGAAAATTAGTCGGTCATACTTAGTAAGAAGGACACATACTTGTATGTGGTCGGTCCAGTTGATCCATTGGATCTTCAGGATAGCCGTTTACCTGACGACTTTGATGTGACTGGGGCGATTGAAATTAAAGTTTTTTTTGGGAAATGAAATTACTTTTCAAGTCTGTTACGTCGTAAGAAGTTCTATGCTGTGTTTAACAGAAAATTGATCCAACCTTGGAAAATGATGTATATACTAATTGTGTGTGCTTAACTAGTGAAGTTATTAGGCTTAAAAGGCTTTAGAACAGTCATTGTATGTCATGGTAATTTTTATGGTGCGTAAAAGTGTATGTGATACTAACTTAAATTTACTCGAATTTACGTGGAAACTCCTTAAGAGTTTTTGTATGTCTTCATACATATCTTTTCGAAGGATAGGCAGAAAAGCGACTACCCAGTCATACACGAGCCCGTGAGTGTTCTGATTCCCGTGAAGAAAGCATTTCAAGATACTGCAGTGATCCAGATTCGGGACTTGCAGTGGTTTAGTACTCCGAAGTCGATAAAAATGTTGATTTAAAAAAAAAATATATATATATATATATATATATATATATATATGTGTATATTTTTAAATACTTATGAGACATAGTAACAATCAAGACTTCTCACGTCTGGAGTTAGAAGAAAACGGGAGGCAGACATCGTGTATCTACAAGATAATCAGACATTATGGGTCGAAGTCAATTCGGGGTGACTTGGGTATAGCCAAATACGCTTTGAGAATAGATAGAAGACATCATTATCTCTGAGATGTTGCCAACTTAAATTTTTGAGCTTAACTGAACCTTAATCCGTATCACAGAAACGATGAAAACCATTTACGTTATTTACATGCTTACAACCTGTGTCTCTATGTCATAATACAGCTAAACACGGATCTAAGTGACAGTCACATCGTTAGTATGATTCCTGTTAGGATCTTTTCTAAAACGCAGTGGTCCCTGACTAGACTGAAATTTGATCCCTTATTTCGTTAAAATTTTTCTTTTTTTTTTTTTTTTTAGTTTTTGTAGTTATACTATTTTATTGTTGGTTACTGGGTCTTGATCATATTTGTTTAACTCTTTTTGGTAACTTATAAGGTTAAATTCAAGATTATTCAAACTTAAAGGGCTGATTTTGAAAATTACGGGCGAAGTTGTTGAATTCGGCGAAGTTGTGCTTAACTTCGCCTTGGCGAAGTTAAGCGTAACTTCGCCTGAACCAACTCTGCCCTATATAAGGGATTTTAAACAGTAACAGTATCACTTATTTTCGAAATTCCGGCGAACTTGTTACAAAAACCATTATATCCGGATCTTGTTATTCACTTTCGATTTCGATCTTGTGTTCCTTGTTTCTACTATACTAGTGGTATGTGTTGTCAATATCATCCTATCTTTCTCTTTATAGTTTTACCCGGTTTGAGACCTCGGGTCGTCGAACCTTAGAAACCAAGTTTTTCGACCTCACGTTACGTGTTCATGGACGACCTTTTCGTCCTAACACCATTGAAATATGTTGGACTTCATTGTTATATCCTTAAATCGGTCCGAAACGTCGGATAAAACTTGTTTGAATCTGAACAGTCGCCGTTTCAGATTCAGGCGAAGTTAAGGTTAACGCGAAGTTATTCTCAACTTCGCCAGTGGCTTAAGTTCGCCTTCAGCGAAGTTATCCACAACTTCGCTTGAAGCTTAATTTCGCCTATGGCGAAGTTATCCATAACTTCGCCTTGAACACAACTTCGCCTATTTCAAATTTTTTATAAGATTTCAGACGAACTTACAGATGAAGCGAAGTTGTTCCCAACTTCGCCTCACCTTTAAATTCGCCTGTACATCACAACTTCGCACATGGTACACAGCGAACTTGTGAGATGGTTATATGGTCTCTAACTTGATTTGTTTTATGCAGATATGGCTGCTGTTGGAGGTGCTGGTGGTGATGATGGTGATGAGCAACGACAATTCTTTCCAGCCCATAACCAATACATCACTTTGGATCCAGACGCACGAGGCGTTGAAGACTATAGGGAGATTATCACATTTCTCCAACGATCACGAGTTTTTCACGCGATCACTAATACACTACCCATATCTCTGCCCAACATTCAAGATTTCTGGCAGACGGTGTATTATGATTGCAGACCTGAGCCTCCAGTGATGCGAGCAACTGTCAATGGTCAAGACATACAGTTTTCCTCGGAAGATATACGGTTGGCTCTGCAGTTCGGTGATGAAACGAGAGACGACCCAACGGAGTTCGTAGCTCCTTTCCGTGACGGAGCTTACTTGAGGATGGGTTATTCGGGTCCGCTGGGGGACTCGCAGAGGAGGAAAGGCTTTCTGCTGGATCAATGGCGCTTTCTGATGCATGTGTTAATAGTATGCATGTCCGGCAGAAAGGCAGGAACCGACGGGATGGGTGCGACGATGCAATCGGCTATGATTGCGCTGACTTACAACCGCAGATATTCTTTTAGTCAGCTAATCTTTTACGAGATTGATCGTCAGAGACGGGCGACGGCGCGCGAGCGATTTATTATGTATCCTCGGTTTCTACAAATGATTATTAATCATGTCGCTCCGTCTATACCGCAAAGACGCCCTATCAGATACGTTGAGTGCGTAACAAAACGTATCTTTGCTCAGTGCAGGACGTCGAGCACTCGTAGCAACCCTAAGCGGCGTCCCAGGCATACTCCACTTTTCGGGTATCTCATCAACCCGGAGTATGTTCCTGCAGGAGGGGACGAGTTCAGGGATCCGCAACCACATCAGGCGGCAGCACCTCATGCTGTATCAGCTGCGCCTGTTGTATCTTCTGCTGCTGTGCCAGCTACTATATCTCAGGCTGTGTCCACTGCTGAACAAGTTGATCTAGATGCTGCTTTTAGTGGACATGGTTTGTTTGATATGGATGTCTCGGGTCCTCAGTTTATGGATGTTACCAGAGCAGCTACTTCGGTAGCTGACTCTGATCTAGACGAGACGTTTGCTGAGGCAAGAAGACTTATGGTGTCTCGGGAACGGACTACGGGAAAGAGGCCGAGAACTGTGGAGGAGGATGAGGATGAAGTGGATGAAGAGGAGGCAGTACAGATTGTGCTAAGACGTTCAAGAAGAGAACAGAGAGGTATAGGTTCGGGAGCTGGAGAATCTTCAAGGCTAGTACGTTTTGCTCCACCTGCCTTATCTGGTATGTCTCTTATTCCTACTACAGCACAGGTTACAGCGATCGAGACGTCGGCACCAACAGTTGTGTCTCTACCACCACAACCGCTTAATCCACCGGTGGTAGTTGCACGGTTTGTGGAGTCGACCATCACTTCTACTGCAGGGTTACCAAGGGTACCACCTGCGGTCACTTCAGCTACTGATGTTCCACCAACTCCATTGCCTACTTCAGATACCGAGAGGATTCTTTCGCTAGAGCGGATTGTTACTGAACAGTCAAAGACTATTGACCGCCTAGTGGAATCCAATCGACTACAAGCTGCCCTCCTGGTTGAACATGGAAGAATAATAGATGCCTTCAAGGATTACTTGGCATCTCAGGGGGAGACGACGTGTAGGGGCGATGAGTTGAGAACGAAAAGACGAGAAGATCATGACGATGATCCCAATGCACCTTCCGGTGCAGGTGATGAGCTGCCAAGAACCTCTCAGGCTCTTGGGGCTTCCACAACTAAGGGGGAGTCTACAAATGCAGCTGGTGATGATGTTGTAGTTGTGGATGACGACGCTGATGTTGAAGACGTTATCGATGCTTTGAAGGAGTTGGATGAGGAGGAGGACGATGAGTTGATGGATGATGACGACGTGTTGCCTATGGATGAGATTGAGAAGATTGGAGAACAGATTAATGTGGAAGATGTATTAGAAGAAGGTGAAATTGTGGATGATTCAGTGGAACATGAGATTCCAGCTGTTGAGAGATCAGAATTGGGGGATGAGAGCGTGATAGAAGAGACTGTATGGGAGGAGCAGCCGAACTGGAAAGAAGGCTGTGCTCAGTGGTTTGTTAAAACCAAGAAGCCTGCAGTGCCAACGATGTTCAGAAAGACTTATAATATAAAGGGCTATGCAGAGTCAAAGAAGGGAATCATATGCTGGTTGTACGACAAAGAGCTGAAACTATTTGTGATCAAACGGTACGACGGCATTCAGTACTTTAAGAGATTGTTGAGATCTTTGAATTCCTTACCAGAATGTGAGGTGAAAGATCTAGCGAGATTGGGGCTGATCAATAGAAGCAATGATGATATGGCAAGAATCATTGAGAAGATCGTATGGAAAGAAGCCATTAAAGACAAAAAGTTTGAACTGCTAAAGCCTCAAAAAGGAAAGTTGATAGAAGATAAAGATCGTGGAATGAGGGCTGACGGCAAACCATGGTTGGTTATGAAGTATAAACCAGTCCGTCATTTGAAAGAAGTACCGATGAAAGTTATGCCCAAGAACGTCCTAAAAGATTTAAAATGGTGGTACGTGGATTGTGAGACAGCTGAGGCGGTAATGGAAGATGAGGATGAACAAGAAGTACTTCGGGTGTACGACCCGATGCATCTTGTTAATCTGTCGCAGGCTGATTTGAAAGTGCTCAACGAGAAGAAGATCTTCTACATTCCTGCTTGGAAGGATCAAGCTAGGAAATATCAAGGGGTAGTGTCAGTATGTGTGAGAGAAGGGGCGCACGCGTAGAGGTGAAGATTACAAGACTCAAGATTTGAAGATCAAGATATGAAGCTACTGTCAAGGGGGAGTCTGTTGGTACATGTGTGTCAGTAGTTCATAGTCTAGCATTTGTAATCGAGTCTGTAATGTAATTATGTTTTGTTTATGATTGTTTTGTACTACGCGAAGTTGTCATCAAGTTCGCTATGGCGAACTTGTTGAATCAGCGAAGTTATGGACAACTTCGCCAATGGCGAAGTTGTCGTGTATAAAACTGTTTCGCTGAAACAGTTTGAGTGTTGGTCGTTTAGGGTTTGTTTCAGTGTGTTTCATATTGTTACGTGTTATCTTCTGTAATAGTGACCGTGAGTCACGTGTTCGGTTATCAATATAACGTGGTTGATCTATTGCTCGTGTGATTCTATCTCTACACTCGTAACTACCTGCGCAGGGATTCCGCACCTGCGTTGTTAGCGATATCCCTTGTACGATCCGTCCAGGAACCTACAACAACAAACAACTTTCATTGTATAATATACAAGTAAAAAGATGTTGACTAGATTGCTTGAAGATTAGTGGTAGATAAAACACTCTCCTTAATGAAAGCTATTAGTTGACCCTTTAGCTTCCCAACAAAATGAAGTTGTAACACCATCCATATGCTGATATAATTTCAACATCTTCCAAATACTATTACATGCAAATATCATTACAATAATTAGTTTGTAAGCTTTAAAATAGACATTTTAGTGATTTTCAAGTTCAACACGTTCGGCCCGTTCCATTAACGTTTTACCTTATCCCGTGGCCTGGCCACAGGCAATCGATCCTCTTGATATGAACTTAGGATGAATTGCTGACTAGATATCAAGGATAATAATCAACGCAATCCCACGAATCATTGTTAATCAAAGATGTAGATATATTGTCTCTATGAGTTATGCTTGCATATAATTGTAATTAATGTATTCCTAGAATTAGCCTTCAATTCTTGTATATCTATCTTATTGTAATAGACAAAGTGTGTTTGATTCCAAATCATTCTATTCTTGTTATGATATCATAGCTCATATCTCCAACGAGAAGTTCTTGATGCTACGGCCATCAATCTCCTTTCCTCTTTCTCTATTCCAACAATCTCCGGTAATTTTACAATATTACTCCTTTCAAACACCACCGCCACCACCCTCTACACACCTACATCAATTTCTAGCCATCTTCTTAAAAAAAACCCTACTTACATCACCATTCAAATGATTACTTCTTCAAAAAACTACTTCTCATCTATATCCGTTAGGTTTTGCCAAACCTATAATCCTAACATCTCCGCAACTATCATTTT